>NC_081250.1:47127325-47434825 GCF_030490865.1 Poecile atricapillus | reverse complement strand
AGATTGTAGAGATTGCTTGCTTACAGAACTAAGTTTTCCATTTAATGAAACATTGTAAATATGAAGAAAGAGAAATAGCTCTTTAGATGCAGGGGGGATCTATCTGGAGGAGAAGGCTCCTCATTCTATCATCTCCAGCAGAAATTCCCAGTGGATGACCCAGTAAGGTTAGGCCAGCAGACAGAAGAGGTCCCTTCCTGTATTGAGAAGGTGCATGGCTGCCTATCCTCGTGTCCAGAGCATGCATTCTGTGCTTCAGAGGCACCAGGTGAAAGACTTTCAATATCTCTTGATTTGTGACCTCCAAAACTTCTCCAGTGAAGGTGAAAATCCCCACACAGACAGTGAAAGCCTACTGATAATTGTTTTGTTCTTTTCACTTTGTTTTCACTGACCTCTTGGACACAGCTCACATAAATCTGCCATCATTGTTATAGGCAGACCTTAATACTGAAACTTATATTACTCACACTGATTTTCTAGCTGCGAGTTATTGTCAACTTCAAGAACATCATCCCTGAACAAAACCAAAATTCTCACCCCAATTTCTACTGTCCTTCAGCCCACCTAGTGTGTTTCACAGCAGTCTAAGTAGGTCTCTTCCAACTTCAGGTGAAACAATTATCTCTTTGCAGATGAATTCCATACTTTACAAACTGCAGATCAAAATCACATGATTTGTGTTTCCTAGATGAGAAGCCAACAAACTTCTCTGTCAAGTGGACAGTCCTTTGTCATCTCGAGTAACAGCAGATGCATTTATGTTTTAATACACAAATAATAAAATAATGGGTTGCTGTTGCTTGTTCACAAAGCAGGCTTACCTTTTAAAAAGCTGTCAGGGTTTATTGAACTATACAAATTATTTAACTTTCCTCTATAACCCACCTCTGAAGGAGAAATGAGCTCAAGAGCCCCTCCTAACTCCTGAAAAATGCATGAGGAAATGCTTAGAATGCAAAGAATGTTTTTATTTTTCTTGTAAGATGTATAACTATTATATGTGCAGGAGCACAACTTACTGGCACCAAGCACCAATAAGAACAATTGCTTTGGTGCACGTGCTTCCCTATGGAAAAGGGCTACGGATTTAAATGCTAAAACAGTAACCAATGTGAAATGTCACCTGGCTAGGCAGTTCAACCTAATTACTTACACAGATTTATTTTTAAACTATAAAAACAGCATGTTCCTTGGGAGAATTATTTTTTCCCCTACCCCAAATAAATACAATTAACATTTGCCAAGTAGAATTCTTCTTCTGCAATTAAGGGCTTGCCAAAATTAGATAAAGTACTCAAAAACACAGTGGGGCAAGAGTGTCGCTGGGAGTGTCTCCCAGAGCTGTGCTTCTGGAAGAGATGTTCCATGCAGGGCTCGGCACCGACAAGCCTGCGTGCCTGGGATACCTCTTTCTAAAGCCTGAGCGGCCTTGAACCCTTGTGGGGACGAGGCTGGCACGACTGGGAGCCCTCCCAATGGCATCTTGCCATCTGTGCTCTTCCCTGCCCTCAGCAAACACCAGCAGCACTTCTGAAAGGAAGGCGTGGAAGTAACGCAGCCCCACAGCAGCAGGGCCAGCTCAGCAAGAGGGCAGGGGAGGCAAACACATCGATTTGAAGGCTCAAGGTAGGACAAAATACAGGTAAGCATGGGCTTGGTTTTAAGCTGCCTGCAAGATTACTCACGTGGAGCCTGTTCTGGAATGGATCTGATGGGCTATGGCCAAAACAAACACAAACAAACCCACCTCTGACCCAGAATTTTCTCCAGGTTAAGGCTCTTGTTCTTTTTAAGTGACCTGGTTCACGGTAATAAATTATTATTTTCCCATTTCTCCTAACAAGAAGCATGGTGCTGATGTTCAGCTCCACAAGCACCCCATCTGTGGTCCTTACAGGAACCTGTGGCACCCCATAAGAAAAAAAAACCAAAAAAACAAAACAGCTCATGAGCAGCATCCAAGGGTCAGTCAGGCTTGTCCCAATCCAGGACAGGCTGTAATTAAACCCTGCCAATCAACCCTCCTGTTCTGGCAACGCCAGGCATAAATGCCACCAAGTGCAGTAGATCTTTGGCTTAAAGGGCCATTTTGGCCCAATTTTCCAAAACACTGGGGTTTAGGAAATTAAAGAAACGGAGTCTTTGCAGGACACAAACCTTCTCACAGTGTGTCCAGTTCATTTTCAATAGCCAAGGTGGCAGAAACATTTAAAGATACTGAAGTACCTAAGATAGAGTGGCACAAAATCCTTCTCCAGAAAGCAAGACCCCAACAGTTCAAGCAAGTTCTCCCAGCCTGTTCCAACAGTGCACTGGCTTCATGTGCCTCACCTCACAGGCTGCTTGCATTATTCATGGCCAGAATAATTTTATGACATATCATTTTATCTCGAGGCCCTGGTTCTCAAGAGACTAGCTGCACATGCTTAACTTCAGTGTGAATTCATAGAGCTAATCTGCAGCCCCCAAGCCTGTTCAGGGGGGCACTGCTGTTCAGCAGGGTGCTTCTGCTCACTCTGGGATTCCATGCAAGTGTCAAAAATATATAAGAACACTTTCAAAGCTGGACAGCAAATTTTAGGAACAAGAAAAATTCCAAAGTTAAAAACCATCTACAACAGACTGGAAAGTGTCCCACAGGAAAAAGTTTTAAGTTATGTCCAGAGCTACTTTAAAGGAAACTTTCCTTCAAAAACCAAAAAAACCCACCTTAGAATAAATTTTAAGATATTATAATTTAATAATATTCTGCATTCCTGCAGTATAATGCTGATAAATAATTACTTAAGAATACAAAACTCAGCACAGTGTTCTCAAAATCTGACTGCAAGCAGGCTGGACAAGGCATTTTGTTCTATTCTGTGGGTTTCTTTCCCCTCCTGTACTTAAAAAATAAAGCAAATTTCTTTGAACTTACATAATTCAAGCCTGTTATTTTCCATAGGGCTAAACTGGCCTTTTAAAATTCTTTAAGCTTGGCATTGCATGAAAGCAGATATCAAATATTCACAGCGCTCAATTTAGAAAGATCATTTCTCTGAGGCTGAGCCATTCTGAAGAGCTTCCTGAAGCGCTCCAGACAATGCCTCAAACTGCCACTCCCACCAGGCTGAAGTCACTTAACCTTGCCAGGCCATGTTTTTGGAGGCATTGGGCCAAATGGAGGGATGGGTCCGTTGGAAAGGTGGGAAGTGTACAGGGTGTGAGGAGCCACAAAATCTGACTGCTACAACCTATGAAAATTTGCTAATATCAACCTGTTTTGCACAATGAGTGCTTGAGAACCATGTCCTGTTCAGGTGCAAAAAACTGCAATGTCTCCTGCACAGTCCTCTGTTACTGCCCATTACCAAAACCTACCTCTTCATGTCAAAATCAGAGTTCACGAACACCAGAGAAGAGATGCCCCATGTGAATTAACTGGGGTGTATGGAGTACCTCAGTGAAATGCATCTCTGGTCAGTGGCAAAGCACAAGGTTGAAGCACCCATTACTGCTGTATTTCATTTTACTCATTATGTCTAGAGTACCCAGAAGGTGCAGCCTGAACACAGAACTGCAGGACCTTCTCCTTTACAGACAGACAAGGATGTGCTCAAGCCAGGAGAAGAGTTGCTCCTTCCTCCACAAGCCTTGCCAGCACCCATAGGTACAGAGGGGCTACTCGGGTCAGGACCAGCTCAGTGCCCGCTCTAAGACAGCAGTTTTTACAACAGGGCTCAGAATCCAGTTGTTTTCTTTGCATCCTAAAAAGTTTCCCGTGCTTCCTCACAGCTGGCTCCTTGCTCTTGCAGGTGAAGTAGTGTAGAAAGTGAAGGGAAGCCACTGGTCCCAGTATGGACACTGGGAGTCCATGGCACTGGTCATGCCAGGCCAGAAGAATCATGAAGTAGTAAGAAATTTGGTTCTTCATCCAGAAGAAGGCCATCATAGAACAATTTAGGTTGGAAGGGACCTTAAAAGATCATCTAGTTCCAACCCCCCTGCATGGGCAGGGAAACCTGTTGACCAGACCAGGTAGCTCAGAGCCCCATCCAACCTGGCACTGAAGACTTCCAGGAATGAGGCATCCACAGGCTTGAGGAACCTGTTCAAGTGCCTTCTCACCCTTACAGTAAATAATTTCTTCTGTGTACCTGACCTGAGCCTGCTGTGCTTGCAATACCCTTGGGTGAAGGGCAACACTGTATTTTATTAGTTACTGCTTATTATTAAGCATTGCTTACCCCAAACTTGCTGTAAAATCAGAAAACACCACAAGCACGTGGTCAGGTTAGACAAAATATTGACCCTCTACCTTCATGCACCATGTAGCTAGGAAGATGTCCTATTTTATGCAGCATGGTATTCCATGAAGTAAGGAAGCACAACTAACACAGAGGGCTTTAAGAGCTTAAACGTGTTACAATAGTTGCAGTAGATGCATTTTTTAGTACCTTTTCCAATGCTTCTCTGTCAGCCAGCTCCTGCACAGCCAGAAGCTTGATACTGTAAGAAAAAACAGAAAGAAAAAGAGAATTAATCACTCCACTGCAAGCATTACAGAAATCAAAGAAACAGCAGAACTAAAGCTCTCATTTTATCTTCTCTCTTGAAAAAAGAAATACAAGAAATGCTCATGATGTAACAAAATAAATAGAGACAATGTCACTTTGTTTGCCTTGAATTAGCCATCACAAGCAGATTTTTTGGTTTCCAAATTACAAGCATGTCTGAATTTGCCTTACAGAGAAACTGCATCAGTCATTACTTTTGTAATATCCCAAATTAACACCAAAGGATCTTCTGAATGACAAACACAGAAAAATATTCTAGACATTTCCATCAGTTGTAGTCAACTTTGTTCCTCTGTGTAAATGGGTTTCTATGAGTCCCAAAAAGCCATTCCCAAGGATTTACATTAAATATGAGGTTCAGTGATTAAGACAACCCAGCTCAAGAAATTTGAGGGAGAGATGAGGGAAATGTGCACTGCTGTTTAAAAGTATGGTGGAAAGACAATACACAACTATTGTTCTTGTAATGCCCATTGCTCATCAATCCCAAATTTCTTCACCTACTGAATCTTTTTTAAGTTTACTTCTAGGGGCTAAATCCTGCACACTGAATTACACTCACTTCAACAAGGCTATGGGAGCCACTCAAGCAGGATTCTAGCCCTGTATTGGAACTCCACAGGCTCACTTTCTTTATCCAGCCTTCAACCCTGTCACTTAATATATTATCCTTGGGCTTCAGAGGATAATTTCCTTTACCCAGGGATACAAAAACATTTGCATGGCAATAGAAGAATCAAATTATGCATATAAATATTGTTTAAATTACTCTCACCACCCTGCACACAGACACAATAAAAAGCCAGTACAGTTAAAAGCTCATATTCAAGAAGGTGTGAATAGTCAACAAAGAAGTCTGCCAAAGGATATAATAGAAAAAGTTTTATTAACCTTTCAAAACCCCATAGCAATATTGCATAATTCTTGAGCATCCACTGGTACCTTATATGCTAATTATGTACATCCATCCTGCAACAGCAGCTGGCAAAGCATAGTTCTAGTCCTGTCTTTCTATGGCTTTCCACTGCAGGTATTCACAGCCTAATCCCTAAACACCAATGTGCTTCCACTTTAATGGACTTGTAGCTTTCAGTGTCTTCAAGGTATCATAAAAAGCCTATATCCAATGAATTATAAAATAGCCACAGACAATACATTTCTAGTCTGCAGAGACTATTACTACTAAGACAAAGAGGATGGAGATGGTTCAGAAAACAATGGGATAATCTGGAGAATGAAAAAGGTATTCCATTAAAGCCCAACCACTATGGTGGCAGGGGACATGTGATTTGGTGTTACTGTTTGGTGCACACACACACACACACATTCAGCTGAACTGGAAGGCACTTAGGGAAAGTACAAAACCAATACAAAGTATTTTTAAACATAATTTTCCTTGTAATTCAGCCAGCATACAAAATAAAGATGGGCTGGGCAGCAAGCAAGGAAGGCAGCTCCATTTAAAAAACACTGCAGTGCTATGTCCAAGTCAGAAGGAGCCTCAGCTGATGCACCTTGGAGAAAAAGGTCCAATAACCCATGCAGGAACAAAGCAGCCACAGTCAAGACCTGTCTCTGAATTTAAAAGTCACCTGTTAATTTTGGATGACTCACCTCTGTTGCAGTGCACTTGAGAAGAACACTGGACAGGGGAGAGGGAGGTAGGCTAACACACGTGTGGATGCATTCAGGGTGCTCACAGCCACCTGGGCTGCTGCAAAGGCAGCTTCAAGTCTGTGTGCACGTGGCTTGGGGGTATGCATATTACTTTTGTCATTTTCTTCCTGAAGCTAAGACTTTTTCACTACTTAATCAAATCAGTCAAGGCTGCGGATGCTTCTACCAATTGACTAATTTATTTCTAGAACATTATTTGTGAGTTATCTGATGCTCAATAGCTGCAGAAGAAAGATGTAGACTGCCCCAAAACCAAGTACCAATTTCATCAAAAATCATCTCACTGTAAAAACCTACCTTCCTTCCCATTTACACCTGTAAAGTCCCACAAGAACTTTTTCAACTGGTATGTATTTATTTAAAACAAAGTATCCAGTCACACAGAAGCACATAATGAAACAGGAAGCAGGAATCTTTTTACTTCACTTCATAGTATTATGGAGATGCTGTATGCTTGTTCAGAGGTGAAGAACCCATACAAAGGGTTTACATCTTGCAGAGATACTGCATATGCAGGTTCAGAATTGAATCTCAATTCAAAGTTGCTACATCATTTGCAGCAACATTGGTTTGATTCCTGGAGAGAAAAATACTTCCTCTGCTGTTACAAATTAAGGATCAATGTTTGCCCAGTACTTTACTCTTTTCTCCTCAAGTGACACCTGAAAATACCTCAGGTATTCTTTCTTGGTCAAAAGGAATCTGCAAATGCAAGTTATCAGCCTTTACCCAACCAGCTGTAAGTTCCTTCTTTCCTTAAAGCACTATCACAGATGCTGTCTCTGTCCATTGGATTACAGCCCACTACTTGGAAAATTGCTCTTGATAACCAGTTATTTACTGCTATTTCTTCCAGCAGTTCCAAGCAACATTAGTATGTGTTACTTGATACAATGTCGGCTTGAAAATGCAGCTTCTTTCAAGGCTGCTTCTTTAGTCGTTTGATGCTTCAAAAAGAAAGCAGGCTGCTTATTTAGGTGCTACATCAGCAATCTTACAACCACTGAGAGCAGCTCATAACTTCATTTGCTGTTTGTAGCTTTTTTGCTCACCAAGCATTTCAAAGTAGAAGAGAATAAAGTCAGTAACGGGTGGAGGGTGGGGAGGGGAGGAAGTTTCCAATTAAAAAAATCTCAAAAGAAATGCCAGAGTTACCAAAAGCCAATGCTGAAGCCCAAGTTCTTGCAGTCTACAACACTTAAAAACTCTGTTTATATATATCCTTGGCATTATTTTGTTCATCATCACCTGTGTTGTGCAAACACTAACTTATGAATAAAGTCATAGAAAAATAATATTTCACAAAGAAACCCTATGGCTCCTGGAGAGCCAGCTCTAACCTACCAGCTTTAAAATATACTGGTTAAGAAAGTTGTCATATGAGTAGCTATAATAAAAATTGCTCTGCTTGAATGTGAAACTCTATTAAAAATACTCACTGACTGAATTACTTACATGATCTATCTAAACAAAGCTACTGAAATTAATATCCTGGCACCCCAGGCACACTCAAAATACTTGAAAACACGCAGTGATCAGGATGAAGGACTCTCCTCCAGCACTGAAAATATGCAAACATGATGTGCTGTCAAGGAAACACATGACTCCCTCTTTTTTTGGCCATGGGTGACGCACAGCATTCTCCACTAAGGGAATTCCTTTTGGTTTCCAGAAGATTAGTCACAGTGCTGAGCAAATGCCTATAGCTACATTTGCCTATAGCACATTTCTACGCCTCAGGGTATCATTGCAATCCTTTCCTCAAAGCCTTCCCACTCAAAAACAAGTAGCATTGGGTTTCTCTTTCTAATCCCACATACCCAGGAGTAATTTAAGACTTTTTGGCAGTCTTTTGCAATGCTGCAAACTTGCAGATAGGTCCCTTGCTGGCTGGTGCATTGCTGTTCACCATGAGCCATCATGACTGCGTTTAATTTCAACTGAGCTTCACTTCCCAGCTTGAATTCACATTGCCCACAAAATCCTATCTGCTCTTGCAGTGGGGAATGTTGGGGCTTTCTGAAGAAGTGCTACAGGGTCATCTGCCTGCAAACCAGTGAACCTATGGCTCTGCAGCAAGGCAGATGGGATAGACTGAGACTGCTGCACAAGGCAGATCCCAGATCCATCCATGCAGAATGAACCTCTGGTCTTCACCTAAGGAAAAGAAGCTGCTTCCTCCAAAATCTGCTTGAAGGGTGCTTTTGGGGTAGGAAGGTTTTTAGAATTACAGTCAGTTTCTGGACCACTCATGCACAGAACTAGAACTGCAGCCATTACAGGTCACAGGTCACCTGGCTGCCACTATCAGGGCAGATCATCAATGGGCACCTTGACCTACGTCTGCTGAACTGAGCGCAGCGTGGAGCTCAGGCTTCCATTCTGTGCAGAGCCTGGTAATTACGAGGAAAGGGGAAGAGGAGAAAGTGAGGAAAAGGTGAAGCATTACATTCAGCAATCAGAGACTCACTGAAGTGTTTAAACGAACACTTGGCCTCACAACAGTGGCCTAGAAAAGCTCAAATACATACTTTGCATGAGGCCCGAGTTTTTCCAAAAGCCTCATGCTTTCTATCAGCCAGTGCATAAGCCTAAAGTTAACAACATTGAGAAATGCCATTTGACTTCTCTGGCTTTTCTATCACCTTCTTCAGCATACAGCTGCACCAAATCCTCCAGCTTCAGCTGGACTCACGGACATTATTATAAATAGCCCATACAAAAACCACTCAATCCCAAACCATTTCGAGCAACATTAAATAATTCCTTTCTCCCTTCCTTTTAGTCCACAAACTCTTCCTCTTTGCACTTGAGATAAGATTCCATAAATATATTATGGCCCACAGTGAAGTTTTATGAAACACATATCTAAGAGTAGAGCATGAATACATGTAACTGAAGTGCTTGCTGACAGACATGTGCAAGTTAGTTAACAAAAAGAACAGGACAAAACCACTTGGGCCACCAAATTTGTGCACCAAAATTGTATTTGCAAACCTATCCAAACCGGCCTTACTCATAAATCTATCCTGCTCTAAGAGATGTGCATAAAACATGAGAGTTGAACTAAAAAGAGAAAAAAGAAAATGCAGCTGAGCTGTGCTAATGGTACCTGGGAGGGAGCACTCCCCATCCCTCACCTAAGCCTCCAGTTCTGCTGCTGAATGGGCAGGCTCATCACCATTCACACCACAGCCCCTGTTTTTCCTTCAGCACTTGCCAGATGACAGGGTGAGTAACAGTAAGGATGGGGAAGCCACCTATGCGTGTATGTGCTCCTTGTGAGGGCTGTGGTGGTCCCTGCTGCCCCAGCTGTCAACAGCCTGAGGTTAAGGGCTGTGATTAACTGTTTTCTAATTGATTTAAGCATAGCCAGATGCTTAGAGAAATACATGGAGAGCAGGGAAAGGTAACAGCCCAAAAGTGACAAACACAGGAAAACACAAATCTTGTGGCTTAAACAAATGTGGGGGGAGGTGGTGGGGGTGGTGTGTATAGAGGGAGTGGGGGTGAGGTTTCTTTGCTGTTTGGCTGTTTGTTTTGAATACAGACCTGCTGCTGGAGTTGTTCCTTGCTGCTAATGCCTAATGGACCCAAGGCTTTTCCTCCTGACCCTGCCCCTGTGATGATTACCTCGCACAAGTGTAGGTGAAAGAACAGCAGGCTCCCACAAACAGCACGGCAGACTATGTTTAACATGGTGAGATGATGGGGGAGCAAGTCTGAGCACCTTGGGGCTGCAAAGGAATCTGTGCCACTCCTTTTTTGGGGCTGCCCACACTGACCAGAGCAATGGGTCACTTAAGTGGGGCGCCTTTACAGTGAAGGAGCAACATTCAAGACTTTCATCAATGCATGCACTATAAAAAGCCATCTTATTTTTGCTGGCATATTCCATTTACAAAGTTGTCTTTCCTCCCCAAGACAGTGTTCACTCACACCCCCATAAAAAAAAAAGCAGGAGGAAAGAAAAGCATGCTCAATGACTTTCAGCCTCGTACATTTCCTTCATCTACCTCTGTGAAGTCGGATGAGGAAAAAAAGCACAGTTTCTCCTTTTCCAATAAAAGCATCTGCATCTTCTCAATCACTCCTTAAATGGAAGGAAAAACTGTGTCCACTGCCACATAGTAGCGGCTGCTTGAGGCCACCGGGCAGTTTCTGAGGCAGGCTGATGGGCTTGGATGGGAATACCATGCCATATTGCTCTGGGACTAACTGCCAGCTAATGACACAACAAAATATGTTGGAAGATTCTCAGGAAAAGAAAAATGCATCTACAGTAAGAAGAAATTATGATAAAATCAGGCAGCTGCATTTCCTACATATTAAATGTATTTGTATCTATCTCTACTAGAGGTACACATAAAACAGATCATATGCATGTTATATATAATTTTTGAAATATTCATATATATATATATACACAACTATACATAGATGAATTTATTTAGGGCTAATTTTTTCACAGATTCCTCACTGGGATGAAAGCAGATATTCTTCAATGCCTAGTCATTCAATGCTGATTTGCCTGCAGCATGGTCTGAAACCAAAAAGCAGATCAAGGCACCACAGCTGGAAAGGGAACCAGGAGTAAATGGAAGGAGCAGAGAAGCTGAAATCCATCAAGCAAATTGGCAATGTAGTGCAGGCCACACAAACACTCCCACCCTGATGTTTGCATTCATGGATCCTATTACATTATGTGAGTGATTGAAGTATTTGTCATGGGGAGAAAGGAAACTGTAATGGAACTAGAAGAGGGAAAGCATGAATTATGGATGGTTACTACTGAGAGCTGAAGGGGGAAGAACAGCAGCATTACCAGGCAGGAGGCAATTGAAATAGTTCATTTCTTTCCTATTTCAGTGATTCCTTGGGTTCAGGGATGCTCTTTACTTGCTATTCTCTGCCCTAAACTTGCAGCAAAGCCATCACTTTTCAGGACCTATGAACTTTGCACTGAGGATCTGATTTATGTTCAGCTGATGCTGTGGTTTCAGTGCAGCTGTATCATTGCAAGAACAGAACAATGATTCATAACTTCTGAGTACTGTGTATTCCCAATGCACGAGAGAAAAACCAAAAAGCTGAAAGAACAGCAAACTTTTTCCTAGAATTCTGAAAGGGAATAAAACCCACTCACAATGACCCAAACCACAACCAACTGCAGAAAACATGTGAATGCCCATGTATAATGAGACCTGGAAGCCTGCTTGACCATGTACTTGGAAACACCACCCAACCCATGGTATTTCAAATGGATGAAATCCAAGCTGCTGTGCATACAGACTTTCTCTACATCAGTAAGCAGAGCAGGTCACACTCAGCAAAATTAAGAGGGGAGCTGCACAAAACTTGGAGAATCTCTAAGGCTAAAGAAATGTCACTCTTATCCATCTACCCAGAAAAGGTGTCACCTGAGCTGTGAGGCAGAGGCAGTGATGCTTTTTCAGGACACTTGTGCAAACTCTGAGGGGTTCTATCATAGAGTGGGTTAGGAGCAACAGGGAAGGGTCCTATTCACCTCTTTTTCCACATAGAGGAGATCTTGGGCCTAATTCTTTCCTTTCCTCAGGTAAGGGGGAAGGAGACAGGACATAATTTCTACTTGTATAAAGTCTCTCTGAAGATTCCCTCCAACTTTTACACTAGAGGAAGTCACAGAAGGGTCACTTTGGGTGCATGCAAGGCACACGTAAATATTGTCCTTTATTTCACCATTAGGTTCATAAACCTGCATCTGAGGTACAGAGTACTGAAGACTCAAGCACTGTGCTAACCACACTTTCAGAAACACTTGACTAAGTTAGAAGCCATCCTATGGCCTTTTCTCTTGATATCCTGTTGTTATTCTTCCTGTCCTTCTCCAGTTTGGTCTCTGCAAACTGGTGCAATGCCAAGAGAGTGGCAGCAGTTAGAAAAGTAGAAGTCAGGGAAGATTTCCAAGGTCCTCAGAAGAAATGCTGGTTATTAAGGGCTGGAATACATTGCACTTGATTGAACAGAATCAAAGCTGATTCCTGAGAGGCAAAGGTTAATTGAGCAAATGGCTCAAAAGGATCAATCTGTTCTAATCCCTTATTTGTTGATTTTATTATTTTTTTTTTTTAAATTTTAACAGAGAGTTTAAAATAGACCAAGGAGCTGAAAATATGTCCCAAATTCCCAAATGCATGAGATGAAACCACAGAAGGCCTGGGACTGCCAGGAACATAATGACTACACAATAGTAGCCTAATGAATAAAGAAACAGTAAATCAAATACCTATATTAAATTATACTAAACACAGCAATCTTGTCCACACATAAATACTAACAGAGACCAGGTACATGCAGTGGCAATGCAGCCAAACTCCCAAAATCATTCAAAACTCAGAGTGACAGTCCAGCAGGCTTTGTCACCACCTCCACCTTCACTGATTGCTGCTGTGACAAACACTTTGCTACATGATAATTCAGGCAACAGAAGAGAGTACTACTGCAAGCAGCGTGTGTGTGTGTATGTGCCTTATATTTATGCACAAAAAAAATCACACCAGTTGTTGCAACTCACTTCTGACAGACAGCAAACCAAAATCAGTTGACTGCATTAAAAAAGGGGGGGAGTCAGATTTCAGTTTAATTCATATAATGATAAAATGTACTTTTCCTTCTCAGTATTTAATTTCTTATTCTATTTAGCTAAGAGCAATAATGTCTTCATCCAAACCAGTTCACCTTATGCTCAGTTGTTTTGAAGTTGGGCAAATCCTCTGTATAATGTCCACAGTCACAGGATTTCAATTTTTCAAAAGATGCCTGTTTCCTTATAATTCTGCAGGAAGAGAAAGACTCACAGAGAATGCTGTGTCTGTGGCAACATTGATTTCTTCTGAGTCATTAAAACTGGACATGAACAGCTCATTTAACTTGCACTGAGTTATTCAAATCTGTCCAACAAGGGAGGAGACCAACACCAAAACCAAAAAATTTAGAAGGTCATAAAAATCAAAGGTGACTTAGAGCTTCCAAATATAGGCATTATGTTATAGTGTATGCCGTCTCTGGCGTTTGGCTCTTTTTCTGGATTTTCTGAATCATTCCCTGCTGGGGTAGAGAGTCCTAGTTCCAGAAACAGCACCTTCTCCCACCCAATCCTGCCCTACTGCAGCAGTGGAAAAACTGAGTAGTCTCTAGTTAGATAAATGGATATGCTTGGGAAAGGGCACACCACCACACTACTGTTCTGCCATGAATTACAAAGCTTCCAGCAAAATCATGAGGCCTTGGGAGGAAAAATGGTTAATAGGGACTCTACTTTAAAAATACACCTCTATGTCCCTGCAAAATGTGACTTGAGCCTGCTTCCCTTTCTCCTTTAGGTACATGAACCATATGCTATCAAGCTCTTATGTGAAAGCTCATCATGGCCCCTTATTCAGCCTCAGAAACTGAAGGTGGTATTACTTTGCCATACATGCACAGCCTTGTCTCAGACAAATGAGTTTAAACAGTTAAAATCATTACAAAGGGACACAGGGAAAGTCAGTTTGTTTTGCAAAATACTTGCTCAAGAGCAATGCTGCAGCTTTATGGTAGTACAACCACCATCAGCTGGTGACATCTGAGTGCCACTAAGATTTAGCCTGGTGCTGTGCAAAGAGTATTGAAGCAGGCTGAATCTGGATACAGAGCTCTGCAGTTTTTTACAACACACTCTTAAGAAAGAGACTGACCCTCAAGAGCTGGCTCCTGCTTCAAAGAGGCTGGCGAAGTGCCACAGCCATTGTGCATTTCATATGCGCATCTTTTGCGGAAGACTTCATGCCAAACTGGAATTGTTTAAGTGGTGGAAGATGCTAAACACTGGGCATTAAAACAGAGGAATGTGCACAAAAAATGCTCAAAGAGACTCTACAAAATTACTGAGGAGAGGCACTGTGACAAGGGAAAAGGAGCACTACAGAAACCAAGAGCAGTGCTTTGGTCAAGTGCACTTTTCTCCATGGCTCTTTCACAAGCAGCTTATGTTGTCTTACAAATTCAAGGACATTTTGATGAAAAGGTTAAAATGAAGTGCATCATTATAACAGGTGGGAAACAAAGCAGAAACTGTACTAGCAGACAGCCTGTATGTTTTAAAGACTTCCCATTCTGTGGCCAAAAGCCAGCCCACCCATATTCCAACGCGGAGCTTGGGAAGCTGGTGACAAGACCTTGACACCAGTGCTCTGCAAGGGCAAGCATCCAAAGACGTTTTCAAGATTGAGACCTTGTCACCATGAGAGGGGGGGAAAGTGTGGGTTTAACAAGATAACACTCATGCATTACTACTCCAACTCAAGTCTCCAGTGCAGGCCTAGCCTAACACTATCGAGTCTGCATGTCAACAGAGCGGAGCGTCAGTCAGCACAGCCATCTGCTGCTCCACACACAGGAACGGCGTCAGGACCCACCGCCAGCAGCTGGGGTGCTCTCTTTACAGCATCTATCCCATATGATGAAGGAAAGGTCACAATAGGTGAGAATTCCTCAGAACTGTCACTCAGCTGGCCCACTCAAAGGTTACCAAAAAACAGAACAACCCAAACTTTGAATGAATATGAACATTCATCATCCTGAAACAGAGGTCAATTGCACAGTCCAAAACAAAAAGTGAAGAAATGGAAAACTGTGAAAAGAAGCGGGCCAGAGGTAGCAAAGGCAGAAAACCCAAGTTTTGTATACCAGTGAAGATGACACTCCTCCATCTTGCACACACCCAAGCCTTTAAATGTCAGAGAAGCCACAATAGACATCTCAGCCTTCTGTCAGTCTTCACTACTATTTACAAGTGGTGTTGATGTTAAGCCATAAAGAATTTTGTTTACACTGATGGTACACTCTTAGGTAGCCAGAAATGCTAGTCAGAAAACAAATGAGCCAACACTGAGGCTGTATCTGCAAGAGCACACAGAAAGCACAAATTAGATAAGAAAACTATCTGTCAAATAAGGGTAAGAAGTCAAAAGCCTTCTTTCCAAGAGCTAATTACAACGGTATCCTATCAGCTTCATCTACAACATCACATGATACTGCATTAGAAAAGAGAATTTAGCTTATGGGGCATTTGAAGTGACATTTATATAACTTTAACCCAAATAACAGACCAGACAGTCTTTCTATCAGTGCAGTTGTTTTGTACTTCAGTAATGACTTTGAAGTGTGATGAGGGTTACGTGAAGTTTAAGCCTCCAGTTAGCCAAAAGCCACAACCACATATAGCCTTTGCTCTGAGTATCGGAGTAACACGGAAAGGTTTTGATTTAAACCTCCAGTGGATGCATCACATAGCTGTAACTCTAATCTGGGAGCAAATGTAATCCATCCTCAGTTCTCAAAGTCAGAAAAACTGGCTGAGTCGACACTCTCCCAGCCAACAGCTGTCCTCAAACCAGCCTCTGCTTAGTTTGCTGGCAGAGATACACCAAGCAGAAGGGACAGACCACTCAAAAAGAAAGCATAAGCAACGTAAACATGCAGCCAAGCAGACTATGGCCTATTTTCACAGGCTGCTACCATTCACTTTTTCTACTGCATCTCAGAAAATTCCTTGAGATTGTGCATGGCAAAGAGAAGAATCCTCTACCAACCAAATCCTGTGTGCCTGTCTCTAGCAGTACTGCAGAACCACAAACACAGGAACATTGGTCAAAAGAGACCATTTGATGCAGCAGTGTCCTCAGCACGGGGCTACCAGGAGGTCAGCTGTAGTCTTGAAAACCTCTAAAACACTGAGAAACCATGACCTTGAGATAACATCTTCCAGTGCTGCACCAGCTTCTGAGTGAGGAAGCTTCTTTTACTGTCTGTTCTGAAGATCCCAAAACAACCACCTGCCTGCTTCTACTAAAGCAGGGAGTTATTTCACCTGCAGTGCTGGGCTATGGGCTTCCATTTGAGCTTCACAGGGCTTCGTTGGCACAGCTGAGTTTCTTTAGGATCTTTTGGATTCAATGCCTACTGTTTGCTACAGTGGCCATTCCCTCAAATTACACACTGTTATATAGCATAACTATAACATTACTCATCATAAAAGATAATCATCCTGCATGGGAAATATCTACTGCCACAAAAGGTCTTTGTTGACAAAGGAAGAGGCTTATCTGACTAGATACAGGGGTCAAGTAATGTTTTCTTTTCCCCGCCCCAGCAGCAGCTTGTGCCAGATTCTTCAGAGACACACGGTAAGGAAGGCAAAGGGCTTCTCCGCTTTCCCTGCTGCTCTCATCTCACATAACAGGATGCCACCACTGTCCATATAAGTATCTCATTTGGTGGTTCCCAGGCTTTCTGGGCTGCAGCCTGCTGTCAAGATTGGAGCTGCCCTCCACAGCAGATGACATGCTGTTGTGAAATAGTTGACCAAAAGATACACAAAAGGGATGTCTCACCAAGGACAAGACCACAGTCAAATCAGTCATACCTCAGGAATGAGGTAGGTGGAGAGCAACTAATCCTTTATTTGAGCTCCTGCCTAGGTCCTAAACTGTGTGGCATTTTCTGTCATGGGTTTATTAAAGTGCCATGTTAGAAGTTTCCTTGGAGAAAGCACAGCAGAAGGTTTTTCCCCTTGTTCTATAATGTGCTTAGCAAATAGCACAGTTGAGTTACTTTACACTCATTTATCACAGCAGCCTCTTTGTTCTAGTAGCTTTTGACTTTGAGATCAGGACAAACTCCATCAGTTAAGGAACCTCATTAAAGTGATCTATTTCTCCTAGAGAAGAGGAAAAATCTTAAGTTTCTGTCATGGAAGTTATCACTGAGAGTTTCAAATTGTGGAACACTTCTATGTGGAATAGCAAGCTTCAAATCAAGAGTGTTATTTGTGTACACACATAGAAGCTTATATTGCCTGCAATAATTAGCACTGTTACAAAAACAGGTCTTTTGGTCAATGTCCACGGAAACACTGTGCACAGCGGCCTGCCTAGAAAATGCTTCCCTGCAGCAGAGGTCTGTGCACAGTTTCTCCTTGGTCCTAAGGAAAAGCCAGGTGCTGTGGAAGCTCAAGAGGATTGCCATCAAAGTGAAGCCCCCTGAAACTTTGGGTGAATGGGCAGAACAAGCAACAAAGCCAGGACAACATGTTATTTCTAGAGCAATTCCTGCAATTTCAAGAGCATGAGTCATGACTTTATGGCAAGCAGAATCCCTGCATTTGTCAGAGTGTTTAAAAAGTAAATAAACAAAAGCAAACAAATGAGAATTAGTGTCAATTCCAAGTGCCGGGATTTGATAAGGAATAGTACAGCACAGCTGAGCAAGGCCAGGCAGAGCAGCATCATGCTGAAACACAGCAGCACTGCCCAGGCACCCTGCTCCCAAGTGCCAGCACCATGACCACGCTGGCCACATCCACCTTCCTGGGGTGGCCGTATGGCAGGGCTCTGTCTCCCTCAATGGGCAGCAGGACTGGCCAAATGCCAGAGGTGACCACCTGGAAAACCTCTCCCCGTGCCCTGTTCCCAATACACAGCAACTCTCCTGCCTGTGTAATTTAAAGTTCATGTCTTCATACTCCATTCCCTGTGGACTTCCACATTCTTTACAGAGGCAGCAAGTGGTGATGCCCCAAACAGCCAGGGTGTAGCCTGGCTGTCTCTTGCAGCTGCAGACAAGGTGGTGTGAGCAGTCACCACTCCTGCTCAGCAAGCTGTATCCAGCAGCCGTTAGGGTGAAGCCAATTTACTTGGCGGACGAGAAGCTCCCAGATTAACCTGGATCAGCTCCGGCTGCTGAGAAAGAGTAACAAGCAGCGAGCGGGAGATCTCAGGGACACGTGCTGCTTCTTCAGTGATCAGAACGTGCTTGAAGCCACAGAGAAAGGATGGCTCTCGTCCAGCATCGTGTCAGAGATGGAGGTGGGACAGACCCAGAGCAGCTACAGCTCCCAGGCACAGTCTACTCCACTTAGACCACCTCACGTTTCAGTTTGTCATTTAGACATTTTACAGAGCAGGAATGCATACACGTTATAGCAGGGCTAATTATACAGTGTACAGGGCTCCTACTTCCGACTTAAGGACAGCATTAATGCATTATTCATTACTTCAGCATTTACTCTTCACTATTTGGATCATTCCTCTGATTTTTGTAGTAACTCACATTCCTCCTCTCCCCCGGTGCACACCCCCCACCCCCACCCCCATTTAGTCAAATAGCTCCTAGCTATAATTTCGATTACAAACTGCAAGCCCTGGTTTTTGGAGGATTAATTATGGAGGTGGAGGCAGAGGAAAAACCTGGTGGATGATAAGTGGTAGTTTAGAAGCACAGGACAGCAACAGGAAGTGTCAGTCTTCTCAGCAAGGCCCTGTTAAGCAACAGAAGTCCAAGGCTGTCTCTTTCTCAAAGGGCATCGAATAAATCCCCAAACACTGAACAGCTGCAGCTTAATCTTAAATGACCATATGCTATTTAAAAAATAAGCCAAAATAAACAAAAATTCAAACCAAAAGCAGAACACCTAAGAAATCACAAAGGCTGTGAGGATGGAAAGGGAAGGGCCATTAATTTTATTTTAAAGCTCGTAATAAACACTGATGCCTGAAAACTGTCACAACTTCTGCAGTGCACAGCCATCACACAGGTATGTAGCCAGTTACTATAGAAAGCTGTAGAAATTACTATTACATAAATTGCATCTATGGAGGAATTCTATTTAACCAGCCTGCTAGTATCCACTAAGAAAAAAAGAAAAGATTTAAGGTCTAAAGAAAGGAGCACTTGTCATATCTGCTTTACCAGATACATAATAGTGGACAATAAACACAATTCTGCTGTGTCAGCCCTGTCACCAAAGGTTTTCCTTTAGAGAGAATACAGGTAAACTTAAAAGCAAAATCCCAAATCCGTCTAATTTTAAAAGACCTTGAGCTTGTTGGGGATTTAAAAAAAAATAAATCTTTTTAAAGCTCTTCAAAGAGCCATGGAAAGGAGATTTTGTTAAACACATGATTCTCAGCATCTTCTTATTTGTGCTACACAGTGTGTGTAGGGCAAAGATTTAAGGCGCTTTGCCTGCGAGTGGATGCAGCCTGCCACAAGCTGCAGCACTGTGCATTCCCTGAACTGAAATAACCCTGCACAGGCAAGGATCCAGCCAGACATCTTAGGGGTTACTAGGATTCACACTGAAAGAGGAGAAACACTGACTCTCACTCTCTCTCACCAACAAAAATAAAAATTGCCAAAGGCAGACATCTACACATGCTTAAATTCAGCTGGGTTGGGATTGCATTGCCACAGGATTGAGTAAGAGGAAGTTCTCTTATCTCCCTTGGTTAAACAAAAACGGCATGTCTTTTTTGCTTTATAGAGAAAAGAGAAAAATAACATACACACCACATAGCCTCTGTAAGGGGCTGTAAGGGAAAGAAGTTCCTGAAGTTATGCAAGTCCTAGCAGTGTAAGAAAGGTTAATAGCGTTTACTGAACTTTTAATAGGGCATAACTCTGGCACACCTGCACCGCATCAAAAAGGTGATTTAATTACTTTTCCTGTTTATTGCTCCATGACTAAAGGCTCAGAAAGGAAAAGGGGTTTGGAGGCAGAAGCCATTTACCAATTCTCCTTTCCACTCACCTTGGCTAAGCATTCCAGTTTTTTGCAGATGTGCAGCACATATTAAGGGTACTGAAGCCTCCACATACATTAATCACTTCAGTGGGACTGATGTTGGTTTGCAGTCCAGGTGGCCAGGATACCCAGCAATAAGGATCCTGATGAAGGGGAGTCCATAGAACAGCAGCTTGGAAAGCCCAGTCCCTCATCAGGCTGGCTCCTCTCATGCACAATTCCAATCAGACACCTGGAGCTTCCCAAATCTTAATCTACAGCTGAAGTGCCTGTGGTCCCTTAGAGGCTCACCAGCTTCACTAGCTTAAGCAATAAAATACTAAGCAAATGCTAACCCTACTGTGGTGTACACATATAAACCAGTAAGGAAAATCACAACTGCTTCCCCAATGCCTGAAACACCAATATCCAGGAAAAGACTGGCCATGCCACAGATGATAAAAGAAAGCAGGTACTGCACCATTCAGTCACTTCACTAAATAAAAAAGCTGTGTGCAAGATGGCAATTTTGGCATCTCAGTAAGGTCAACAGCAAAGCAGCACCATCCTTGGGGATAAGCATGAGGAAACTAAAAAGTGAGCCCTAATGGAGCAAAGAGGTAGGACGGGTCTCTGGGTGACACTATAGGTCATACCCAACCTGTTACAAGCCCACAGGATGCTTAGCAAGGCAATGATGACAAGACTGGGTGGTCCCACTTGGACAGTGTCAGATGTACAAATGACCATGTAGTGACACAAAAGGATGAGGGAAGAAGCAGCACCCTTGGGGAAGAAAGGCTACAGAAGTGGCAGTCATAGGAGAGCAACTTCCAGGAGAACATCAGAAGGAGATGACAACATACATAACAGATCTCATGACAAAAGCACAGAGAAAAATGCTAAGGACATCTTTCTCAGAAAAGCAGGGTAGAAGAAGGGAGCAGAAAGGAGAATTTTAAATTGCCCTTCTCCTCTTCAGAGAAAAGCACAAATCGTTTAGGCAAAAAAAATTACACATTTTAGTAGTCAGTAATCAGAAAAAGAGGCTGACCTAACACTGGAACAGATCTTCAGCAGTGATGCTCCTCCCTTCATTTAATAGGATGGCAGGGTGCTTTTCCCAGAGCCCAGGTCACTACAAAACCTCCCACCGGCTGAAGTTTGCTGACAACAACCAGAAGCAGAAAGAAAACCTGTTCTGATGAGCAAGCAGGGGCAACTTGTGCATGCACAGATACAAAGACATCGTGCAAAGGGAGTTTGGTTATACCTCGTGGCAGAGACAACCTTTTGTAGGGACCAATCTGTCCCCCCTCTCCTGCAGGAGAACATGAATTAATCAATGTTGCCACAAACCACCTCACAACCAGCTCTGCACTGAAGAACTCTCTCACGAGGCACACCATCTGATTTCCTAAGTCAGCAGAGCCTGCATGCTGGGCTTTTGATTTCCTCTCTGCCCTACCCCCATCCCAGAACACAATAATGCTTTAAAGCCCTCTTTCAAGAAGGGAAATACCCATCATGTCTACAGGATGTGAGAGGTGAAAGGGATGTGGGCTGGCTGGAGGAGGTGGAGCAATGCATCTCTGACTGCTGTGCCCTTTACGTCATACCAGGACCCAAAGCTCACAGCAGCAACCCATGGAATCATAGAAATATTTAGGCTGGAAAAGGCCTGCAAGATCACCAGCTCCAACCACTAACCTGACACCACCAAGTCCATCACTAAACCCTGTTCCTTAGCACCACATCTTCAAGGCTTTTAAAGACCTCCAACACTGGCAACTCAACCACTCCTCTTGGCAGCCTATTCCAATACTTGGCAACCCTTTCAGCAAAGAAATTTTTCTTAATATCCAATCTGAGAACATGCATACCATTGTGGGATCTGTGAAGCATCTTAGCCACCTCCCACTTTAGTCCTATCTCCCAGGAGCACAGCCTTTTCTACAGGACATGGCTCTGAAGGATAAAAGCAGAAAGTGTGAGATTATAGATCACAACAGATCCGTAAAATTGTCAAGTGTAGCTCTAACTTAATCTTGCTTTTTTTTTTTAGAAACACCATTTTTTTAATATTTCTAAGAGGCAAAACTTGAAAGTTAGAGCCTGACAATGCAAAGGAAGCTCCAACATCTACATACCATTGATTTAGGGATCCCAGTCATGCTGGCTGCTGCTCATGGCTATAGAAGTTTCCAGGTTCTCATCACTAGGAGAAACCCTGAAAAAACCCAGCTTCCCTCTCCTTAAATATCTCCTTTAACACTCCAAATACACACAGATAATAACATTGGAAGGAACAGTGGAGCAAACAGTAGCACAGCCAGATGTACCAGAAGTTCTAACTTCACCTGAGCTCCTGACCTGCTAGAAGGCAGGAAAAGGTGATATAACTCAGCTGGAATATATTTCCTTTACTCCTCTTTCTCTTTGAATGCCTTGAGAGCTGTGCAAAGTCTTCTGGAGCAACACCTTCAGGTATCAGGTTGGTTGACCATAAGGCCACCATCTTATAAATTATACAATCCAAACCTCCAAGGTCAAATCCCTGCACTGAAAGATGTCCTTGTAAAGACATCTGAATATATCTATTTATTCATTACCTTGTTCTCTCTCTCTCTCTACTTGTATCTGGGTTTGGGAAAAAAAAAAAAGAAAAAGCCAGTTCAGTAGAAAGCACAATTCTCCCTGTCCCATTAACCTGCTTTGATTTCCCCAGGCTACCAGCACACAAAAAGAAACAGCAAACCAGGTATGGATCATCCTCTGAGCGGCTGCAAGCAGGGGGATGGGGGGATGGTGTTTCTTCCTGCTGAAACCCAGCCCCACCACCCATGCTAAACATTTGCGCTTCTTGTTGGCAGGCCAGCAAGCAGATAAATGGAACACGGCCACAAGCCAGCCTGGCTAGCCAGGCGTCCTCACTAACACACCACAGAGCCAAAGGCTCATCCCACCATCACACCACGCAGCCGCCCTCCGCCTTGGCTCATCGCTAATTCAGGGTTACGTTATTCCCAGGAACCGCCGCTTGTGTTCCCGCATGGAAAGCCAACAAGGGAACATGCTAGCCTTCCGAAAAACCATACTCTGTGAGAAGGAGGGGATTAGGAGGGAACAATGTCAGAGTGTCTTCAGTGAGCTGGAAGCAATCCCAGCTTCTAGCTGCACAATGACATGCAGGAAGGAGTTTTGAAAGCTTCTCAGTCACAGAGGACCCCTGTGTGCCAGGCTCGGAGACGTCTGGATATAAGAATGGCCTTTACAGCATAAGGATGCAAGAGGACTACCGAGCCCCCTATGCAGACCAGCCCTGGCCAAGCAGGGAATGGTAGCTCAAGCTTAGCTTTTCCTTTCTTGGCATTGGGTGCTAATTGTGTAGCCCAGATCCTTAACCTTATTTAGGTCAGGGGCTTCAGCACAAAACAGTCTCAGAAACACCAGACTTGTGTGGGAAAGTCTGCTTCATGCAGGCCCAGAGCTCTCCAATTATTGGAGCTGAAGTGCAAACGTATCTTGGAAACGGATGAAGGAGGAAATTTTGCTTCATGGGATTCACATACTGGTGCAAAATTATGTCTTGTGCAGCTTTTGGTATGATTTGCATGTTTGGTAACAAGCTCCAAGGCAAACTCTTAACAAGTTCCAAGTCAAACAAGCTCTTAACAAACTACATGCAGGGCATGAAACAGAATTGTGTGGATGCTCATGATGTTCCCCATAGGTTCTCTCTAATGCCCTGGCCACCCACTGCCATGCCACACATGCCTCCAGTTTGCCACTGATCTTCTCAAGTTTGAACAGGTGCTAACATCCCAAAAACAGTGGAGAAATGGTGAAGCTGGCCGTGCAGACACCCCCAGGGAGAAGGAGCTAGAATATTGAATGCTGAACCCTCGTGACAATTTTATTGGATTCCATAGTAGACATGAAGCAACATAGAGGGCAGCAGTGATTTTTCTCAATGGTGTTTACAAACTGCAGGTCTACGAAGTCCATGGAGGAGAATTATAAAGCTTTTACAATGCTGATCCCACTCCTTTTTGATTATTCTGAGGAAGAAGTAATCATTGCTCCATGGAAAGCATTCCAGATTATTTGAAGAGGTGTGCCTCACACAGACTTTGTTAGCATGACTGACTGCCTTCTAAAGTTGTGCTATAAAAACAATCTATAAAAATAATCAAACCAGTAATTTAATACCTATGGGCAATAACACAGTACTAAAATATATCTTGCCATTCATTGCACCCATAAAGCAAAATGCCAGTATGGAAAACAAGACATAAAAACAGGGTGACAGGGAAACATGCACAAGTGTTTGACTGGATGAGGCATTCAGGAGGATGAAAACCAAGGAATAATCACTGTCCAAAATTTAACCATCAATTCAATGGGAAAAAAAGGTCTAGATCTGACAGCATTTCTAAGAACATCCCAATTTTGAGGAGTAGACCTGGGAAGTAGAACTTGAGCTAAGCACAGGGAGTAAAAAATGGAAGCAACAATCTCTGTGCTTTTTTTGGATGGTGGATTCATGCTGTTGTATGACCCTTGCTCCTTGATAACATGAAATTGGCCTGCAGCAGCTAAATACACAAGGAAATCCCATCTCCAGAAGAACTGAAGTTTTTAGACCATCATAGTTACATTCCTACTGAAAAACACACTTAGGTGCGAGTAAGGGAGCACACGCACTTCATGCTGGTCTGGCTGGAGACCCCAAAACATATCACCAAGCACTCTAAAAACTAGGGCACAGGGAACCTTGTGTGGGCAACTCAGGCTTTCTCCTACTAATACCAGGGATTAGCCAAATCAAGTTGGCACTGATGACGAACGACACTGCCATGACAAAGCTGATATTCCTCCAGTACTTTCT
This sequence comes from Poecile atricapillus, assembly GCF_030490865.1. Lineage (NCBI taxonomy): Eukaryota > Metazoa > Chordata > Aves > Passeriformes > Paridae > Poecile > Poecile atricapillus. The sequence goes on along the minus strand of NC_081250.1, from coordinate 47,410,113 downwards.
ATTTTTAAGAGATATTCTTAACAGCGTGCTGTGCTGAAGAGCTGCTAGACAAAAAGATTCTTCTGATATAAATTCATCAGTCTCTCCTCACAGAGCTGACATCTCCAGACACTATCTTCAGGAAGATAAGATGCATATGGAAGAGGAACTGTAAACTGTCAGTGCAGCATGCACCCGCACAGCATAATCAGATAGGAAAAAAATACTGAGCACTCACACTGACAAGTGCCTAAGGTACATACAATCTCCTTTAAAACAACTGCTCCAGGAAGTTAAAAATAATACCATGTCCAACACATCAGGAAGCTAACAAGTAATTTTTCTGCAGAGTTTTTAGTACCTCTGAGTAACAGAAATGGGAAATATAAATTCTTTTTTCCTTTAAAGCAATGGTATAAGAGCCTTGTCTAATTGCAAGAATTCCTAACACCTCCCTGACATAAAAGGTGAGGCTGTAGTTTTCAGGCAGCTTCTGCCTGAAACTTGATGTATCTTAAAAGGCACTGATTTTCAAACTGCCTGGCAAGAGGCCTCAGCAGAGAAAGAAATGCTGCAGCACATCTTGGAACAAGAAGATGGCATTAGAACGATTTGGGGGAAGCATCACAGATGATCCAAGGAAACTGAAGTCCTCAGCCTTGTAGGTGAGAGATGATATTCAACCCTCATGGTGTGAAGGCAAAGGCTTGATCAAGCAGCATTTGAGATAACTGTAAGTACTTAAGATATGATAAGACAGAAAGCCAATTGAAACCAGTGAAAAGGCTTTAGATTCAGTAGGGGTGGAAAGAGGATATGGAAGTGGGGGGGGGGATCATGTTCAGGTTGCAAGAGCAAGCTTCAAAGATAAGGTCAAAGATAGAAGAAAATATATGACGTAATTTCCTTTCAACCTATGGACAACCAATACACAGATATTTGCCTAGTTTCTTACTTTCAGTTTCTTTTTGCCAAATTTCAGAGCTCAGCTGGGCAATACAGGTCACATCATCCTTGCATACCTCTCCGCAAAAAAACTGCTACACACACACACAGAAAAAAGAAAAGGAAAAAAAATGGATAGAGAAACAAGTCAAACCACAGCCAAGTCCAAGTGCTCTCAGTTTAAAATAGAAATGGGAAACTCCACATGCTTGGAGGTGGCTTTTGCACAGCTTCCATCCAGCAGCAATCTTTCCAGAACTTTTACAGCCCAGAGTCGATGTTATTCAAATATCTATCTGTATCTATATCCATGAGCTGATGACTGAAACCTTATCTCCTCCTTTAAACCACGGCTTCCTTTTGTGCAGCGCTGCTTTGCACTAGAGAGCTCAGAAGCAATTAAAATATGACATTGGGGGGTTTTCTTGGTAACCAACGGGTAATCTTCACCAAGAAAACCCTCTGGGATGTGTTGGGAGTACCTCTGTGTTTCTGCCAGCAGTACCAGCCCCCGTGCCCTCACCCAGGCCACATACTGCTTATTGCTCAGTGCCGTGTTTTCAGGAGAGCAGCCAGCACGGAGGGCAGTGGGCAGCGCTGGCAGCCTCCATTGATTATGAAAGGGGACCGTAAACACAGCTAGAGATAATGGAAAGAGCTGTACAAAGGACTAGCAGGAAGATACAGACAGATAGATAGCCAAAAATTGCACTGTCATTGCTGCCAGAATCATAGGAACACTTGGGCTGGTCAGAATAAAGGTTACAAAGTGTAGCCAGGTACCACTGCAGCATCTTCTTGACAATAACATTTATTTTAGCTCTGAATTCACCGGCAGCTCTGGTGTTTTGTGTATGGGGGCAGAAGCTCTTGCAGACACAGTGTACTTCCTGTCCTATGTATTGTGGTGCTGGTACATGCCTCACCACCAGCAGCCCCACACATCACAAGAGGGGAACAACTCAAAGATTTCCCCAAGGCAATCCTTATGGAAAGGGATCCCATCATTGCATCTGGTGGAAGAGCAGTATCTGCCTATGTTAGCTTAAGATGGGATTACCACTGGAAATTTCCTGCCCTAGGAGAAAAGCAGACTGTTTTAAAACAAGTCATATGGGTTGTTCCCAGCTAAGACTGTCCTCCCTGACAGCGGTTCACACTACTCCATATTTCTGCCTGCTTAGAAGGAGAAAAAAAAGAGGAGTAGGGTAGTCATTTAACATTCTACAGGTAGTAAGTTTGACAGCAAACCCGTAGAACTTGCCTTGCATGTATGAAAGAAAAACTTGCCTAGCAGTTCATTTTTCAACACCAAATTAAGACCTGCTTTTGACACAACACCCTGCAATTGAGTGGCACTGAAATGAAACCACACTTGGTCTTATTTGTTTAAACAGAATAAATAAAGAAACCAAATATATGGTTTCTAAGTCCACATCCAGCACGTATCCAACGGCTCACGGCTTCCACTTTGGCAGAAAGGTGGCTACCCTTTACTCCAGCCAAGCCTGAGCAAGAGAGGGGAGGCACTGACCGGCAATTACCTCAAGTGAGCCTGGAGCAAGCCCTGGGCAGCTGAGCGCCTCCGCACCCGCAGGGCTGTGACCGAGCGAGCGGCACGGAAGCGGAGGGGAACAACGGAGCTATAAATACCAAGGAGTCGAAGGATAAGTCTGAAGGCAAAAGCAACAGCCTCTTTATTCCGCCCGCCTCGTGGAGCAGAGGGAATGGTGGTTCTGCAGGACTGGCGTGCAGCAAGCACAGGGGATTTAGGGCAGGAAGGCTGCCACTGCCTCACGCAGCCAAAGCAGAGTTGATCAATTAGCTGTTCAGTAACCCATTAAAAACCTGCTCAGCTGTGAATGGCTTGGACAGCTGCTGTAGCTAAATTTGCACAGGAGTTCGAGCACGTTACCTGAAACACCTATAAAAACAGGGAGAAAAACAGGCACGCAGAAGGAAATCTTCTGATTCTCCCTCTTTATCCGTAAGCCTACGGTGAGAGCTGCTCCCAGGTATAGCCTTGCCCATTGGGATGTTCACCGCAAAGGGCAGAAGGGCATTACTGTGCTCTCTCTCCCCCAGCTCCATGACAGACACAGGGACAGAGCAGATGGACAGAAAGCCTGCATAGCCATGAAGCTCCCTTCCAGACAGCCTCAATCAGAGCCATACCGATCCATTCTGCACAAGCAGGCTGCATTAATTCCACTGCACTCACAGTGCACATACAGTATCCACTGTGTTCTCAGCCAACCCTAGCACACACAACAACATATCCCCAGATGTATCCTTCCTTAGGAATTAATTGTTTTTTAGATTATATTTTTATACAGAGTTGAATTTCTGGAACATGCACGCACATGAGGCATATGCAGGGTAAACTTATTTCTCTTACTCACTGGCCTCTAATAATTTTATCACAGGCACTGAAAATAACAGCTTGGCACTGATGCCAGGTTCCTTCCTGCACAAACCCCCAGCAGCAGGGATGGAAAGGAGGTCAGCAGCACTGAGCCTCCCCAGCAGTGACCGAGCAGTTTAAAACACTCATGCCATTTGAAAATGCCACGTGGTCTGATCAGGACATGAATATGCTCTATATGCCAGCGGTGAGGTGAAATAGTTTATTGACAGAAAATATCCTTGTTTACTGTGGCTACATATTCCCTACATATTTATCTACTACTGATATGATGCCCATTCCGCTCTCAGCACCTTACAAGCCATTTTGGAATCCACTGTAGAGCACCAAGGCCTGAGATGAGGGAGAGGACCAACATGAGAAAGGACCCCTCAGCAAAGCCTTTGTGCACTTTCACTCTCTGATAAATCAGTGGGGGTCACCAGCTATTACTCAAACAAAGCACAGTACCTCTGTAAAATAATAATGAAAAGAAAAACTCGAAGAAGCTACTGCGTTCCTATTTTTAACCACTGCTATTATTAATGTGCCACAGTTCTTGTCTCCATCACCACACCATATAATAGTGTTGAGAAATTACTGCAGCATATTGTAATTATTTCAGTAAGGACACTGTGTTTCCATCTGTCAGCTTACACTTGCATTACAATGAAGAACAATATGATTTAAAAATAAAGTTGCATGCACACTGTAATCCATGACCTATCACCTCCTCTGTGCTCACTCAGCCAAATCTTGAAATCATGATTTGGGTGAGTTTCCCAGAGAAACACCAATTAGAGACTAAAGAAGCAGGGTCCTCCTAACAATGAAGCTGTAGGAAACACACTGAAGCTCAACTCCATCAAGAAGGATGCAGCTAAATTTGAGAAAACCTGATTGTGTCCTAAATCTCCCTGTTTAACACCACTGGAGACCCATATTCAGAGTGAGCTAGACCAGCACTTGGTTGCAGAGACAGTGTTTTCCTCTAGTTAACAGTGACTGGCCGAGTTTCTGCTTGCACCTTGTCAGGAACTTAGCAGCCCCTTGGTTCTTCTTTCCCAGTAAGAAATGGGAATGATCCTATGGCTCTTTTCAAAGACAAGGTTAGAAAATCACCCTTCCTGCAGCTGTACTGCAAGCTGCCAAACCACAGAAAAATCACAAAGCATTAAATATTTCTGTTTAGAGAACGAAGCCCTATGTGTAGGTATGTAGTCTGTCTCCTACAGTCATGTGGGACAAGCTTTCTGAGAAGTCAAACAGGATGAGCTTATAGTCTTGTGGCCTCTGCTTGTGATTCAGGAACAGGAAGTACAATATCACTTAATAATTCACCAATTTATGACCATAAATCAGCCAACCCATTTAATCTTTGCCACATGGAATAAAGCAAACCTTGCAGGATCTGCAGGAATAAGCTGGCAGCTCTGCTTTACCAAAATACCTGCAACATTAACCCAGTGACACAAAATAACATGTGCAAAATAGTCAAACATGCATGGATTGAAAATATGTGGCCATTAAGTGCTGCCAGATGTATCAACTAGACATGTTGGGAGAAAAGAATAATATGAACCAATGCTTTCTCTATTAATCTGTTTCCTTTTTGTCAAGCTTTATGGCACAAGTAACAGTGGCAGGGCATGGTTATAATTTTAAAAAGGAGAAAAATAATGTTTATTTTATATGGCTAAACCAGCCTTTAAACGGTACTGTTTTTCCAGCCACATTCTCAACTTTAAAGCAGATAAAAATGACTGGTTGGATACAGCTCTTGAATGTTCAGAAAATACGCTGAAACTGCAGTTGTGCAAAGTTAAAACAATGCCCAGATCTCCATTTAAAACACAAAATCCCTGGAAAGGCTACTCAGGGGTAATTTCAAGGGCTTGTCCTACATTCCTATGTCATGTCTGAGGAAGGAAAGCTGTGGGGGCTGTGGCAACAGAGACCAAGCAGGATCAAACAGCTCAGTGCATTCACCTCTGAGATCTCCTGCAGAGCACGTGGCTCCAGATGCCTTCTCCAAGTGTCTGGACACAGGGATGGTGTACGCCCTTCGTGATCTTGATGCAAGTCAGCTTTTGATCTGTCCTGCAAAGACCCAGGAGCAGCAAAGTATCTCGAGCAAGCAGCCCATCTCCTGCAGGAGGAGTAGGTGATGCCCTTGTAGAGCGGCTCAGTACTGCATCCACAGGAAGCAGAAGTTTGGAAATGGAATTTAATTAACGTATTATTTGATTAATTTGAAGCTGACATCACCTGTTCTCCCAGCAGTAGTCCTGAAAGGGGCTGGGACCCCTATCCAAGCAGGAGCAGTACCTCAGAGGAGCCCTAATCCCCAAGGAGAGGGCAGTGCTCTTTAGCATTAAGCTTGGCAGCATTCATGTGATTTTACACAGGCAAAGGAATGGGCCAAATCCTGAACAGGACTAAATCAGTCGAGTTTCATTTTACTGGAAAACTACATAACTCAGTGTCTGACCTGCTGCTTTCCCATGCCAGATGGTATGCAGAAGGCAGTTCAAGGCTCCGATTAGTCTCCAGTAAGTAAAATATCATTGGTCTCATGCAGGTGGGGACCAAAAAAAAGGCCAACCCCCAAAACAACAGCTCTTCTATCACCCCATTTTTTTGTCCTCTGAGATATCAGAAAGTGCAAATTAATGGTGGCTTTATATGAATCATTTTTTCTACTGCTCATTAAAATCCCTTTGTGAAGTGCACATAAATGATATCATCTAACAATTCCTTTTTTCTTAAGTTTTCTCTGAAGTTGCAGGAGGCAGGATTTCCTCTCTATTACATAAGGAGAAGAGGGTGTATTTGTTCTTTCGCCGTTTAATACTTATTAGCATAGTCAGGTTACTCGAGCCAGGCCCTCTTTCCTGATCTTTTCTTGCAGGGGAATTATTCTTGGCAAGGCTCCAGCTTAACCCAATGGAGGGAAAACCAAGTAGCTTAACAAAGAAAGAGATATAAAACAGATGCACCTCAGGGCTTTGACCGACCACTGAGAGCTTCAGCAACAGCATAGAAACAACAAATACAAGCTGGTGATGAGCCTCTGAAGTACAACCATCGCTACTACCATGATAAACTGCTATGATGTCTGTTCTGTGGGGGTCCAATCTTTTTCCATCATCTTGGGAATGGGAAACACAATACAGTCAAGGAGGCAAGGTACTACACCATACCCCTTCCCAAGCAAATTAGCAAACTCCAGTTTGTTGGAGAACTGCCCCTTGTAAAACCCCACCTCTCGGCCCAGACTAAGAAACTGGAGTGGAAAGTAAAAGCCCCACCCTGTTATTTTGTGTAGGGGAACAATGGGAAAAGTGGTTCTACTGCCTCCAGCACCTAGTGCAAGCTGAGAAAGATTAAGTTTTCCTCATGTCTTAATAGGAAGAGTCTGCTTCAGAGGTTGGCTCAGAAACTTCTTTTTTTATTAGGTGACAAGAGGGTGTGCTAAAGGTCTCCTGGGGTGGGTAAGGCTAAGAAGAAGAACTTTCAAATATGGTGGCACAGCAAGGGTTACCCAGGGCTTGCCTGTCCACCCCCTGCCTCCCAGAAAGCAATTTTGGGCTGAGGTCTACCTACTGTTCCCCCAGCTGGAACACTGACTCAGGTCTCAGACATAGAAACTGAGATTAATTTCCTGCCTTTGAGACACCTCTATGCTTCTGTCTAACCAAACTGAAAACAGCTAACCAGTTACAAACCTTGGGGAAAAAGAAGGACTGACAGGTTCCTAAGGCTTGCTGTCCATGCCAAGAAAAAAACCAACACCAGTGCTAAGTACAAACCTTATACTGGTATTTGTATTTGTTACTCTACAGGTATGCAAGTAATAACTTTTTTTATAGTGAAAAGAGTCAATCACTGGAACAACCTTCTAGGGATGCAGAAGAACCACGCTGCTAGATGTTTTTCAAACCTCCTTTAGATAGAGTACAAGTTCTGGCCTTCAAACCCTCTATCAATTTTCATTCAGTCAACTGGAAAGTGTGCTGACAAGAAAAAAAACTAGTTAAGAGGTCTTTACCAAGTTACTTCTCAGTATTATAAAGCATCATGAAAACCAGTTGGAACTCCTCCACTGAAAACCATGCTGGGGAAGGGGATCACAACTGATCCCTTGGCTACTTGCAGACTCTGAAGCACACAGTCAGACTGGAGTTTGCACCTTTACGGTGGTGCTGGTCAGTGTTGCACATGCCTGCCCCACACTTCTTCATGGCAGCAGCCAGCTGGCACCCCAACACCTGACAGCCAGAGAAAGCAGTCACAGGGTGTCACAGGAGCCACGAGATCAGTTTATGGCAAGGAGGGACAGGCCTGAGGCAGCTTTGGATAAGGAGTGGAAAAAGTACCCTTCCCTATGGACCTGGGGTATGGGACAGTTCTGGGGTACTCCCACCATCCTTGTCCAGGGGAAACATCCTCTAGGGTTGGAAACATGGGGCTACTTATTTTCCACAAGAACACTTGTTGCCTTTGACCTGAACTTACCCTACGTTTTTCTTTACTTTTTTGGTGAGAAGCAGCAGTTGGTTCCCTCATTCCCCCTGAGAATGGGGAGGACGTGAGGGTCAGATAGAGGGGATGACCCCAGAGACAGCTCTGACTCTCTGTCAATAAATCCCAGATCTTCTGAACAACACCTGCAAGAAACACCACGGGTTTGAGCAAATTCACCCCAGACTTGATACTTCAATCCAATTATGTGTCATGCCTCCTCGTTCATCGAGTTAAGCTCTTCTAAAATTACCCTGTAGTCCTCTGAATGAAAACACCTCGCTCCTTCACTTCAAACACTGTGATAAACATAGATCCTTGTAATATGAGAAAAGAGGGTGAGGACCTTGCTGTATTTCATTATTTTTGCACTACAGCAATGAATTTCAAAATAGCTTAGGAGTAGTAGTCATGCTTACTGATTTAGTGTACATTCCCTTCACTGCTCTTCAGAAATTTAGCACTTCTGGGAACAAGCGTGAAGACCTTGAATTAGTTGGGTTTTTTTTTCCCCCTCTCCTCCCTTCAGCAGGTTACAAAATGACATTTTCTTACTTTTTGTTTCATTTGAATTAAAGTCTGGCCCTCTTTCCTTCTGGCACAACTGTTCCCTCAATACAAAGAGCTGGAAGACAGGAGGAGCTTAGCCTTCTAGCCTCACCTGGAAAGAAGCAGTACTTTTCCCTGTTGTTAACACCTGAAAGAACAAGCCCAAGGGGTTTTAAAGTTACTTGCTGTGACCAGGTCATTAAAAAACAAACAAAAAAACACCTCAACCAACCAAAATTTTTTTAAAAAATCAAACCCCAAGGCAAAGCCCAACGCAAGTCTTTTCACTGGCATAAAAATCCCCAACATGTAAAATTAAGATTCTCTGCTTCCCTTTACACAGTTTTACTAATCTTCTTGACTTGCTGTGCTGTATTTCTGGACTTAAGAAACCAGGTGAGGCAGCTCCTGGTACTGCAACAAGACTGTACTCCAGCTCCTGAGAGCACCCTGGACTACCCCAGACCACCACAGACTATAAGGGACCAGCAGGAAGGAGCTCTCTCATTTATGCACCTAAGGGCAGCAGCAAGCAGGTGCCTATTAGCACAGCTCACGAGAGCACCTACTGCCACCCAAACAGCCTTCAGACCCACCTCCAGCTTGGGTCATAGCTGGGGACTTGAGCAACACTTGTGGGACACCCACAGAGCACCCTGAAAACACACCCATGGATTTTGTGAGGCTGAAGTGCTGGTGAGCCCTGTGCAGTGATATATTCTTGCTTGGAGAAGCAAGAAGTGAATTTCTCCAGCTGACTATCTACTGAAGTTGATTTACCTGAGCAAAGATTAGTTTGCAAGCATTCTGTCCATTGCCAGAGCTGGGAGGGAGACCGTGGAGCTCAAAAGCAGAATGAAGGCATCCCCAGCTGAGGCTGTTTTACAGGTGCAGAGCTCCACTGACCCCAGCAATACTCACACAAGCAAGAGGAAATTCTTCCCTGAGTTACTGAGTATGGCTTTCCCCAACATGATTTTTTTTTTTTTTTTTCTGCACAGTGTTGCTGTTTTCTGTTCCCACGTTTATTTTCCCAGGAAAGTTTTGCAGGCTTGTCTGTGGATATACATCACTCTCATTTCTTTCCAGCTTCTCACGTTATCACAAATTGGATCAAATACAGAAAACCATTGCATCGTACTCACCCTGCGTGATTGATGACACAGATATGTGCAATAAAACAGAACAAAAACAAGTACTTCTGTCAGGCTCCTTTGAAACTTCAAAGTAGCCAGGAGACATTTCACAGCACCCAGCATAACTAAGTGCCTGTTGGTTAAACTGGACAGAAACTAAGCACCATGCAGTCTAAGGGCAAAAATAAAACAAACTTCTAGGGCCACGTTCTGCATACACAGTGGCCAGCTCGGACTAAGGCAGCTTTGTTTTATAAGCCACTACATCTCCCTGCTTTTTTGTAATAGGTGGGCCATCTTGTTTGGAGCTTTTTCCCCCCAAAAATGCTGAAGTTGCAGAACTGACAGCTAACACTTTACTGGATGAAGGCCTTAAAAAACCTTTATATATGTATGTAAAAATAGAAATAAATCACCAAAGTCACTTTTCTTCCAAAACTGTGTTACTAAAATTATTCTGAGACTGGTGATAATCTGAGTTTCTTTCCCCATAAGCTCCACTCTAGCCAACCAGCTGCTGCTTAAAAAAAAAAAAAAAAAAAGAGCCAGAGAGAGAGGGAGAGGAGACAAAGGGGGAAGCACAGGATACCTGAACTAGTGAAGCAGAATACTGATAATGTTAGGCTGAAGCCATCAGTGTAACATCTCAATAACCCTCAATATCATCTTCATTTTCGGTATCAAGCAGTGGTGACTGTGAGATGAGATGACAGATGTTTCCTATGTGGGAGCATCAGGCTCCCCAGCAGTGCACAGCAGAGGTAACCCTGGCCACAAATACTGTACTGCAGCACAGGATGTCATATCACTGTCACCATCCTGCTCATATGCCTGACCTCTGCAAACACACCGACAAGAGCTGTTATTCAGCATATTATTGGAAAAGGACAGAGATAACAGTTCATCGGTGCTTGCCCTCCCCACAATATCCTTTCACAGAAGCCAAAGAGTCCCCTGCCCCTACTTATTTCCTGCTGGAAGTCTGAATGGCAGACAGAGGAAAAAAGTTACCTTACCTCTGTTGTAAACTAAATGGCAAATCAGCTGAGCCAGATTTGACACATGAAGAGTAAACTGCTAGAGTTATTTCAAAAGTTATTTCAAGAGTTATTGCAATCTGCATTTCTGTGGTCCAGCAGAAAGTTTAGTAAAACAGACATCCCCAGCACCCTTGCTCAATTACAGACAAAAAACAAAACCCAGACTCTTAGCTTTTCATTAACACCTGCATTACCATCCTGTTGGCCACACCACCAAGTGAGCTTGCTCAGTGCAGTCAGGGCACAAAGCCTGGCACAAGGACAGCACTGCATCCCCAGGCAGGTGCTCCATGTCTCACCCCACCAAGGATGAGCAGTCCCTCCAGCTCAGGTGCCCCATGACCACTCATTAACAAGCTGTGTCACCCTTGCGGGACGAGCTGTGGCATTCCACACCTGTTACACAGCCCTTCCCCTGCTACTGCTCCCCAGCTTCTGGCAGGAAAGGCAGCTCTTAATGGAGAAACAATCCTTGACCAACCATTAACAGGCCTGAGGAGACCGACTGTAACAGCCCAGAGTCCCCTGCACAGCTGTGTGTACACACACACGCACACACACACCTCCTCAGGAGCTCCACTGCCTATCGAGGCTTACAGCAGCTTGATGGAGGGACAGCCACTACAGCCCCAGTTATGACTCAAACAGGGTTTCATGCAAGAAGTGGGAAACATTTAGTAATCCTGGGAAAGAGTGAGTCCCACTAGGATCACACAGCAAGACTCCACAGCGCCCAAACCTCAAAGGCATGAGCCTACAATCAATCCTGTGTGGAGCTGGGCCTGCAGATCAGGTGCTGCCTCTTACCTGTTCTCCAGCAGCGTCATGCACACGACCTCCCGCACGCCTGGGTTGTTGGCCTTCTCGATGGAGCAGCTTTGCAGGTTCCACGTAGCCACCCTTAAGACGGGTCTGCCATCTCTCACCCCCCCAAACATCTCCACAGAGGGGCGAGTGGATATGATCTGGGTTGGACCCCCCGGAGGAAAGTCCAAGTCCTCGCTCTGGAGGCTTAGAGAGGTGGGGCTGGGGTGAGGCTTGGTCATGAAGTTGAGGCCACCATTGGTGTTTGTTGAAGGGGGCCTGGAGCGCTCTGCAAAAATCTGGTGCCTGATTTTGTCCAGAAAGGAGGAATTGATGCAGTCCATCCTCACCAGGTCCTCGATACTTTTGAAGGGCCCGTGCTCTTTACGGTAGTCCACGATGCTGTTGGCGATCTTCTCAGTGATGCCACGGATGCTCATGAGCTGTGCCGGGGTGGCGGTATTGATGTTGATCTTGGTGGCGGACAGGTGGTGCTCAGAGGCCGGGTCCTTGCGCAGGGAGCTGGGCGAGTGCTGCGCCGAGCTGCCCTTGCTGCTCACGCAGATCTCGAACTTCACCTGCTCCAGCTTGGCCGCCCCCACCCCGCTCACCAGCGCCAGGTCCTCCACTTTCTTGAAGCCGCCGATGTACTCGCGGTACTCCACGATGTTCTGGGCCACCACTCGGGTGACCCCGGGCAGGGTCATCAGCTCCTCCTCCGTGGCCGTGTTGATGTTGAGCCTCTCCTGGTTGACGAGGATGTTGCTGAAGTTGCACGCCGCGCTGAACTTGCGGCTGTGGCACAGGTCGGCCGGGTCGCGGGGGATGGAGCGGTGGCAGCCCAGGCTGCCCCCCATCTCACCGCCGCCACGGGCCGCTGCCGGAGCCGGGGGAGCGGGCGCGGTGCGCTGCCCGCCCGCGACTCATGGACCTCGGCGGGAGGCCGGCAAGGAGCGGGCGGCGGCGGGGCAGCTGCCGACAGACCCCGGCCGCCGCACACGCCCGCTCAGCGGAACCCTGCGCCCCGCCGAGGGGCCCCCGCGCCTTTCCTCCTCTTTCTCCTCGGGCACCGCCGCTCCCCGGCGCCGGAGGAGCCTCCGCAACCCGGCCGGCCCCGCTCCGGCCCCAGCGCTCGCCGCTGCCCCGCGCCCCGCCGCGGTAGTAGTAGCTCTGCGGGAGCCCCCGCCCCTCGGCCGGGCGAGGCGGGGCCGCCGCCGCCGCCACCGCCCCCCGGGCGGCACCCGCGCCGCGCCCGCCCCCGCCCGAGCCCCGCGGGCACCGGCCCGGCCCTCCGCCACCGGGACACCGCGCCAGCGCCCGCCGGGGGCGAGCAGGAGGAGGAGGAGTGACCTCCTCCTTCCCGCCTGGGCGCAGCGGGACTAAGAACGGCCCCGGTGCTGTCGCCTGGCCGCTGAGGGCAGGGTTTTTCCGGCCCCAGGTGAAAGACGCTGAGGTCTCAGGTGTTTAGACGCTCCCTGCAGCGTTACTGTCCCAGGAGTTCTCTGAGCTCGTCTATCTGCAGCTGGTGGGGCATAGGTGTGTTTTCAGACCTCGTGGAAGCCCCATCAGTCATCTCCACTGGTTCTGTGCTCCTGCTGGCACTATGCTTTTATACATCGGGGTAAAGTCTGCAGGGTTGTTTTTGTTTGTTTGTTTTTTTTTTTAAACATCTCAAGCAATTGCGAGAGTGCTGAACAAACTGAAACTCTCTCCAGAATGATGCTTTTGGACACTTTAGGTCTGTATACTAGGTCTGTCTCAGCCGGGGTGGTGGTCTGCAGCATTCTTAGCCCTTCCCTAAGAGTAACCTCGTTCTGTTCCGAAATCCTGGCTATGTATTGCCCGTGTGCCTCGGCTAGATTTCACATAGTTTGTTCATGCCCTGAGAGACACAGCAGCCCACCACTGCCCATTTTGGTGAAGCCACTGAAATATTTACCCCGTTTCTACTGCATCCAGTCCCATGCTGCATTGTCTGCAATGCTATCTGTAGCCAAATTAGCTCATTTGAAACTAGCTTGACTGTGCCCACACAGGAGTGACTGCAATGTCAATGAATCGAAATATAATTGGTGGGTGTAATTGAAAAGAAGGGGGAATTGGAAGAAAGAGCAAACATATGATTGCAGATGTCAGCTATGCACCCTGATGCTGCCTTGTGCTGACAGTCTCTCTCTATGGATTTCTTTTAGCTGCACAGAATATGGCACATGTGTATTTTCAACATCAAGACTCTTGGTTGGCCCTCTAACGAAAATGAAACCACTTGCAATAGCAGCTTGTGCACGTACTTTTCATGGCAAGCCAATGGAAATTATTTGGGTCCACCTGATATAAAAAGTTAAATTTATTCAGCTTCTTTGGGAAGGAGAATGTGATGTGCTTAAGGGAGTGCAGGCTGCAGTAGGCTTTACCAGGCTCTCAGACCTCATGGGAGCTTTAACAGTGGCTCTGGATCCTCTGCTGTGCATCACACATTTCCCTTCTGTTCTCCTGAGCACTGGAGCTAGCAAATTCTCGTTACGGGAACGGCACTGGCTGCATTAGGGCACTGGCTGCATTAGGGCATTGGCTCTCTGCTGACTGCTGGAGCAGAGAAAGTGCTCGCTTAGGTGATTAAATGCTTCCCTGTCTGCTGGAGAGTGCTCTGTGCGCTGCGATAGCAGCGGCCAATGCAGCAGAAGTCACGCTGGGCCTGCTCCGGCTGGGACCATACCAGCACAGAGCTGGAAGCAATTAACCATTGAAATGAGTATTCTTTACGAGGCAGTATCATTACAGTAATAGCTCCACAAGCTGTTGTCTCAATGGAGAACACACTCTTTTGCTTCCTGCAGCAGGTTGCAATGCATTGATCCAGGCTTATTGGCTAAGTTTTGAAGCTGAAAAGCCCCAAAATCCATCTGAGGCATCACCTACACTGCAGCACTAGGTTTTCTGTGTTTCAGAAAAAAAGGCAGGAGCATCTTCAGAAAGAAAGCAGATGTCCCTTTTGTCCAGCAGTTTTTGTTGACAGCAACTACTCAACATTTCTTGAATTTTCCAAAATTTTGGTGTCTCCAGCACCAAAATAACCTGTGAGACTAGATACAGCTGAGGAAGCAGAGCTCAGAGGGCTGCAACAAGTGTCCCATCACCTAATCCTGAGTATGACCTCATGCTAATGTGAAATGCAGGGGGGGGACAATGAGGGGGTTATCATTCCATTAGCCCCATACCCCCATATGTGCATTTTTTGCTCTTGTTGATAGTTATAGGAAGCTTGCTGAGATCTGAGTCAACCTTTGGCACATTTCAGGAAAGCATCAAAAGATGTGAAAGGATACGGGGTTTGTTCATATCTTGAAAAGTTAAACAGAAAATAAACAAACAAAAAAAAGATTAATCAACTGGTCTGACATCAGTGTTAGGCAATCCATTAATCTGAGAAAGATAAAGATTAAGTTCAGTCAGTAAATTATTGAAAAAACAATGGCAAAATTATTGACAGCCAGTGTAGGCAAGAGAAAATAAATCTCGTGAAACCCAAGTAGATACTAGATTTTATCTTTGATCCAATCCTGAGCTCGGTGTATGTAAATTTACTCAAGAAGGAATGGATTGATCGTGGTCTCCTGGTGATCACTGGCTGGCAGGTAGCCTCCCTGGTCTGCTTGGCGCCTATCCTGGCAAGGGGCCATGAATCCAGGATTCCTGAATCTCTGTCAGCCCCAACAGGTTTAGAGGGCTCTGAGACACCGTGGGTGGCTTATTCCTCAGGATCCGCAGCTTGCTGCCTACTGAGCAGCTGGCTGCTGGCCAGGGCTGGCTTAGAAACCTCTCAGTGACAGCAAAATTGAGTTTCACTGCTCTGAGGGTGTGTGTCTTTTTGTGTTTCTCTGGACAGTGTTGCAAAGCAAGGAGCTTTGGAGAACAATGGTTTTATCATTGCCCAGTGGCCGTTTGTTGATCTTGGACTTGCTTTGCCACTTTCTACAGCACTCCTAAACTGAACATCTCACATACTGTACCCCTAAACTGGTAGTAAAAGAGGTTTATGGGCAGCTGAGTGGCACCAGGGCAAGCAGCTGGCCACATGAGAAACGCAGGGGAAGGGTTGTGTCACCTGCTTGCCAGCTCTGGAGGTCTCAGATGCCTCTCCCCTGCAGGAACTTTTCAAAGAGGAAAGAACAAAACCAAATCTTTTCCATCTGAAGGAGTTTCTGCAGTACTTCAGGCATATAAATGCAATGTTGAAGGATGATATGGAAGTGCTTGAACCTGATGGAGTGGGAGCAGGTACTGGTGAACAATGTCTTTCGGCATAATTGATGCAAAAAGTCAGCCTACAGGCCAATAGATTTTAAAGGCTAACTTCTTAGCATTTTAAGATGGCCCTAAAAGAATCTATTAATCTATTGTTACACTTTTTAACATCCCTCATCTACACTGCAGAGGCTCTAAACAAATAAACTGCATTTTACGATGAGAGACAGAAGGAGCCAGAAGATGTTACTCAACAGAAAAACAGAGAGTTTACCTTCAGTCTTCAGGCAGAAACTGCAGTTCCTCCCAGCCCACCATGTGATAGTAGCGCCTTTTCCAGCTCTCACACAGCCTTGGGGGCCTTGGCAATCAGGCTTTTAAGGCCAGTGTTTTCAGACCTGCTGCACTGGGCTCTTAACGGGCAAGGGCTCGAAAAGGCAACTGCAGTGCCTATATTCTTATTTAAAGGAGGCATTAAAATAATTGTTTTCTTTCTACAAGGACATCTTCAGTAACACTTGCAACAGATGCCCGAGGGAGAAGACAGGCAGTGTTTTTATGGAGACAAGTAATAACAAGTAGGAGTTAACAGTTTCATGAGCAGTGGGACTTACAAAGTCTGATTCTTGATGGCTCTTTCCTTTTTCAATTTTCTGGTCTTTATTAATAGCACTGAGTCTCCATTAGTCTCTCAGTGGGGTCACTAATCTGGATATCTCTGTTCTACATGTCTATCAATATTTGTGGCTCTTTTAGAAACTTTTTATTTTTGAGACATTTAACCTTTGTCAAATCTGCTTGAAATTAGCCCACTCTAATAAAATCCTTGGGGAAGGGATGAGGGGCAGAGTAGCAGAGCACACAATCACGTGAGCTTTTCCTTGGGAATCCAGTGTCTATGATGTGAGCTCTTTTTCCTGTAAGGCATTCTATATAGCTGCCTAACTTGTTGCAAAAAAAAAGTGATGTCACCACTGCTGTGTTGCCAGGTTACGGGTGTCACATCCTACAGAGAAATACAGTCAGAAGGGTGAGCAGAAGTGAGTCATCCTCATACCTTGATTAGGGCTTCACTTGCCTTGGGGTTGAGTTTGAAACCCAGACCTCTCCCTTCCACAGGAGATCTCAACCAGTAGCTCACGAGTGCACAGTAGGACAGTTCATCCTAGAGGGAAACAAGAGAAGCCCAAGCTAGAGAAGATACTCCCCAGCAGAGCATGGGATGCATTTTCCAGTTTCTGTAGATGGCAAGGGGGATTTGATTCTCAGGCCCCATATCTGAGGTGACTCAGATGCCCCTTGGGTCACAAGGATAGAGAAGAACTAAAAGAATCTAGTCCTTCCTTGACCCCAGGCTGACACATCGAGGCAACGCTTACGGGAGCTTGCCTACTCCAGGCCTCCAGTGGTGGCATCTCCTGAACTTCCCAGGTGAGAAACACGGGATGTGGTGGAGCTGTGACCCAGCTATTGTTTTCTTTGAGGTTTAGTCCATCAAGCCTCCAGTAAAAACGCCCACAAATCACTGCTGTTTGAATCTGGCATGGGGGAGACTCAGAATTGGTGACTCGTGAGCCAGGTGCCTAAGCTCTCACCCAGGGCAAGCTTTCTGTGGTTCCACCCAAAGGCAAACATCAAGTGGATTTTTGTGGAAAAGATACAGGCAATGAGATTTTAGGCACCTTGACGACCAAGCAGGAGAAGAGGAAAAATAAACCAATATGCTGGAAAGGGTTGTTCAGTATAGCTTCTGTCACTTCACACAGCACTTCGGTCATCAGCAGTTGGACTGCCAGCCTCTCAACTGAATAAATTACTGTTTTGCATAATTTGTAATTTTATTTAATTTAAGTCCTTTACTTTTTGTTACTAGGTTACCATAATTAATTTTCTTGCTAACAGATTTTAGAGAAATGTGTAAAAAATCCATTTCATGTCTATGTTTTACTTTTCAAAGAGTTTTGTGAACATTAGTTAACTCATGCATGCAGCTTTTTAACTCGGTGATTCTGCAGTTACTGTAGAAGCCACTGCAATTCTGCCCAGAATTATATATTACTTATAACTTCTGCTGTTTGGGGGGTTTGCTTTTAGTTCGTTTTTTGGGTTTGGTGGTGAGTTTTTTTTGTTATAAAAACATAAGAAGTTAGTCTCTACTCCTTGAACAGTTGTATTTCAGACCCTAAAATTATTCAAATAGGCAAAACCCAGGCTCTTAATTTTCCTAATTTTCTCAGATATAAGGAGGGGTCAGTCAGGTCTCTGTGTGGTTTACTTGTGCCATGTTTGTTCCCTGTCTTTTCCCCTTCATGTATAAACTTCTGTTTGCTAAGAAGAAAATAAACCACAAAGTACAGTCAAATTTTCCCTTAGTCCCAAATTCTCAGAGGAGATCTGCAGAGGACAGAGCCCCAGTATAAAACCAGAGCTCTTTTGAGGATCAGGTCATTGGTTTATGAAACAGAAAATGTTTTGATTAAGACTTTTCATACAAAACATAGTACATTGCGTAAATGAGCATCTCTGCAATGCTCTCTTGAGAAAATCTGTCTCTCCCATTTCAAGTCCTGCACCAACAATTAAAATGGTTTAATGGCTTCAACCACTCCCAGCAGACTTTGAACGTCTCTGAGGAGCCTCCCTGACAAGCAGCACAAGTTGCCTAGTTATTACAACACCTTCAGTGAAGGTTTGCTCCAATTCCCATGAAGACAAAGGAAAATGACCAGAAAGATTCAAAAGGCTGCTCTGCTGATTTAGGTGAGCAGGAGTTGCCTGTACTGTTGGTGTGATTCTCCATGTCAGAGCCAGGTTTATTGAAATGAAAGCATGAAGGAGGAAGAACAGCAGGACAGTATAGAGTTCTTCCTCTAGGAACAGGTCCTTGTAGGATGGCTGCTTGGAGGAGACAGGTGAGCTCAGGTCAGCAGCATCTGGGGAATGGGCTGCAGAGCATCTGAGCAATACTGGACCAGTAGAGGACAAGCAAGCCCCTGAGCACCTGGAACTGAACAGCACTAAGCTAATTAAAACCAAACTGAAGGACCCATTAAACCTAGCTTTGATCCCTGGAAAGACCCTGGCACAAATAAGGTTTTTAAGTTCTTGGAAGGTAATTAGATGTTCAAAAATCCCTACCAGCATGGCTATACCAAACTCACTTTTTTCTTTGATGGGATGACTGACTTGAAGGATAGGACAGAAACAGCTGATTAATGACAGAGGGTGTGGAAGAGCATATACCTACAAAGCTTGTGGGTGGAGTCAGAAAGCCTGCAAGGACTTGAGTGGGTAGGATCAAAATTCAAAACAGTCTGCACAGGTCAGAAGGACATTCCAAAACTGATGAGATGAATTTTGGTAGAGACCTAGGGAGGAGAAATCAACATCATCCATTCAAACTGAGAATACCTGAGCCACAGATGGGGCAGGAAAGGCTCAAAAATATAAATAAGAGTCAGTAGGGTGGCCCATTGAGTAGGAACAAAAGTCTGTTTCTAGCTTATCTCATGAATCCCAACACCATGATTAGGAAGATAGCTATGCATTGACACAGTTGCAGTCAAGAGCATGGTGCTTAGAGTCACCATGCCAAAGTATTGGTGAATTGCTGCCAGATGTTATACACATTGCAAAAGCCAAAGAGATCTTCCAAAACAAACCCCACAGCCCTGAAGTGCTTACTGTTTTAAGGCTAGATCCCAGTCCTTGCTTATGCCAAGTAATATATGCTCTAATAATTGGAAACACAGGAACTATGAAGTTCTGTTGGGCAGGAATGAAGCTTGCATAGTCTGGGGGGAAGAATTTGCTGCCTAAATAAGGGCTTAAAGTACATAAGATGTTGGAGTATTCTTTTTACTGTGTGTAAAGTTTTGTCTGAGGTCACATCCAGAGCTCCAAACCTTGTTCCAACCAAATAACATATGTTTTGGAGAGACTTTTCCAAAGTTTGAAGAGACATGAGGAAAAATAGCTGTTGCCACATTTCAAAAGCTTTGGCATTATGTCAGAGCATGAGTTCCCCACACTCTGCAGGCCGTTCATTCCTGCTCACCTGGTGTGTTCTCACCACCATGAGTCACCACAAAAACAACACAGCACATATTGGTTGGCTGTCATTTCTCTGCAAACCCTGTTCTGGGTATTGTGGAACGTCTGTTTTCCCTGTGATGGATTCTTAGACTTTGCTGTGGTTCAGGAATGGCTCCAGCACCTCCTGCTTCAAGGGTAATCTCGCTAGCTATCCTGAAATCTGGTTGTGATCCTTCTCCCAAGTGTTCTGAAGCATGCAGTTGATTAATTCTGATTTCACACCACATATAACCATGTCACACACACACATTCTTGCCAGCCAGTAAACAAGCCACATTCTTCCTGTGTTAGTCATGGAGTATGTCTCCTTTAACCTATGCAGCTACGGGACATGGGGTGCTCCTCCTGTGACTCAGGGGATGTTCTTGTCACCTGGCACTGCAAGGGGCTGAGCATCTCTATCCTGATACCTACCAAGTGACATCAGGGAATGCTGGCAACCCACCTGCATGACTCCTAATACAGGACAGAAGGAAGACGGGACGCTCAGTGGAGTCAAACTTGGAGACATCCATGACTCACTTAAGCTGACTAAGGCCCATCCCAGAAGTGCCTGTTGCTGACTCTGACTGTTTCTTACTGTGCATGCACACATGCAAACTGTGGCAATCAAACATCTTTGGGAAGACAACTGCTGCTTCTTCAGTTTATGTACCATATTGCCATCCCAAACTGGATGAGAACTCACTCCACACTTAGGATTAACACTTAGGGCTGACTCCATGGTGTTGTTCCATGGGCTAGTGTCTTGGGCTTCAGAGTGCCAGGTACCTACTTTGGATATGCCAATTCCCTTGGTCTGCCTGACATCCAGCATTGCCTTGGCAAAGTCGTGAAGCTGCCTGCACACAGTTCACCTCTTAGACCATTAGATTTGCCAGGTATGACTTACCTGTCATACAAGCAGTTGTTGTTACATACACTGTCACCTCCACACTGCACACAGGTGGGGAGACTAATTTTCACCAAACCAAGTCATTCACTCCTACTATTTATTTTTTCCCCTGCAGCTTTTTATATGGCATTTCACTGCTTGCCATTGTTACTTCTACTAGCGTGGGACAGTATGGTTTTAGAAAAGCAGGTTAAAAGAGAACCAGCAGTGGTCTCCATGTATTTTAGAGAACTTCAACACAGTAATTATCCATCATACCAATCAGGTTGCAGGTTTCTAATGGCTGCTGGTGATGCTCTGTGAGGTCTTTGGATCTGAGCCTGCTGTTTGCACAGCGTGCATGAGGATCTGCCATCTGCACTGCCCTTGTGGAGTCCAGCCCTCTCTAGTGTGATTATGACTAGCTGGAGAGTGGGGGATTGCCCGCCATGTGAAGGGGTATCAGCACGTGGCCTTCACAGGGGCTGTTGAGACAGGCAGCCATGCAAACTGAGAGCTGGCAAGGACACTAAACTGCATTCACATCGATCGATCCTGACACCATCTGGGTCTGAAAGAGCTGATTCTTCCAAAGACAAACACTCGAGGCTTCTTGCCACCTTTGCAATAGGTTGAAAGGAAATGGGGAAGGAGTTTTGCTCTGACTGTATTCTCTTGTTCTCGATACTTTTAGATAAGGTGACACAAACTTGCAGATTCCCTTTGGATTTAAGCTAGTCATTGTTTGAGGCACAATGATAACTCTGTATCACAAGAACAAGTCATGAAAGAAACATTGTTAGAGAAGAAATCCTTCGGATCAGGAAGGCACTGTGTTTGTCCTTCATTAAGCTCTGAATTTCATTTGGTGTTGCTGGGTGGAGGCTGTGGCAGGGACAATGTTGGGGGCACTGCCCAGGAAAAACATTCCACCAACTCACTGCAGGACCATAAGTCAAAATGGATACCAGAGACAAATTCTCTGCAATGTTTGCAAGTTCCTCAGCAGTGGTGGGGACATTCTCCCCCTTGGATTTCAGGAAGGGTTAGAGAGTCCCAGGAGATCAGACCAGGCATGGTGCATGAAAACAAAAAGGCAAGACAAGAATTGGTGTTAGTATAAACAAAAAAAACCCAAAACAAACAACCAAAACCAAAATAACAACCAGAAAAAACACAAAAAGCAAACCCCCCCCCCCAAAAAAAAACCACAAAAAGAAAGAACAACAAAAAAACCCAAACCAAAAAAAAAAGCCAAACCCACACGAACAGAAGATGATAAAAAACATCTGGTTATATAAAGGCCAAGACAGGTTTCTTTCACATGATTCAAGAATTTCACAGTGCTTCCTCTAACTCGTATTTTTAAATCAAAATTCTCAAAAACATTGCATCAAGTCATTTCAGATTCCAGAGCTGGAACATGCCATGAAAAGTCAACTATAATCTTGATTTTGAATGTTAAATTAAGCTTAAAAAAAAAGAACAGGAAATTGGAATATCCCAACAAAAATTCCTTGATTAATATAGTTGCTCTTGCTAAAAGTTTTGGACATCTGTGATATCAAACAATTGCTCTAAGCTCATTGTTAAAAAAATACAGAAACAAACCCCAAAATTCTAAGGAATTTTTTTTTCAAAACAGCATGAAAAACCTGTAATATTTGACTGATTTATGTTGTTAAAGGAACCAGCTGTAAGGGGCTTCACTCATTATAGTGTGTCACTTTGTATAGTCAGATATTTAATGCTCACATATTTTAATCTCTGGACAAAGCACAGAGGCTGCTCACAGATAAGAGATCCAACACTCTCCAAAATGTCTTCCCAGTTGCCTGTGTCTTCATCTTTCATCTCCTTGACTCCTATGATGTCACCACAAGAGACTTATACTCACGTCCATTTAATATCGAGTAGCAAATTGTCCAGGAGAAACCATTTGCTTTGCTTCCCACATTCTGTGCCACCAACTCACCTTTCTCTTGTCACCCACTCCTGGCCTTTGGAGCTGTTTATGACCTGGAGCTAGAAGTGGCAGAGGAGCAGCAGCAAAGCCTGAGCTGCATGAGGTAGCGTGGGATGGCACAAGGGTTTCTCTGGGCACCCCAGCATGCTCCTGCTTTTATCTCCTCTTCACAGCTCTGCTCATAAGGCTGTGCCAGCTCACTGCTGTAGCATTTTTGCTCTCCCAGGCAAACAAGAGACTCCTGCCTATGCCTCTGAAGCATTAAAGCTGTGTTCAAATTCAGTGCTGGGATTGCTGAGATGGAGGAGAGTCCCTTATGCCTGCATGCAAGAGGAGAAAATCAATTACTGCTAACCATGGCCTGGCTATTAAGAGTAATAGAACTAATTTAAATCACATTAAACTCTTGAAAGGTATTATATTTCAGCAGAAAATCTTGAGTGATCTTTCCCCTGCAAATATGCCCATGACAGTGGTGCAGCCCAAGGGCAAGGGTCCAGAGAACATGAGGAATCGCCGTCCTTGGAGATATTTGAAATGCAGCTCTATGTGGTCCCAAGTAACTTTGACCCGCAGGTCAGACTAGATGATCTCCCTTTCAACCTAAATTATTCTGCAGCTTTGTAGAAAATTGTGGTCTTGGACTTGTTGCCATGATAAATAGGAGCTGGGGAAGAATTTGGGAAGCTGCAGAGAGCACAGTTATTGAGAGAGAGAAAAGATATAGAATAGAGAATAGGGAATAGAGGAGGATTGTATGGCATTGATAATTTCACATCCAATCTTTGCAGATCCGTGGGGATAACTGTCCCATTTTAAACTACAAAGTAGCTTACAGCTGTATGGTTTGGGGGATTTTTTTAGTTAAAGAAGATATGTTATCTAAGCTGGATAAAAAAAAAAAAAAGAAACAAGCGAAAAATCCTCACCCATCTGCTCTCAAATAATTAAGATTTGTTTCTGATTCTGCAGGAATGGATACAGTGGTTTGTTAATACTGTAAGAATAAAATCCACAAGTTCTGAATCAAAGTTCTGTTGAAAAGGTCCAGCAGAGAGACTCCCTAGTCAAGGGAGTCAAGGCACCTTCTCTGGGAAAGGAGAGACAAGTCAGCTTGCAATCAGCAACATCACAGAGGTCTTATTCTGCTGTCACTCTGCATGTTATATGGGGTTAATTTTAAGAGAGAAAAAAAAACCTGCAGGGCTTCCTTAGCCAAATAGGGAGAAGTTCGATTGCTTCAGAACAATGGAAGCAAAGAGAACTCAAGGGAATTATTCATCTTGCAAATGGAATTTGATTTTCTAATGCAAAGAGCAGGCTTTAATTACAGCAAATTGAAACAATAGAACATTTCCTTACTAAAAAGTTGGAGGGCTTTTTGCTGCTATGATTACTGTGTGAAGGGGATGTTTGTGCTTAGAAGCCCTAGCAATAATAGGAAGGTTTAACTTCAGCCAACTACTTTGTAAAAGTTACCATAATTGACAACCAGAATGTTTTCCCGTAACTTCTCTTAAGGCCCAAACACAAATACCATGATGTGTGATGTACTACATTGGAACAGAAAGGGACAGGTATCTCTGAATCAGGAAAGAAACACTTTCTTCACTGGAGAGCATGGCCCAGAAGAGAACACCACAAAAGGATCTCCATCTGCCACGGCAAATGGGGTTTTCCATCCCTCAGAAGAAAGATATCAAACACTTAAGTCACATTATAGTTCTGCCCAGTACTGCATGAAGCAGTCCTTGTTAACTCATGGTCATTGTATTTGTTAGCATCTGAAAAAAATAATTCTGATTATTTTTTCATATTTATTATCACTAGTTGTATTATTAGGATAGCCCAGGGCTCAGTGCATATGATATGATATGATATGATATGATATGATATGATATGATATGATATGATATGATATATTATATGATATGATATAACACTCTGGTCAGGTGTTCAGGTTTAAAATGTTTATTTTAAAGTTTATTCTATAGCCACACTCCAGGCATGTGCTGAGGCCACATGTACTGGTCCCTGGCATCACTTTTGGAAACAGAGGTTCCAAAACTTGAGGAAACTGAAAGAAAAGAATAAACTCCCACAGTGCTGTGAGACTTTCTGAGTATGACAAAAATGCATGCTGTGTTTCTTAGAGGCTGCAGTCACATTAGAGCTTAATTACATTAACATTTAATGCTTTAAAATGTCAGGAAAGGACTAGGGGGAGGAAAAATATATCAGAACTCAGATGAGATATACACAAGTTTAAATGATGGATTTGGATTTCCAATGAGGAACTGTTACCATTATTTTTGCCTTATGCCAAACAGCAAACAAAAACTTAGTGTGTTTAATCTTAAGATGCCCCCACCTCCAGTTTGCTAAGCTAGTTGAAGCTAATCAAATTGAGCTATCACTTCAAAATAATTTTGTTCCCTGAAATGTTGTTTCATAATGAAAACTGTGATGGGGATGAAACAGATCATGCTCTTCTGAGGTCTCAGGGCTATCAGCCACGCTCCATTTAACCTTAGCAGTCATCTGAGCAGGAACTTCAATCTTTTTGCGGGGAGTAGTTGCGCTCAGAGCTGACTTGGCAACTGATGCTGTGCCTGCATAACCAGGAGTGAGTCTAGAGAGCAGCAGCTCATGCTCAGCACCTTGTTTCTTGAGCCACATAGCTCAGAACCTTGTGCCTTTGGGAGACTGGTGGCCTGTCAGACTGAGGGGAGACTAAACATACAGTCAGTGCATCCAGCTGAAAGAATACAGAAGCTCTACACAGGGACAGTCCCTGGTAATGGAAGAAGTTCTGTGCTGACATTCTTTTAGTCATGAGATTTCTCCTATCAGCAGCTGTACAGAAGACTGTTCCTGGTTATCTACTTCATAAAAGCCGGATGGAGAATTTTTCAAGCTCTTATTGAGGAATAATTTGGGATTTTTTGTTTGCTGTTGTTGTTTCAGTTTTTAAATTATCATCCCCTCAAATATTAATGAGAATTCCTACAAAGTATAAGTTGTGCAGTCCTAGAAAGTCCAGTAAAAGCCTGTGCTTCTGTGTTATTTGCTGAATGATACTCCAGAGGGATCACATTGCCAAGAACTTGGGGTTTCATAGCAAAGTGAAATTACACATTAGAAGAGAATGCTCATAAAATATGTTCATTTTTAATGGAGACATTAAAAAAACACTCAGAGCTTTGTCTCCTCACTTTTGTGCCCAGACTACTGCTACTGTAATGATCCCAAGGCTGGGAACCTTGAAGAAAAGAGATGCCTCAGTGTCTCTCTGTTCATGAGATTTCAGGATTTTGATCTCTTCATTTAAGAAATTATTTTACAGTAATGGATAATAATAATAGAAGTAAAGTGCCAGAAAGATTTGAGCATAGATGTTTTTTGAGTGGGGCTAAGAACATGAATCTACTCACCATACATAAAACCCTAAGAAGGTTCTCTCTCAGACTGTGGCAAGCA
The DNA here is from genome assembly GCF_030490865.1 of Poecile atricapillus. Classification (NCBI taxonomy): domain Eukaryota; kingdom Metazoa; phylum Chordata; class Aves; order Passeriformes; family Paridae; genus Poecile; species Poecile atricapillus. The sequence continues at coordinate 47,384,072 of NC_081250.1, read as the reverse complement.
GGGCAGTGGCCAGAGGACTGGGGCAAATGAAGCAAAAAGATCATGAATCTCTGAATACAGCCAGAGACATGTGTAGAGCATCACACAGAGCATTACATCTCTCCTCTCTTCTAACAACAAGGTTCAGACATAATATGTGTGTATCCTGTATGTCCAGGATAGGACATGCAGGGAGAAACCCTTTGGAAAACTACCAATGAAGCTATTTTCCCGGAGGTTTCAGATGATCCCAATTCACATTAAGAAACTACTCAGAGGCTCTGCATGATCCAAAAGGAGCAGGTCTGAAAAATGAAAAACTAACCATGTGGGATTGGAAATCATTTGCTAAGGCCTTTTCCCCAATCTTTCTAATCTAAGTGCTTCAGGAACATTACAGTAATCTTTCCTCATGGCACCTTTTGTTACAATGGAAGTGCCATTAAGCTCTTTTTACAGCTGAAAAACTAGGGAATAAAATAAAATGCCTGAAGTCTCAGAGCTTGATCTGTCCCAGGCTTTCCTCTTGCCCCTGGAACATATGCAACATACAGACAATCCCGTGAAGTCAAGATGGGCAGGATAAAAAATTGGAACAGCAATTTGTTTTGAGAAACACCATTAAGGCACTGCATTTATCCTGCATGAGTCAAAGCAAATATTTTCTTCCTTCAGTACTCTCTCCTGCCAGCTCACCATAGAAAGGTATTTCTGTCTGCACGTGAAAATTAAATGTCACTATACTGTAAATGGCTTGTGGCATGGACATACATTGCATTTGAGTCCTTGCTCATGATGATTTCTGGACTGTGAAATCTTGGCCTCTTAGATTAATCTGACTCTTAGATTAATATATTAACAGGATAAAATTATATACCATAAGGCTTCTTAGATAAAAAGCTTAGCTATACAAGGGCTTCTTATTATCCCTTTTATACTTTGCTATGTCAGAATGATTTGTAGCATCTAACTTCAGCTAAACCCCCTATTCAATACTTAATGCTCAACAGAATGGATAACATTTATTTTATTTTGGAGTTTAACTTTAGATGAGGTGACATGCAACAGAATGGAGTAGACACTGCAAAACAGTCTCCTGCAGTGTGACAAATTACAGAGTACAAAGGAGTAATGCAGAGGCAATTAAAAATGGAATATACCCTGGAAGCTGGCATGCTGCAACCCATGATTAAGTAGCCAAGCTGAGTCTTCAGCAATGTTTGTGCTCACATCTAACCATTTTGCAGAGTGTGAGGGGAAGAAGTCCAAACAAGGAGAACTTTGGTCTGGTTCTGTGGCAGTGGCTATTTTTCTGTACAACAAAAAGGGTCACCCTATACAACACCCTTCCCTTCCTGTGCCATTATTCATGAAGTCATTCTAAATCATGCAGTATAGCTGAGTAAGTTGGAAGATCTTGCCTGTGGTGAAACCTCCCTCTCCATGCAATGAAGTTTCCAGGCAGCTGCTCGTCTTGCAGTGTGTGCATAACCCCACTGGCTTTACTGGCCTAATGGTCCTGTGTGCATGCTTGTGTTTCTCTGTCTGGAAGAGGGCCCCTTCACATGTCCCATTTGCCTGGCTTCTGAGAGGCTGCTTGACCTCAGCAGCACAATCTACAAGCTTACAGGAGCTGGGATTGTCAGCAGGGTCCTTTAAGCCAAGCAATGCATTCAGCAGTTGGCCCTGGCCTCTGGAAATGATGCTCTGTGCTGGAGCTACAAAAGGCAGCGGGTGCAGGGGGACAGGTGGATCGAAATATATAAATGAAAACTTTTAAATAGCTGTGATAATAGAGCAGGAAAAATGTTGCACCTCCTCCTGGCTTAGACTGCAGGGTGGAAAAGACATTTGGCAACATCCATTTCAAAAACATGCAAAGACAAAGAGTTGAGATGGGCCTAACTCCGTGTTTCATATCTGTTACCAAGGCGTTGTATAGTCTTAATTGTTACAGCAGCTAAGTTATCACACCAAGGCACTGAAATTAGTCACACAACAGAACACTGTAATTCACACTGTCAAAGCTATTTTTATTCACTTGGAGCTGTTTTTACAGACTGGCATAATTGGACAACAGGTATGACAAGCCTTTACTGTGATCTTATCTTCACTGAGCCAGAGATTTTGTTGTAGGAGAGGTTGAAACCCAAGGCTCTGACAAACAACCCAGCATAAAAGAAGTCTATCTCACCCAAGGAAATCAGGGGTCCACATTTTTCTTTCTCTGAAGCTAACACAAATCCCACCAGAGCTACCTTATTGTAAGACAAGAACTGCAGTGATGTTTCATACTGGACATTTCCAGAAAACCAGTTATAAACAAAAGACATGAGTAAAACGGAAGAAGAAAGAGGAGAGAAAAAAAAAAAAAAAAAAAAGAAGATAAAAAATAATACAATGTATTTTTTATCTAAATATTCACCTTTCTGCAAGCTCTTGACCCAGGCAGGTGGCTTTTGTTTCCACATGCACCTTCAAAGTCCAGCTGCAGACCTGACCATACACAGCCACAGATCTTCAGAGCACATGTCATGTCAGCACAATAGGATTTTTTCATTCCTTTACCTTACCACATGTATGAGGTTCTCCAGGGAAGCAGTGGATGCCCCAATCCTGGCCCTGTTCAAGGCCAGGTTGGATGGGATTTTGAGCAACCTGGTCTAGTGAAAGATGTCCCTGCCCTTAGCAGGGGATTGGAATTAGATGATCTTTTAGGTTGCTTCCAACACAAACCATTCTATGATTCTATGTTAGCCCACACAGCTCATCTTTACTGAGCCAAGCAATACCCCAAAAGAGCAAGAATTTGTCTGTGCTTCGTCACTGTTAGTATGGTTAAATAGTAACTTTTTCATGGTGCTTCCCAGCTTGCAGACAGACTGACTTCTTGTATTGGCTTCATCATGGAAATTGCTAAGATTTAGACTCTTTTTTTCATTCAATGAGGAATTCTAGCAGAGAAATTAAGTGAGAGTTCTGCAGCCACACAAGGCTACAAGCACTGCTTGTACACAATAGACTGTGCCTCAGCAAAGCAGCACCTACATGGCCATAAAGTAACCAAAATGAAATAAAATATTTACTTCCTCCTGATCTCACCCTGGTCTGAAAAAGCAGAAAAGGAAGCCTTTGCAAACCATTCCCAGCTTTGTTCTGAGAGGCTCTGCTCCAAAGCAGCTGGCAGCTGAGGCTTAAAACCCACATTGATTAGAGCTGACCTGTACTGAGTTAGAAAACCTGTCACTTAGAAAGGCAGCAAGTAGCTGCATCCCATGTCATTAGGAGATGTTTTCCCCATAGAGCACTAATGAGCTGGCACAGCTTTGGCTTTCAGTGGGGGCTCCTCATCTTCCTGAGACTGCCTGTCAAACTTCCCCAGGCACAGAGGCTACTTCTTTGTCATCCTTCCTGCGGTGTTTAGCCCTGGCTAGGAATAACACAGGCTGCTATAACATGAATAAGGAAAAAAAAAATCCCACTGTGCTGCTGACACTGGGAGAGCTCACTGCCTTGTGGCGAACAAAGCGATAATAATTCTACCAGTCCTGATGGAGATCACCGAAATGTCAAGGCTGATAGCTGCCCTTTCCCTTCTGACATGATCATTAGCCCCTGGAAAGGAAATAAATTACTGAGCCACTTAACACCTCATTAGGAGTTAAAACTATATATTCGGCATCTCCAAGTCAAGTTTTAAAGCAGCCTGGGTGTTTAACAGCCAGCTGTGAAGTAAGCTCTGACAGTATACAGCACTGTTTTCTTAAGGGAAGCTTTTCCTTTGAATGTCTCCAAATCCCAGGCAAATAATTTTTTCCATTCTCCCTGCTTAGCTGTACTGGTTTGGGATGTATAGTCTGTCTGTATTTATAAATAAACCACTTTGTTTACCAATTATTTTAAGTATTTTCAGGAGCGGGAAGGAAGAAAACTAGGAATATTGCAATTGCCTGTCTGCCCTCATTAACCCAGTAATTATTGCACTGTAATTCAATTATTTCTTGTATTCAGTTCCAGATAAGAAGACTGCAAAGGCAATAATAGCTTAAGAAGTTTCCTCTTCTTCTTGCTTTGTTCTCTGTTCTTCCCTGCCTCTGCATCATTCCGCCCTCCTTGTTATGATATACAGGGGACTTGCTGCTGTGCATTGAATCAGAGCTAAAAATAATTATCTTCCTTTCTTTCTTGTACCTTTAGATTGTTTTTAAACCCAGACAGTTGGCATTTGCATGGTGCATACACTCTAAAATCTAAATCAGTTTTATCTCATTTTGTCCAAGTTAATAAAACTGGCAAACATGTTGTGACCTGTTACTGGAAACTACGATGCTTTGATACCCAAATCTGTGATGACTCAAGACTGTGTCAAAGCAATGCTTTGAACTATAAACCAGCTTTGGAAGCTCTTTGCTGTAGCAATGGAAGTAGGGGGCACAAATGCAGGTCCCACGTATAGAACGCTTCCTATTAGAAGTATGAATGGTGCAAAGTAGTCATGTAAGGCTGGAGTTTCTAGATGGGAACAGGTTATTTTTTGCGCCTTCTGTCTGGGGTAAAAAATAACTGTCAATCTGGGCTGCTCTGTGGAGATGCAGTGTTTTAGGCTGAAAATCACCTGTCATCTTCATGGGTTTGTTGTGACCTGAGGTGCAACCACAGTGGCACCTCTGAGGGCGAGGGCGCAGAGCTCTTCCTCCCTGTGGTTTCACTGCAGTGTCTCATCTTCCCTCTCCTGTAACCCCAAGGCTTTGGCTTGGTTATGAAAACACAGTTGTCATCCACCACAGGGTGTTTTCCTGTCACCCACAGCATTCCCTGGCTCAAGAGGGTGTCATTTGTTCTCCATTCAACTTCACATGCACATTGGGTCATACCCAAAGACTGTCACCCAGTTCATTTGCTAAGAGGGGTCCTTTTTTTGCTGACAGATCCAAGGACAGATCTGAGTTGAAGAGAAGTGACTCTATCTTGTTACTAGAAAGGGGGGTGGGATGCAGTGTTTAAATGCAGCTCCTCCTTTTTAAAAAAGCAAGCCTCAGGCTTAACTTGGTTGATGTAATTTCCTCAGTCAGTGTACGTTGGACCAAACTGGTTTAGAATTGTATCTTGAGCCCAGCTGTAAAGCAAAAATGATGAATCCTTCCACTGCTTGACCTAGAACTGCATTTCAGAGCTTAAGAGCTTTCCTTACTTGGGGAAGAATGGTATATTCCTCCTCCTGACACACGCACTCCCACGTAGCTCATCAGAGCGACTGTGGAGCTGCTGCACCAGAATCCTGCTTTCTAAACCAAATGGCAGCCACCATCCTTCCTCTGCTTGGTGTTCAGGTCTCTGTCACTTAGATTTGGCAAGTTTCAGTGACATCTGTGTGTGCCTGATCCCACCACAGCAGCCAGGTGCTGAGATTGGACCTGTGAAGGGACATGCACCAGAGCAGATGGAGCATCATGCTCCACAGATCAGCTCCAAAATGGGGAAAATAGCTCTAGTTTCACCCAGAGGAGCTGCATGTTATGTCTATGCATTTATCTTTTTCATAAGCATGCCCCTTTTCAGGGAAGCCAGGATGTTTTGGGATCCGCATTAGAAGGGGGAAACTTCCTACCTGATCCCAGTGATGTCTCTTGGACAGGAACAACTTGCATTTGGATGGTCCATCAGGGCCTTTTGATCAGCCAAATGTCTACTGCCTTACCTCTCGTGAACACTCCAGATCCAAATGGGTGGAGGAAGAAAGAAAAAATGAAGAAAAAGATTTTTAAAATTGCCAAAAATAAGCCTGGGAGAACTCTCCAGCTCCCAAGAGTGATTAAGAACTGGTTTATAGCAACTGTTCTCAAAGCCAAATCTTCCATTAGCCTCCCCCTCCCCAGAGGCGTTTCTGGGGGATTATTTTTGAGTCCCAGCACAGTTATGAATGGATAACCCATGTCCTTGCAAGCAGTGCTACCTGCCCCAACAAGAGGGTATGGAGGAAGCATAACCCAGAAGAGGAAAAGGGGGTGGCAGATTCTGCTGAGCTTGGCTTAAGTCAGGCTTAAGTCACCAGAGTCACCAGAAGGGATGACCAAGAGCAGATGGAAATACCTTCTCCAGAAAGTTTTTGGAAACTACCAGGGTCCTCTGAGACAGCCTCAGGCCTAACTCTGTGTCTGAATCCAACATCAAGCTCTGTTTCAGCCAGTGCACATCTTCAATGTGGAGTTTTCCTCAGTGTCATGTTTTTCTTAAGGGACGCGCGGGACCATGTTAGCATGCTAATAAATGTCCTTGAACATCGCGTTTCTAGAAGGTTTTAACACCCACCATCAGGAACAGGAATGGCTTATCTTGCAAAGGAACAAGAGGGACAGACACCTCTCTGCCCTTGGGATGGGAAGGAGTCCATTCAGTTCCTTGCCTTCAATCCTGCCTTGGCAACAGAGAAGGAAATTATTCTTCATGTTCTGAAACAGCAAACGTTGACTTACTTTGCAGATTTTCCTTCATGCTTGGCAGCAAGCACCAAGGCACGGCATGAAGAAGAGAAACTAGCTCCGGTGGCAGCAGCCTTTTCCTTTGAAGTGGTGAGAGCTGCTTTTCTCAGACAGTCACTGCTGACTTTCTAAAGGACCTTGGCATGCAGCGGTGTGACAACCATTAAGACCCAGCTGACTGGTTTGCTACAGCGATGTCATTTCCAGATTTACTGCAAGGAAATCAGAGAAGTCCAACACCACATTCTTCCCAGAGAGAGGATGGCCAAACAGGACTCCTGCTGATTTTCCTGTGCATGGTCTGTCTCCATTTAATACACCCCCAGCTCTCTTATCAGTCCTGCAAATGTGTCTGTAGCATTTGCAGCACATCCAGCAATGCTGAAGAGCAGCAGGATTTTCCTGTAGGGATGGGTGAATTTCTCTGACCTCATTTCAGATCTCCTCAGGTATTATGGACTGGAAAGTTTGTCTTAGATTCGTGTGTTTCTAGGGGTGGAATAAAAAAAAGGTATATGGGAAGAAAATAATGCAGGGGGAGGGTAGTCAGCCTATGAAGCCAACAATATAAAAATTATTATGAAATTAGAAGCTGAGATGGGAAAGAGAAACAATTTAGTAACTCCCTAGCAGCCTGTGCCTTGTAGAAAATATATTGGCTCTCAGAAGAGGGAAGATTACTTTGTCCCTGGATCATCATCTGTTCCCTAGCTAGAGCACGTTTTCAATCTGGATTAATGGACCACCCTAGAAACCCTAATGTAATGTTTTGAAAGGTAGGTAGATTTGCAAACTATCCAAAAATCATACTGAGCAGTTTGTAAATATCTACTTTCGGGCCCTGAATTTTGGGAAACCACAGCAAATGACACCGTATTGTCACCATAGAAGACTCACTCCTTTTTTTCCTTTTTATTATTTTTAGAGAGTTTGAGACTATTGCTCACCAATATCTGCAGTTCTGGGCTTGCTTCCTTCAAGGTGTGCTGACCCATGGCAGTGCTGGCTGCCTACCTGCTCTAAGGCCACACATACTTTCTGGGCAGCTCTTCACCCTGACCAGGGAGTGCAAAATTCAGGAAGATAGGATTTTCAGGTGGAAAACTAAGTTGTGGGGAGCTGAAAGATCTTGCTTAAGGATACTCAGCTGGTCAGGACAGAAGTGGATGTCAAATCCCAGGCTTTTCAAGACCAGGTCAGTGTTTTCTGCTCCGAAATGGAACTTGCTTCAGGAGTGCCAGCTGTACTCATCCATCTGCTTGGGACCCTCCAGCAGCACAGGCTTTCCCATCTCACACTAATCCTATGGCCACAGAGAATGGAGAGGGACCTCAGACCTCTTTCTCCCAATCTGTCCTCCGGTGTGTCCCTGGCACAAAACCCTTCTCATCTACCAAAATAAGAAAAATGCTATTTTATGTTCCTGGATAGCAGGAAATGAGCATGCTGCCAAACTCACTGGTACAGTACAGCATCATCCCAGGAGGCAGCCAGCTCCTGTCAGGGGAAGTGCTCTGCAGACACAGAGGGATGTGCTGCCCAGGATTGCATGGTGGCTTTTGGCAAGGCTACCAATGATGGGCTTTCCAAAGTGATTTCCCAAAGCTCCTCCTCTGAGGAGTGAACTGAGAAAAAAAAACTCTCATTCTGTTCAAAGACATCCATTAAATTCCCATTTAAAATGTCTTTGGATGTAATTCAGCATTAACTGTAAACACGGATTCCTGACTATGTGAATATTTTATTATTTCGATTAGTCATCTATATTTTTAGATACAGAAGGCATAAAAGATTGAAGTAATTTTGCTTCGGTTCTTCCATGCCAGAGATCTTTTTCTTCAAAGTATGTTTTGTTAGAGCCTTGTGTTTCTGATGAAAAAAATTGAAGTCAAAAGGGAGATCTGTGCTCTAACACTTGCCTGAAATATGGGTCTGTCTGGGCAGATGGCAGTGTGTCAGTTTCATTTAGGCAGGTAGGAAATTCTCCTCTCCAGGTCTCTTCCCAGCACTGACTGTCCTAAATTCGTCCCTTATCACATAGTTCATTTCCCCAGGGCTTACCCCTTCCTAGATAAAAACATATCTTTTAATTTTAAGCCACACATCATTGTGCTCCACTATATTTAAAGACTAACGTGCTTTTCTAATGACACATGATGGTCTGATGGCTAAATCCTGCAGACACCCATATCATTATGCATGCCCAAGGGCTCCTGAGGCTGCTTCAACCCCAAGGATCCTACTCAAATAATTTTTCATGTTATAAAAGCGTCTTATTTACAGAGAGCTATAAAATTTGGTGTGTTTTTGCCATCTGCTCAGTGGGATTTTTTAATTCCTTTACCCCCCACCCCATAGCCATTCCTCTGTAACTAGTGTTTGGTAATGTATGGCTATACAATTACAGTACATCCTGCTAATTTCCAGCTTGTTTCTGGATTATAGATGAAATTTTGGAGCTGCTGTAATTCATACCATAGCTGTTCAAAAGCACAGTGCCACCACAGGCAGGCTGGAACCCATTAGGCCAGGTTTTTTTCCATATAATATTATTTCTCACAGCTGCTGGGGGAGCACACATACTCTGACTTCTAAATATAGAGAGCTGGGTATCTTCCACCTCACTCCCATTTTTCCACAACTTGTTTTATATCTTCCAGACATGCATTCTTCTTTCAGCTTTACATGAGTTTCTGAACCCATCTGAAAGAACCAGGAGGTCCATAATGGAATGTCACCACTTCTTAAGCTCAGCAAGTGCAAGGTAAAGGAAGACTCAAACTACTGCCAGTTATTCCCCTGCAGTGCTCCTATTCTTTTTGTTTGGCACTGGTATTCCAGGGAAAGCGGCTGAAAGGGAAAACATTTAACATAGGGACAAAAGGAAATAAATCTTTGCAGGCATTGCCCAACTCAGCAGATTCCCTCCTTTTTTAAACCCTTTACAGCTTACACTGTTTTAAAGAGAACCTGATCAACAAACTGTGGAATCACAGACCTTAACCTCAGGGTGCAGCACGAGGGGATGAAAGGCAGCCCAGAGATTTGCGTAGGTCAAGATTTCCAACCATCCATTTCTCCCTCCTGCAGCTCCAAGAGAACCAGACTCAGAAATTTGACAAAAGGTGGAAACCTCTACACTGCTGATGTCCCTATAACCCTTTTCATTACAAAGCCACATCAAGGGACCTCTCAAGGCAGCTACTGGTCCCTTTGTACTACCACAGCAGCCAGACAAGAAAGGGTAAAGTAATTTGGTCACTGATGTCAACACTATGGAACAGATACTTTGGGACCAACCTCACAGCCCTGGGTGCTTATTTCAACTCTCTCCCTGCTCTCCCATGCACATTTTTTAGTCACAAGATATACAGAACAAGAAAGTGACTTAATTTTTTATTTTTTTTTAATGTCCTGAGTACTTCCCCATGTATCTGTGAACTAGATTTTAAAAATTCCCTTACATCTGACAGAAGCTACACAAAAAATGTTCCAGTGCTTAATGAGATGCCTGAATGCTGCTTTGACATCAGAACTGCAAAGTACCTGCTGGCTTTGCTGCACTGAAGTTTACTCCCCTGATTGGTGCACAAAGTCTAATTTCAAGCCATTGTGGTTATCTGGTCAAAGTCATGGGGTCAGTTCTTGCAGCCTCTGTCACTCCAAATCTCTGCCAAGAAAGGTCAGTTTGATAATAGGGTTTCTCCATGTGATCCTTCTTTTCATCATAGTTTTGCTGTGTGTCAGCTTTGAATTAAAAAGAAAACACCACCAAAAAAAATCGCACACACCAAAACAAACAAAACTGAGGGACAGCCTTAGTGAAGAATTACAGCAAGGGCTCAGCTCTGTGAGTAAGTTTTGCCACTTCTATTAAATATGCTTAATTTTAATGATAAACATTTTATTCCTATTATTGTGAAAGAACACTTATGAGTTTCAGAACAGCCCATGATTTATGGACTATCATGTTTGAGCTGATGGAGTGATCCTTCTCCCCAAATGTTTTACTCCTTTAAACACTCTTTCTAAATTACTGGAGGCTAAGATAAAGTACCGAGCCTGTGACATGGCAAACTGCTGCTGTTCTGAGGCTGAAAACTCAAAGTTTTTTCCTCCAGATCTGTTCAATGGAATATTTTGGTGTATGCTGGATGTGTCCCATGCCCAGAGCCCCCATGCACTGCATGGCATCCTCTGTCCTACCTGGCATGAGGCTCAGGAGGGACCAGTAAGCCCTGCAACAATTGGCCCAAGGTTGTATTTTCCAGATGCATGTGATAGTCCTTTTTTTTCCTATAAGACTGTCCTTATTCTTACCCTTTCTTTCAATATCTCAGAAAGCTACAGAATGGAAGCAAGAAGGATCTAACAAAGCTGTAATTCATTGCTTTGTCCTGCTTAAAAGGAGAAAGTATCAGGGAAAACACCTGTTCCCAATTTCTGCATCTGCTCCATGACCTAAGCAAAGGCATTTCACCTTTTACTGCCTCTGTGTCCACGTCTGCAAAGAAAAATTGTGAAGAAACACATGGCATATGTACAGAAAGAGCTGTAGGAATCTGGAATATCCCATCAGGGAAGTACTAGTGATATCAATCAGCAAATGAAGGCTGAACAAGAACTGACTGTCTCTGCAGGACTGCTATATATTGCAATGCTGCTATGTTATTTTTCTTCTCTTTTCCCCTGCCTTTTCTCTCCCAGGCAGTTCCACTTCTACAAGGGAAATGTGCAGCCCTCCCCTTCCTCAGGGAGAAATTATACGTCTGCCACAGCAGCCCAGAGCTAGAACAGCTCATATTTCTAGCTAGGATATGCTCATATTTCACTCTGTGCCTATGTGACCTTTAAAAATATAACCTGCTGGTGATAGGAAAAAGGTAAAGAAGGAATGTGTTCAGCTTGAATCCCAGGTTCTCATAGCAGTACAGCCTTGTGGGGCATGCCTGGTGGTGGCCAAGCATGGAAGGGCTACCAAGGCAAGTGATAAGAACAGCTGATCTGTGTGCCCAGAGCTGGAGAGACACCCTGGCACAGTCCCTGCGGGTGCAGAGCAAACAGCCTCACTGTTCCCCATCGTGCAGCTCGCTGGCCAGATCCTCCGTGACTGACAGCGCCGTTATAAAACAGGATCAGCGACGGGTGGGGTGGCATTAGACAGAAATTACTGAGCGGGAAGAGGGAACATTCAATCATGTGCTGAAGTGGAGCCAGCCTGGGGACTGAGATTTACAGTTAATAACAACATGTACTATTAATCCCCTGGCTGCACGGGAGAGGTTTTAGCAGAGAAATCCACCATGTTGCAGGATTTTCATCCAATGGCTTCTCCTCTGTTTCCAGCAGCAGTGGATAAAAATAGGAAGGAGGTATAAGAGATAATTAGCACTGTTACCTTCAGCTAAAATCAGTTAGGATGAGCAACAACTGCTTCGTTCACTTGAAACATCATTTTTAGGAAAGGCACTTAACTCAAAGACTGCCCAAGAAAGGAAAATAGAATGTTAAGCAGACCTTGACAAGGCTTCTGATGTCCTGCAAGCCACACTCAGGGAATTGGGATAGGCAGCCACATGGCCCAGTGCACAATTCCTGTGGTATCACCTACTTCAGTAAAACCATTCATAATACTTTTGAAAATCCCAGCAGCCACTGGGGATTTTTGGTGAGTGAAAGATCCTCAAACCCTAGAGGAGCTGTCCTACAACTGGGAGCTCCTGGTTTTCCATTGTCACCATTGGGTGCCATAGGAATAAATTTGGGGAAGTATGTACCTGGACAGTGCTCAAGCTGCAAAGAGAAGGGCAGTTGGATATGGACTGCTAATTTTATTCCAATGCATCTGAGGAGAAGGATTTTAAGAAAAATTAATTCCATTTTGCTCTGGCTCAGTGCGTATCCATTTACACAGAAATGCTGGAAAAGTTTCATTTCAAGAAGAAAAACATTTTCCACATAACACAAAAATCCAATTTCACACTACAGGAAAAATTTTGGAAGAAAACTTAAAACAACTTGAGAATTTTCTCAAATTATTTTGAGAGTTTCGATTTGAAAGGAGACATTTTTAAGAAGCAAGACACTGCATGAAAAATTCAAATTGTCCACAATTGAATCCAGCAATGGACTGATATAAAACCCTGGAAAGAGCTTGCCAAACATGTTTATCCCATTCTTTCTTTCCAGTTTATTGCTAGCACATTTTAGAAATGGAAAGCAAGCAATTACAGTTGTATTTGACAAGCAACACTTGTAAGATGTAAATTAACAATGCCCGTTTCTGGGATTCTGCATCCTTCTTATGCCATTTTATAATGGAGGGGAAGTGCTGCTTGTGCAGTGCTGGCAATGAAATAGTAAGATGCACCCAGCAGAAAATTGACTTGTCTCATCTTTCAGCTTTGGCTCTGGATTAGACACTATCAAGAGAAGCTAATTTTCCCCACAGGGCCAGTCTGGAGAGCAAAACTTGGTCACTGACAGTAGAAGAAAGCATTGCTTTGAAACCTGTTGAGCCACAGGACCCTTGCAGCCCCTTCTGGGTGTTAAGTGAAGGTGGCAGGTTTAAAATGAAGAAAAAGGAGGAGCCCTTCATGCAAAGCCTCATTAAGCCATGTCACCTCATGGTGCCAACCCCATCAGTTCACAAGGTCTGCCAGGATGGCAGGATAGCCCATAAGACAGCACCTGAGAGCCAGGAACTACCCAGAAAACACCACTGAGTACCCCATCCTTATACTTGTTGGCAGGCACTCACAGCATGGTGGGGTGGAACAAAAACAGGGACACCACACTGGTAGCCAGCCACTGGTGTGGGCACAAGGAGAGCAAGGCAAGCCCATCCCCAAAATGAACAGAGCAAGATATAAAGGGTTAATCACGTGCTGAAAACAGTGTGCAGATCAGCTCTGAGCTTATCAGAGGACAAGGGCTTCCAGGCAGCTGTGGCTCCAAGGTCTGTCCGGGCCACAGTGACACTGGCTGAAAAAACACTTGATTGAATTTTGCCTTGCTGACCTGATTACCTGGCTGCAGCCCAGCTTTTGACATCAGTCTTTCAAGCCAGAAGGGAAATGCTGACCCATGGCCAAAAAGCAAAAGCAGGGGGAGAGATTGAGTCCGACAGGCATTAAAAACAATTTTTAAAAATAACATTATAAGTCTTTAAGTACAGGATTACAGAGAATGGGGCCTTTCATATTTATTTGAACCTCATATATATTTTCTTGTGATAAACAGACAGCTACTGGGTCAGGAGTACCCTGTGATTTCCAGTCTAATTTCAATGTTTTACTGCTGCCTTCAGCTAGTAGAGAGATAAAGGCATCAGCCAAGCACTGGGTTCCCTCTCTACAGAAGTGGGTGTTGAACTCACGTTTGAAACAAAACAAAACACAAACAGAAGGTTCTCAATCTGAGTGTTTCTTTGCAAAGAAAGCAAGCTGACAAAGCAAAAACAATACAATTTTTAGTGCAAATCCCACTGCAGATGATGCCTCTGTCCCCGTACTGGCTTCCCTCTCTGTAGCGGATCTTGATGTGGGACATGCCCCCAGCCCCAGTCCTTGCTTCAGGCACTGCTGTGAAACTGTTTGGCCAGAACCAAGAATCCACCAAGACATATTTTCTGTACTCCAGAAAGCAGTACTTAAGGAAAACTTATGGAAAATTTTCCATTTCCTAGAGCATTTACTCTGCACTCACTGGGATTAAACTTCTCGGGGGGGGTTCATAGCTCTCTGCAGGTGACATTGCATATACCAATAAATTTTTACTCCCAGATAAGATCTTGATATAAGGTATAAGCCATCTCTTTTTTTCTGCTTGCTGAGGGCCCTGGCACAGTTCTAACATCCTACTGTGACACATGTAATAAATAGTAAACCTTTGAATTTTTAAGGAGTAATTTATTACTGGCTTGGGAGTTTCCTCAGATCCTGTGAAAAGGACTCAAATCCTACTGAATTGGCAGTTGTTTGATGATGGATGGATGTCAGCTGCAGTGTAGCATGCCCATCCCATGAGGGATGGCTTTGCCTCTACTGGAGGGCCCTCTGCAAAGTCTGTGTCCCACACCAGTGTTGGGGCTCCTTGTTTCACCTGTTGCTAACATAACTCCTTGTCAGCAAACATCACAGAATATGTGAAAAGTGTGTTCAGCCTGGCTAGCACTTCCTTTTTTCCTTTTTTGCTATTTTTCCCCCCTCCAATGATTTTAATTTCTCTAATTCAAGGGTATGAGGGATGCTCAGGTGAACAAGGTATGCTGCTAGAGAACACTAAAGTGTCCAGCTAATGTCCCAATAGGTGCATTCCTCACAAAGTGTTCACTGCAATTAGAATCCTCATCCTCAGAATGTCCAGAGATAAGAAGAGTTGCACGTGCCAATTTTCTTCCAGCACATGCCCTGGAGGACACCATTTATCTCTTTCTATGCAATTCACTTCACTTAATGTACATTACATTTTGCCTCCTGATTTTTGCAGACCTTATGCAGACACAAAATAAGAGTCTATTTAGAGAACAATGGATCTGTTGTGCTGGATTTATAAATCAGTGACGACATGAGCAGTGAAGAGTACCAAATTCAGAAGTCAATTGTTAGATGATGTACACACACAGAGCTACATTTTGCTCAATTTATAAACTCTTAAGAGACATTTTTATCTGTGTGCATCTGCAGGTGTGTCAATATATAGCTCTCTGCCTTTTTTTGTGTACTAGGCACCTCCATTAGCCTCACCTTAGAAGCATGGTATGCAGCTACAGTTTCCCCATTTTTTTATCCTCCTACCCACACCTCCTTCCCTTTCACTTCACCTGCCTATCCTCACTCCCCAGATTCTCTCATTCCTCTCCTCCCTGCCCTAGGCATCTCTCATACCCCTCTGAATACTTCTCCCAGGGGTGCTGTGTGTCCCAAAGCATCTCTCTACACCTGTGGCACAGACAGCAGCCACAGAAGAAAGGGAAAATAAAGATATTTTTTTGCCAGCCAGCTGCAGCAGCTAACCCCGTCTCACTGCAAGGAACAAAACACAGGCTCTTCCACCTGATTTAGAATCCTTAGGGAAAACTACATTTTGTTATTATTTTTTTCTCCCTATCTACAAAGCACATATTCACAGAAAGGCCAACAAAAGCAGACCAGGCAAGCATGAAATTTCTAAGCCAAGCCAAAAATACAGTTGAGCCAAATAAACTCCCAAATATAACAACAACATAAGGAACAGTTTACTTTTTTTTTTTCAATCATTATAAGTTTGAAGTGCTTTCCATAAATTTTAATAAAAAACACAGATCAACCTGCGTGGGTGAAGAAAAGGGAAAGAACATGTCTATTATTGGCAGACAGCTTTGACTTCAACTATAGAAGAGCTTGTATCTTTTAACATCTCCCAAAACAGTCACCAAGAGTACAGAGAAGGAGGGAGGGCAGTGAAACAGCTCTGGATTTGCTTCCATGACTCACTTGCCATTGACTTTCCCCCCCTCCCTATCCTGCACCAGTGGTGGTGGGGATACATGGCCTCCCCTTCTGCCATCGCTTCCCTGTGATACTCTTTGAAGACACCCCAAAAGCCACAAGCCAGGAAGGAGCTGGGTGTGCAGGACACCGCAGCTTCAGCCTTTGCTTCTGAAACTAAAACTGGGCAACTAAAACTTTAAAGGTAACAGGCCCTTGCTGGCAGAGAGCAGCCAGAGCCAGCTGCGTGCTGGGATGAAGTCCTGGCACTAGATGGTAACAGATAGGGGTAAACCTTCCCTGCAGCTCGCTGGGAGGCCAGCACAGCCCAGCAGGGCAGGGGGAAAGGTCTGCCTCAGGGCTATAATTAGCAACCCTTTCAGCATGCTAGGAATGGATCAGTGGACCAAAACAGCTGGTGCCCTTGTGCTATAAGCAGTTCAAAGGTTTTATTTCAAGGGAGGTCTGGCTCCCCCAACAGCAAGGCGACTAAGTCCCTGTCACATGGACTTAGAATTGGTCTGTGCCACCCCAGATGGAGCCAGACCAGTTTTGATGTGCACATGAAGGCAGCTTCTGGTTTGGCTTCCTGCCCAGGCACCTGGTCAAGTAAAGCCAAAGTACCCTGCAGGTGCATCCAGCCCTCACATCCCAGCACACAGCTGTTCTGGGTGAGCAGGAGGCAAGCAGGCACAGACTCAGACTCTCCAGACTCACATCTCTCTGCTGGAGGAAAAGGAGACTCGAGTACAAAGACAGCAGGTCGGGCTCTGTACTGTTGCTAATATGCAGCTTGGGCAGAGAATGGCTCCTGCAGGCTTGGATCTGCCCTCTCCCAGGAGCTGGTCCCTCAGTCCCATCATCTCCCAGATAGAGCAGGTCTTGTTGGGATGATTCTGCAGCTCCTTTCATGCCTGAGACCAGCTGGTATCACTGGTACAGAGATGGGGGTTGCTACAGACCATCACATCCTTCAAACAAAAATGGGAGCAGGAAAAAGGAAAAGCAAGCAAACTGCACACCGTGCTACAAACTTGTGACTTGCTATTGGCTTTTACCAGGGAAATGTCACAGCTCTGGATAGCCTCACACCCAGGGTGATAAATGGACACATTCATCACAGCTTGTGTCTTGACCTTTGGGGGAGGCTTCAAGGAATTTTCTTTCCTTTTTATTTTTCCTTCTTGCTTGGGAAGCAAGCTATCTGCATGGGAAGGTTTTAATTAGCTCAAAAATGTCACTAAGAAATCAAGTAGGCCAAGTTTGTGAGGGGAGTTAAGTCTCATGAAGTCAGACGTATTGTACTCAAGGGCTCAGTATCCTTCCTGCATATTTTGTGACCGTGTTATGAAATATTCATATTTCATAACAAATAGATGTTTTGACTGGAAACAGATTTCCCCAAAGAAACATTTCTCCATTTTCACACCCGTTTCACCTAGGACTAAGCCAGCAGCAGTCACTGCTCCCCCTCAGCAGCAGAGCAAATTCTTGTAGCAGTTTGCATAGCTGAGGCCCCAGATAGCCACTGCCATCCATGAGCTATTAATAAGGACTGTTTTGGAACAAATTATCATTTCACAAGCAACCAGTCTATTTATTAGCCTCATTACTGCCAGCTGCAAGGTGTTTCGACTCTCATGCATTGCAGATGTGGCGTGACCAAGAGACACAATAGTGCCAGCGTGGGTGACGAGCTGGCCTCTGTGTGCGGCTTTGGCACTTGGAAAGCTGATGGCACCTGTCTGCCTGCTTGGTTCTTTACAGTGATGACCTGCAGCAGCCATTCTTTGCTGCTAGAAGCAAAAGAGACTGTGCTGTTCAAATTATCTGGGTTAGTCCCCTCAGGTATTGCTCCTTCCCTTCCTAGCACACACTCTGCAAACGGAGCTTGGTAACTCAGAGCGGCAGAGCTGCTCCCTGCTGAGTCAAGGCTCCAACTTACTTGTTGCTGTTTATAGATTGAGCTCTTCAAAATAATGTATTCTGCATGTTGAAGAATAAAACCACATGAAACAATAAAAAAAGAAGGGAAAGCAGGAATGTATGATGAGGCAGCATCAGCCCAATGTAGTAGCTCAAGGGGACCTCTGCTTGGAACCCATACTGAAACTTTTACTCTTTCAAATTCCTATCACATGTGAAGGCAGCAATGGATTAGGTGAGGTTTTTTGCTGTATGATTTTTGTTAAATGCTAATACCGTCTTTAACTTCTATTCCTCATTAAGTGTCTTCTACAAAAGGCTCTTTTGTCCCACCTGCCTCTCAATCCTCTTCAACAGCATTAGGAGGACAAAGGTAAGACAAAAAGGTTTGCTAGGACAAAGCCCAGTTTTCAGACAAGTGTTTCTGCCATCGTGGTTCTGCACAGCGAGGGGGGTAATGCAGGACAGGTAAAACCTGCCCTTTGCTGCAGTGACAACAAGCTCTTTTCCAAGCCAAGGTGGCCAACAGCAGCTGCTCCCCATTCCAGTGGCCACCAGGAGAGCACACAGTGGGGAGTGGTGCTCCCGATAGCCAGGCTGCTCCAGACAGCCCATCACAAAATTTGCTGGAGAAAGCAAAGCAACTCCCTTATATCTACCCCTTCATCCTAAAGGCTTCCTACCTATGGATTTTGCATCCTTATATGAAGTCTTTCACAGTGTGGGGGAGAGGCCAAAAAGCAGACTTATAATAGAAACTCAACCGCAGCCTTTGGCATAGTTTGGCAGTTCTAATCCTGTAATAAACTCAAAGCACACGTGAGTCTGAAAAACAGCGTGGTGAATTCTCTATTCCTGTCCTCAGTATTTTTAGCAAGCAGGGTAATTTTTAGCCTGTGCTTTTCTGTTGGTTTTTTTTCCCCCCCTCTCTTTCGGTGTAAAGATGTTGTCAAAATACAGGCATTGCTCGCAGTGCAAACTGCAGTCAGTTGATTCAGACAGACACGCCTGACATTTCAAAACACAAAATGCTCAGCAACCAAATTCCTGGCATGCTATGAAATGCAAAAATGTGAAACTTTTACCTATGGCAAACATTTCTCCATTTAATGTATCACAGGACAGCAGTGAGGAAATCAATGGAAGAAAAGAGAAAAAGTCAGAGTTTATGTTTTGCAGATAGCTTAAGGGAAAGGCATCCTAAATCTTGAGCAAATGTTTGGTTTTGCACTGTGGCAAAAATGCTTGTTTCCTTAACATGGGGTGATTACAATGCAATCTGCATTTTTGTTTAAAAATACTTCTCCTGCTGTCTGGGCTGCAGTGTAAACAGGATGCACTGAAATGTCAGCCCATCCGTGGGCTCTGCTGTGGCAGACGCACGCAGAGAACCAACGCACTCACACTCAAATCTGACCTGCTTCCCCAAAATAGAGCTTCATCACCCTTACAGAGCCATCATTGTCTAATTACAGTTCCCCAGTCACGGGGGAACGTGGGCATGGGTAACTCGATGGTTGCAGTTAGTGTGGCCAGAGGGAAAGGCTGGGGAATGAGGTAGGGGACACATCCATAGCCAAGATGTGCAGGAGGGAGTCCTCAGCAAGGAGCCCAAACCTTGCTCTGTCCATGCTACCACCTCTCATCATGCCATTGGAATAAATTCATCCTGGCTGGCTACTAACAGTTGCCCACCCCTGCAGGGTTAAGTGACATGGGGCTGGATTTGCTTCTTAAACTGAGTTCCTTG
This sequence comes from Poecile atricapillus, assembly GCF_030490865.1. Lineage (NCBI taxonomy): Eukaryota > Metazoa > Chordata > Aves > Passeriformes > Paridae > Poecile > Poecile atricapillus. The sequence continues at coordinate 47,364,468 of NC_081250.1, read as the reverse complement.
AACTCCCCACCACAGATGTCAGGAAGAGATCAAGATGTTTGTCTTAGACTGTTTTTTTCACATTGGTACAATCTTAAGAAATAGAGACTGTCTTGTTAGTAAATTTTTCTCCAAAACCAGGAATTCTGCAATCCCCTCACACACAGGTCCTGTCTTTGCCAGCCTCTAGGCAAGGCAAAGTTAAAGCACTAATAGTTTCCTAGAATCATGGACATTAATATTTGCACAGAGAAATGCTGCTAGTGCTGGAACCAGCCTTTCTTTTCTGCTTACATCTACTTTAAAAGACAGATGTGTGAGCTCAACAGGAAGCCTCAGCTAGAATAGGTCAGGCCATATCAAATCAATATTCAACAGACTGCCTATGACAAGGCCACTATCCCTTAGGTGACACCAGTGCCTGGCCTGCAAGAACCAACATTTTCCTTGCCATAACCATGATTTTCATATAATATACATTTCTCAGTGAAACCATCTTCCCCATAACAGCTCCTGCAACTGTCTTCAGTAATAAAAATGTTCTTTCCTTTGTGTTTTCCTGAGCCCTGATCCAAGACAACATCTCAAGACAAGGCTACCTCTAAGAATACCTCTGATCGAGAGACTGTAACCAAGAGGACTGCAAGTGGCCTCACTGTGACAGGGACTCTGACTTTCCAAAGCTCCATAATCAGGTTTCTTAGAAATAAATGTTTCTTGGAGCCTTGACTCTAAACACAACAATTTTGACTAATAATACTCTGATCAATGAGTATGCTCAGATGCTTCAGTACTCCAAGACCTTATCCAGTGCAAGAGTTACATTCAGGTTGAAAAACCCCAAATATTTTCCTGCATTTCAAAGTTCTGACAAGAATAGCAATAGGTAGTTCTGATAGGTGCAACCATGTTAAACTGACTCATTATCCCACAAGCTCATGTCTGCAGGGATTCTTAAAACCACAGTGACCAAGCTTCTGGTCTCCAGCAGTCGTGTCCAACCAAGCTAAAGCTGGAAAAAGGGTTTGGGGAAGTCCATTTCACTCAACTGTTGCCTCTTCTCAAAACAAAGTTCCCAGAAGACCAGCTGAGTTTTTATGGAAAAGTCATTTGCAGTTTCCTTGGCTGTGGAAAAATATTTGTCAGCATATCACAACTACAAGGGGTAAGGATGAAACTAATTGCTTAGAAAATTACTTCACCAAATTAAATAAGGACATTTGTTTCAACTCAGTGAGCATAAACTGCCTCTTGAATGTACCATCTTCTGTTTTCTACTTTCTGGTTAATGACTGACCAAATAGGCTTGTTTTTCAGTATGTAGCCAATAACTGTAATCATCACGGTCCCTTGAACCAAGCCTTTGCTCTCTGTATTTCAGCCCAGAAATCGATGACAAATGTAAGGCTGTCACTGATTTTCTTACAGGTGACTGCAAATCCTTTGAAAAGAGATTTATCACTGAGATATTCTTGGTCTGCCTCTAAAGCTGCCTTAGACTCTGGTGGTATGAGGGTCTGCTTAACAGATCTGTTTTATTGTGTGCTGCTTGGTTCCATATGCAAAAGTGGTTTGTAACATGCAAATGCATCTGCTAAAATACAGCACACATTGAAGGAGGCAAAAAGACCCACATAGAAACAGTTTTAACATCGAAAAAGTTTTACATGCAAGTGGGACGCATTCCATTTGAGGGTTGAGAGCCCTTCTGGCTTGTCTCTGCTGGCAGGGAGTGGGAAATGGTGATGACAGGCATTGTTAACAACCCTGTGCTGGGGTCACAAATTTGACCATTCATGTCTCTTCCAAATGGGGAGTCCTGCAATGCTAGATTGTTTCTGAAATTACCAAGAAGCCCTTTTCTCCCAGTGGCCAACATGGGTTTATGGGTTTTTCCTAATAGCTTTAAGGTGTGCACAGATGACCCATACAGACATAGGCACCTTGTCATCAACAGGAAAAGATTTATCTGATCCGCTGAGCACTGTGTCAAAGTCAAGGAAAGCCAGCTGGGATGGCTAGGATGTTTTGGGTGGGCTGGCAAGTCAGGAAGTGCACTTGGACTTCTGCTGACAGATTTTGGCTGAGCTGACAGGTGTTAGCAACATAAGATGAGGAGGTGGCAGCAGTCAGGAACAGTTAATCAAGTAGTGTTTACTGCTTAGAAACAAAACACAATAGGGTAGGCAGGCCTAAACACATGAAAGCCCCAATCCTCTTTAACTTTCATTGAGAACAAAGATAAATTTTAATATGATAACAAACTCACAACCCAGCAGAACTTGTGTTGGTGTTAATAACACCCAAGTGAGGCCACGTTTGTCCCACTCAATCCCTGCTTGGAGTACATCTATACATGAAAGGAGCTTTACCATGCCAGACTTTTGGGTTGGGGCCATCCAAACCCAAAATATCCATACAAAGAGGGATCTGGACACTGATGGAACACTGCCTGAAATTGCTGCTGCCTCCACAGCTGACAGGCAGCATCCCAGCAGTGGCAGCTCAGTCTCCATGACCACTGTGGGAGGGCATCAGGTCTCACCCATCACCCCCGTGTTTCTGGTCCTCCTGCTTGCAAAAAACATGCCCTTACCCCCACCCCAAAAAGAGCCAGGCATTTAGTGTTGCTTTCTTGCTGAGGAGATTAGGATGTTTTTATGGTGTAACAACTCATAGTTTCAGGCAAAGGATGGGCTGCCTCACGACTTTGAACTCCGGGAGCTGGCAAGGTGGCGAGGGTGAAGAAGCTGGCATCTAACTCTGAGAAATCAGGCTGCCTTTTCCCCTCCTCCCCTCCCACTCATTCCCTGCACCAGATGTCAACTGCTACATGCCGAAATGCCTGCCATCCTCCCAACTCCCTGCCTGCTGGCTTATGGCACAGCCTTACCAGCTTCCCAGCACTACCTGCCAGCAGGTCTTCTCCAGAGACAGCGCTCAGTGCATGCTGAAAAGGCATCTGTGCTCGTTCCTCTCCATCCTCCTCCACCTGCCTGTTATATATTGCAGAGGTGACTTTCAGATGTGATAGCAGATATGCAAAGAGTGCATTAAAAACATGCTAAATGAAAATTCTGACAGGGAGGAAGAGCCCCAGAGGAGCTATAGCAACACGGGAATATTAATCATTTCCAATTAAATAAAGCCCAGCAAAAGTCTGCCTTCCTTGCAAAGCAGCAGGGTTTCCCCTTTTCTCCTTCCTGCTTTAAACATTGCACAGTTGGGTTGCTTTCCTACCAATAGACGTGCCATGCTCAAGGACACTTTCAAACCATCCCCAGCCCACATGAAGGAGGGCACGTTCAACAACTTTATAGGACAACCCGTGACAGCCTGATGTTAATTGAAAATATTTCAGCCAAACAGCGAGCCTTCCACGCTCTTTTGGACACAAAGAGCCTCAGCAGCAGCTTTGTGCTGTGCCCATTCAGCCCCACCAGCCTTGCAGCACCCAGGGCTGAGCTCTTGCCGTGGTGCATGGAGAGGAGCACATAACCCACCAGCCTCCAGCAGTCCCATGACCATGGGGACCACAGGTTACTCAATGCTCTTAGACTGCAAGGCTTGAAGGATTTTCTAGGATGAACACAGGTGCCCACAACTGAGACAGTTTTAAAGGATTGGGATTTTTCAAAAGTGCTGGCCACTGGCCAAACACTGTCCCCAGAAAGGTCAGCTGGAGTTATGCATCTGAGTCTGGTGGAACCAGCCAATGGTTTGTGCTTTCCAAACAAACTCTTTCCTTGAAGGTAGAAACATGCTATCCTCTCCTGCCTTAACACCCCAAATATGGGGAACTCCACTGAGGATGGCTCTCTGAGCATGGAATTTATTCCCTCCCTCCAAGGCAGGGAGAAATTAAACCACTGAATTCCTCTGGGACCAAAGCCTAGATTGAGCTTTGGCTTGTGAACCAGCCCAAACCCAGTATTAGAAATACCAGCAAGGGAAAAGCTGAGTTTGACAGACACTGTACGTGGTCTGTGGCTGAGGAACTTAAGTTCCTTTGTCCTTTAATCTTAAAGGAACAAGTCAGACTTAGTGCACAGCTCTGAAGAGACAAGGAAAGGAAGCAACCTGAGAATGCTTCATAATGGTGTTCTGCACAAATGGAGTGCAAAAAAAAAAAACCCAGTAAACAGAGCAGGGAAATAAAGTCCATCTCTGAGCTTACCTGAGATGGGGGTTATGCTAAGGCACCTCTCAGCACTTTGTCTGGGTTTCCTACTTGCTCTGAACTAAGCTGGAAGTCCAAGCCTGGATAGCAACAGAGAATGAAGAAATAGCTTCCCCTCCAGATGTCAGAGGGTGACAGAACTGCAGAGAAGAGCAGTCCAACACTTTCTCTCCAGCTGTCATCACTGGTGCCTAAAAACAAAACTTCCCTGCACTCTACAAACAGATTTTGGAGTTTACTGCCATACAACCTGCATCTCCACCTCCAGCTTCTTCAGCCTTTCTCACCATGCAGTTTTATCTGTACAGCAGCATCTCTGCCACCCCATACCAAAGGAGCCAAGTGGCTCCATTCTATTCCAAAGCCTCTGCTGCAATGACTTCCCACCAGCACGTCACCAGGATGGAATTACCAAGGGGAACCTCCTGACTACATGGAGGCTGAATTTAGCCAAGGAGACCAAGGCAATGATTTAATCGTTCTTGTTAGAGATTGGTTTTAATCATTATATTTACTAAGGATAATCATTTCTGAAGAGAAAATAGACAAGAATGTGATTTTGAGCAGGAATCATGTTCACTAGGAACATTTCTCCATCAGCTACTGAGGTCACCTCAGTATGCCCTGTACCTGAAGGCAGCCTGAGACAAAATAATTTGTCTGGTAAATGCTTGCAAAAAATGAGGAACAGCTCAATTCACCCACACATCTAAGGGATCAAGATCTGCCAGCCACAAAATGCCATCACACTGAAGGAATACCATATATGCTCTTGGTTGTCTAAATCCCTCACAAGGGAAAAATAACAGAGAGGGAGGTAGAAGACCTCTCTGTGTTTTTCCATTCTGTCCAGAAAGATATAGCACAGACTTTCTGGGGCTGCTTTTTTTTTCACAAGCAGCAGCTTGTGCCCAGCAAAAGCCCAGTTCCAACCATGCTGGGACAGGATGCAGGGGTGTGGGACAGGGGAAGTGGTGCATGGACAGAAAGGCTCTGCGTTGCACAGCTTTCCTTTTGCCAGGAGCAAATTGCCACATCAGAGAGTCACTCTGAGCAAGAGCAAAATATTAAATGGATCACATCCAATTCTGCCTGCCTCCACCCCACCCTGCAGCAGCTGGTGGAAAAGAGTGAGGAGAAAGTGGAAGAAGCAGAGGGGCTCTGGAGGAAGGATGGTACTGTTTACTGTGCCTGCTGTCTCTGCCAACCACCACAGCTTGGCCGTCATGTTTCAAAGAGAGCTGTGATTTAAGATGATGCCATTTTGGGGGGTGCCCAGCATAAACACTGCAAAAAGATCAAAGTTTCAGGGGGTTCTCAATGTTTTGAGAAAGCCTCCAGATGGCTGCCCAAATGAGAAACTGCAGTGTTTTCTCTTTCCTTACTTCGTCTTCACTCCTGGCTACCCAGCAAGATCATGCAAGGAACAGATGCACAGAAAAATGAAAAACAGTTGGGAAAACACATATAAAAATAGCAGCAGTGTCCATTTTGCAATGCAGAGAGCACAGCTATGTGAGGAATACATTTTGATGCCAGCAAAGAAATTCAGACAATCCTGTTAATTAAGAAGCATCAATACCCAACCCCACTCTCTTGCTCCCATGACAGGCAGCAGCTGCTTTGGCTCTAGAGCAGCAGCTAGCAGAGAAGCCCATCCAGCCGAGTAGAGAGACATGGGAGAGATGAGTTTAGTGGCCCTTGAGCACCAGCAATCCTGCCTGCTTCAGCTTTCCCATCTGTGAAACGCTCCTCTGAGCTCTGCTGCTGCAGAGCTACACACAGCCTGTAACTCTGGAGGATCACCACAGTAGCAGCGACAATACAAGGAACTCTGGTGAGTTCCTAACTTATTTTTTGAAATAAAGATTCCTGAAGCACAATCTTGCTAAACTTTGCCAAGGCATCTGGCTTCTCTCATAGGTTTAAGTCAGCTTAGAAGGGCCTTTGCTCCCCCATATCATGTTTGCAAATCCAGTATCTCACTGCTTCTGATCCAGATTGTTGGGAAGCACAAGCTGTCCAAGCTCTGCCAGCTGCGCTCAGAAAGAAACCTCCTACAGGCAAAGCCAGCAGCTCTGCCTTTTGGGTCTGGCTGTCTCTGCACTTTTGGTTATGCTAATCATACACTACCTTGTGTGGGGCTGAGCTTTCCCAACATAAATGGTAAATAACGCTCTGGGCAGTCACCAAATGGCACATTTATCTCCCCAGCAGCTCATTCAGCAGCTGCAGCCAAACACCAGCAATGCTCCAGACCAAGGACAACAACCTCCAAGCAGGAGTTACTGCAAGAGCACTGGTTTTCTGTTCACTGTAGGGTACATCAAGTGTGGTTATGTAGGAGTTAGGAAGTACATCCCTGGCAAGTCCTGGGATGCTAATGATGGCCTGAGCAACCACCTCCATGCTCCCTGCCTCAGCCATTGATGGGGAGCAAGGCCCAGCACCTGGAGCTTTTGGTCCTGGAGAGAGGGGACAGCATAGGCTGGCTCTTGCTGCTGTCTCTGCAGGAACCAGAGACCCCTCCAGATGAATCATTGCACTTCACTGTCACCCTGAGAATCAGATCTTTCAATATTGTTTTCATTATTTCTAGCCACTTTCCCAGGAAAGTAACTATAAACATAGGTGTTTATGCATGCCATTAAAGATATGCCTTTTGATGGATGTCTCTCACAGCCAGTGCAGTTGGGAAGGTGTTACCCTGGCTATCCAATCCCTAGTCATGATCAGAAACCTATAAGTACTGAAAGAAAAAATAAAGGTTTCTTCTTCTTTCACCACACCTCGAGCTGTGTCTGTGTGAATCATTTAATGTCTGACAGTGACACTTAACTTCTTTTATTATTCTCTTACAATCATGCAAGTTTTTCCTCTTTGAAGCAGCACTTTGGTATCCTTTCCCACTCTGCAGAGGTAGTAAACCACACTATGGTGCTGGCTGGACACGAGCAGCTCTGCTCATGAAGAGGGGTTGAAATACTCCCTTGAGAAATGCTTCATTCCTCTTCCCAAATCACATCACAGCTTGGGTTTGCCATATCCTTACACACAGGAAAATTTGAAGGATGAAATGACAGTTCATTTCTCCACCACAGCCACAGAGGAGGAGACAAAGAGGGCAGGTGGAAGCAAAAATAGCAAATTTTCCTCAGCACAGCAAGCCTGGTGATGGTTGCTACTAAGCCCCACATGATCAAAGCAGCCTTGCTGAGAGCCCTGCCAGTGCATCCTACCATACAACTTCCCACCCTCCCTGCCAGGACTGCCTGGGGGTGTGTGCGCCCCTATGTGAGGCTGGAGGGGGACAGGTGCATTCCAGATCCCTCTCTCTTTCCCTACAAAGGTTTTTAGAAGCGCCCAAATTCGGTTTTATCTGGAATGATTGAGAGCATAACGCAAGTCAACAAGAATGAAACAAGTAAATGAGATTTGTCAAGAAAAAGACAAACCAGGAAGACAGGAACAAAGGGCTTGGTGGGAATAAAGAGAAAGCCTCAGATCAGGCAATAAATTGGTAAATGAGGCACAAAGGACAGGGGAGAACAACAACTAGCCTGTTGCTGCTAATCCAGTCATCGTTTTCAAAGCAGGATCATGAGTCACCAGCCCTGTCAAGGCTAGAACAGAAACCCCAGCTTACCACATGCAAGAGCAGAACATCCTTTCTTTGGCAAAGCCAAGGGCTCCTGTTTGTGGCATGTGGGAGGTTGAAGGTCTGGAGTCGAGTGCTGCAGGTACATGCACATGCTAAGGAGACAGCAGGAAAGCTGGCTGGACTCCCTTGCAGTACCCTCACTGCATGGAGGGATGCTTTGGAGGGCACAGTGCTGGGCAATGTGCCAGGCTGGGGCTGTGCTGTGCATGTTAGGGTTTCAGTCTTGCTAGAAAAAAAATCCGGGACTTTTTTTGGGGTTTTCAATGAGGTGAGTGCTCATGTCGCTTCCTTCTTGCCCCAGCAAGACTCACTTCAGCCCAAGCCCCCACCCAGCCAGTGGTTTGGACTCTTTCCACAGCCCCAAGTCATGGTGGAGGCTCTGATCCTGCTACTGGTGGCATGGGGAGATCTGTGCACACACCAGCACTGTCAGCACAAGAGGAGCCAGTGGCATCTCCCAAATTCTTCTTTGCCCATTACAGGCATCTTACAGGCACTTCCAGGGAACAGAGGGGCATATGAAGCTTCTGTCCTGTTTTGACCCTTCCTTAAAGAAGTTTTACCCCTGCTTTTGTGTTGCACCATGTGGAAAACCTAAAAACACATAGGCCATAAGACTGCAGATGGCACAAAGAGGTGCCTACAAAGATGCTGTCATTCCATTGCTTCATGAACCCACAAGGAAGCTGTGAGCAAAGGGTGTTGGCCAGCCAGGAGGTTTTTACAGGCTTTGAGTTTGTTTCTCTCCTGCTGTGGACTGCAGATTTTGGGTCCTCGAGTGGGCCAGGGGAGCAGTGCTACCTGACACAGTGCAAAGCAGAAATTTTGGTTGCTCCAACAAAAGCAGAGGTCTGGCTCCAGGTCTCAGGAGCCCAGGCTGCTGGGGTGCACACTGTTGCAGCAGGAGATGCGTTTGCATGCATGTGGAAGTGTAGGCGTCTAAGAAAGCAGCCACCACAAGGAAATGAAACCTTTGAGATGCGCTGAAGATAATTTTGGGAAGCCAAACATTCTCTTGTCATGCAAATCAGTTGAGCAGCCTGGCAATGGTTAGGGCAGGTAGTCTTTCACTTTTCAGCCACAGAGCAGAACTCCCCATTTAAGCTCTGCAGTGTGGCTGGGGTACACAGGGGCTGCCAGCCTGGCAAACGCCTCCTGCCAGGCAGCAAGTTGTACAGACAGCAAAGCTGTGGGGATGGCTGCCCAGCAGAACCTGCTAGCTTCAGGTGGATCCCGCTTATTTTAAGCCCAGGAGTCATCATCATCATCATCAGGGCTCCGCTAGCTATAAATTGGAAGCAAACAGGAGGCTTGACTGTGTGCTCTGAGAGATGCCATTGTGCTGGTTTTGGGGTGAAAAAGCAGGACACCTCACCAGTCCTAAAGCTGCCTGACCTTTAGGGAGTAGTGAGAGTGCTCAGCAACATTATACATCTATAAAGAGTGAACACCCCCCTGTGCTAGTTAGTGATATTTCTGTTGTGTGGATAAAGATGTTTCATCTGGTGTCTCACCCTATGTCTCAGAAAAAGCCCTGAACTGAGCATCCCTACATAATTGGCAGAGGTTTTATTTCTGTCCTGAAGGATGGGATAAGAGAGACTTCCTCCACATTTTAAAGACTGCTAGAGACAAGGAGAGCCACAGAGGGAATCAGTCTTAGCTGGGAACCAAGGAGGGAGATCCTCAGGTCATGGCTCTGGCATGAGCCTCCCCTGCAAGCAATGGTGCTGTTTGTCACCACCTCTAAAGCACCTTTCTTTAGGATAAAAACACCCAGCTGTTACAGAGCCTCTGGAGACAGGTCACCACCACAAAACCTTGTCTTCCCCTGGCACCCCAGGGCCAAAGTCTCTGCCCTGCTGCTGCAGGGTGGGTGTGGAGGCACAGCTCCTGCTGCCTGGGGAATGGGCAGGCCAGGGAGACCAGCTCTCTTTTCAGAAGTCACCCCATATGTCAGGAGAGATACAGGGTTCATTGACTCATTAAACAGGGTGAAGCTAAGCTCATCTTGCATCACTCACAGCTGGCCAATACCTGGTGGAGGCAAGAGTGGGGAGGCTGATGTTTATTCTCCAACCCCGCAGCTATTCTGCTTTGAACAAATGACCCCTCTGAGCAACTCGGCAATAAATTGCTTAAACAAATGCAAAGTTCAGATAGCTGCAAAGAACTTGTCTCAGTTGCCAAAAAATTACAAAACACCAGTGTTTTCTGAAAAGCATGGCTGTAGCTTGCTCATGAGAGAGGCAACAGAATGCCAGGAGCCAGTGAGCAGGGCAGATGTGGAAGGACTCTGGTTCTTGTCCAGACAAGACCTTTAGGAGCAGCAGCTGGTTTTGCTGTTGTTGGTCCTACAAACAGATGCAAGGCACCCTGGAGCCCTGCACATGTTTGTAGGGAGCAGAGGCAGCAGGAGTCCCGTGGGCACAGCAGGTGAGGCAATGTTTGATCAGAGCCTCCCTGAAGAGATTTGAGGGCAGCTCATTTCATCACCCTCAGTCAGGAAGTGACTCACCTCAGCACAGGGTCTCTCAAAGTCTTTGTCCTGAAATCAGTAGCAACTTTCCACACAGTGATCCCAAACCACTTGAAGGGAAGGGCCAATAACCTGGCCAGCATCTCTAAACTGTATGAAACAACCTTTATGTGCCCTTGTTCCCCAGTGGGCAGGCACACAAACATTGCCTGCCACAGCACCGAGCTTTGCCATTGCAATCTTTGAATAGATACAAACTGCTGCTTCCTTTTCTTTTCATGAAGACTGGGAAAGGGGGATTCTTTTTTCCCCCCTCTGCACAACACTCCAGGCAGCAACAGCTATTGCTGATCCAAAAGCAGCTTAAAATCATCACCCTAAACCAGAGTCTAGGAGCTGTGCTGTGCACAAGCTTAGTAAGCAAAAACTTTGGTATCAACAGCCATCAACACCATCACAACTGCTTGTGTTCAAAGGCTCAAATCAGTAAGAGAATTTCACCCCAAAATTTCACCCACCCTTCACCATTCAAACTACTGTGCTGGAAACTGTTCTTTTACTGGTTGAATTGCAAGGAAAGAAATAAAGAAAGGAATAATGAAGCCTCCAAAGGCCAGAAGGAAACCAAGAGTTAGCACAGCTGCATGAATCAGCTGGGCCAGATTCAGGTGAGGAGGTGACCTCCTAAGTTCAGCTGCACAGAATTAAGCATCCAGGTACACAGCTCTTGCACAGCCCTCACTCAGGAGGGCTGCCAAACCCTCTTCAAGTGCTCCTTCAGTCAAACTGCATTCCTAGGGTTCCATACATCTCCCAAGACCTTTTTCTGAAAAATTATTTTCAGCCCCTTTTGCATGCAGAAAATTTTTACCCTTTATATCTTTCTGAAATGGTTTCCAGGTGAGCCACAAAGCATCTCATCACACCATCCTGCCCTCCCTCTCAATATCTGCCCAGACAAACCATTCTAACCACGTGTCAGCTAACCCACAGCAGGGGGCATTTAAAACCTAAACCCTCACTGTTTCATTTTACCACCAGACTTCATAATCTGCTCCTTTTTTGGTTTCCACTGCAGGGATAACAACACACAAGCATATTTAGAAGGTAAAGCATGTTGTGAGAGGAGCTTTAACACAACAGCTTACAGCCCAAATATTTCACAAATAAGCACTGACAGTAAGAACGTGAGCATCTAAAATTTTAAGGTTTGATCGACAGGAAATAAAAAAAAAAATAGGAAACAGTATTCTTTGTTTAAAACCTTACTTTTCTTTCCTCTCTGGAGCATGACTTACCTGCCATTCCTGCCCTCAGATGCTGAAATGTCTTCCAAGGTCCCTGGTACAATGGCATGTGGAACAGACCAGAAGCACACCCACAGCAACAAAACCATCTCAAACACCTTACCAGTGAAAGGACCTTCAGGTCCCTATATAACTTGGCCCCACAACTGGCAGCTGCTGGGGATCAAGCCCTAGCTGATGGAAATCAGCACTAACTCACTATTACCACTCCAGGAATGTGCTGGGATCTCTGTGCCAGGAAAGGATGGATACACTGAGCCAGGAAGCAGCAGGGGAACACCCTGGCCGCACCAGGACAGGATGGGGTTGGGTTTCTCTGTGCCCTAAGTCTGTAGCTCCCTCTGTAGCCCCTGGAGCAAAGCCCATCAGGAGGCAAGGTCTGCTTGTGTTACCTGAGCAGTAAAACCAGTGAGATGGTAAATAGCAAATCATGACTGGCACCATGACACTCTGAAAGATCTGTGTGTGACACTGGGAGCCCAGCTGCCCTACTGCTGCCCTCATGGTTTGAGGAGGGATTTGAATGGCCTGTTGTGCCAGGAATGGCAGGAATGGGTGTACATGGGTTTTCTAAGTCCTGCCAGAAAGGGAGAGGGGAAGAAGAAAGGGCTGGTAGAGGGAGAAGGCAAGGCTTGCTATTGCCTGCCAGTGTAGGCAAAGCAGGAACATCATCCTGCTGCCTGGTGTGCTCCCCTGCAAGCTCTCGGGCCTAAAGGCTTTGTGGAGCCCAGGAAAGGTGATGTACAAGGCTTGTGAATGCCATCCCTTTCCCATTGCTGAGCAGGTGGGCTAATTAAACAGGCTGGCTGCTAAATGCTACTGAAATTGCATGATCTGGATCAGTGTGACAAACTCCCAGCAGGGCCCAATATATCATAAAATTGCGATTGCTTTTCTGCTCCTGCCTGGAGAGAGCATCTTCATGGAGCATCCCCTGCGGCCAGGCAAGGGCTTGTTGACTGCTTTGCATCTGCTTGTAGGTCATGCTGACTGAAGCTGTAACATCACCCAGAAGGAAGTCAACAGGAACACAGAGGAAGAGGAGGAAATTCCCATAAACACCACTGGATACTGCTGCTAAAAATAAACGGGAAGGGTGCTGGTTCCTGATTTACTATTCCTTCCTGCGCCTTCCCATCCGCCAGGCTCATGCCTGCACTGTGAGAGCTGTTATGGGACAAGTTTCCTCAGCAGCTGTGCCAAGACAGCAGCCAACTGACAGTGCACATGCAGATGGATATTTTTTAAGTTATTTGGCTTGCCCTGTCCATGCATGCTAGTTAAGATAACCAGGGTGAGCACTGCCGAGAAACCTCATACCTAAGCACAGAGCAAGGCTGTGGTGCCCTCTCCCCCTCATCCATTATGGGTATCTCAGCTGCCTCCACTGGGCAAAGAGATCTTTTTCCCTGCATGAAGAGCAGGAAGCTGGGCTCCTGAGGAGGTGATGGAGAGCAGCAGCAGCAGCACTGCGGGGTGCTGGACATCCCACAGCATTGCCAGCTATGCCCCCAGCTCATTGGAAGGGGAGCTGTGCACCTGCTGGGTGAGGATGAGCAGTGGAGAGCAGCTCTGGTACTCAGCCCAAAGGCAGGTAACTCCAGCTACATCATGCTTCACCCGATGATTATCTAGCAACTGGTTTCCAAAGACATTTTTCATGGGCTGTTTCCTCCCTAAGGTAGCAATTCAACATCCAGAGTTGCCAAGAATATGGCATTCACCACATTATTCCCTTGGCTGCAGCCCTGCTGGCTGGGGAGTGGGACACACTCCTTTTCCAGGAGTTGAGGAGAAGCTGCCTACTAAAAGCTCAGCCTTCCCGTACTTGTCACTGCTCTATGCTCCCTGCCAAGGAAGTGACCACAGCAGGGGTTCAACAGCCACCACTGGTGTGGGGCAGCACTGCCAAGAGGCACCTCTTGCCCATATCCCAGCCACTGAGGTCTCAGCACAACCCAGCTGCTTCAGGGCTTATTTGGCTGACCTACCAAATCTGCTTGCATTTATTCTGCGGGGACGCCTGGCTGCAGGGCTCTGAGCAGCCACAGGCAGGGTTTGCAGGGCTGTGGAGAAAAACCCCAGCTTTTTCCCCATTATGTTATGTCCTTGGGAATTTCCCTTTGCCACATGCATGGGGCAGATCTGTTCAGCCCATGTCTGACCATTACAATGCCTTTTCTCATATGATGCTCACTGATGCTCTAAACTGGTATAGGGTGGTCCAGCCCTGCCTCTGCTCTGCTCCAGCCAGCCTCATGATTTCAGAGCATTGTTTTTTTGGCCATGAAGGTCTTCTACCAGGATATATTAAAGCAGAAAGAAAGTTGGGGAAAGGCTGCATCCTCCAGCACACAACCCCAGGGCAAAGCTGCTTTCTCCCAGCCCTAATCCCCATACCTCCATTTCGGTGCAAAGCCAGGAGGAAGACAATTGCTGACAGCATTGCCAAGAAACCCAACATGCCCAAAACCATTGTGCTGTTTTTAGCATCTTCCATCCAGGAATCTCACAAGCGTGTGACTGAGGAGGTATTTTTACCTTCCTCCCTCAGCATTCCAGGCAGGACAGCTGTTGTCTCTGCAGTGTGAGCTGCACTGGTGGCTGCTGTGAGCCAGGACCAGCAGCTGGGCCCGCTGCCAGGGTTGCAGACTTCCAGCTCCCAGCAGCCCAGGACCCCACAGCTGAACCAACCACCCCATTTCCCCAGGGGGTTTAGTCTTTGGGGTCAGAGCCACAGCAGTGTGCTTGAAATCCTCCCCCAGTGCTTCTGTAAACAGCAGAGAAGATTAGGAGGAACAGCAAATGTGAATTAAGGACAAAAATAGTGCAAATTTGTGTTGGGTTTTTTTCAGATAATATGTGAAGGCTGGCCACAGCTCTCCTGCTGCGCAGAGCACTTTCCCATACATGCCCGACCTCCTATACCCAGAGCTGGGCTCTTATGGACCCATCCAGATGCAGAATTGGCCAATAAAACAGCAAATGAGAGGCAGGGGATCAGACCTCAGCCAGCACTCAGCACTCCAAATCCTCCAAATCCAGCCTCCCTGTCCCCATGCTGCTTCCCTTGGTGTGACAGAGAAAACCATGCATTGCAAGGGTCCTTGCAAGGCTAATTTCTCATAGAAAAATTGGAATAGTGGGGCCATAAGGGCCAGGGCAGTGATCACCACCTGTACTTGGCACTGGTGAGGCCACACCTTGAGTGCTGTATCCATTTCTAGGCCTTTAAAAAGTGCACTGAAGTGCTGGAGCATGTCCAGCGAAGGGCAATGAGGCTAAGGAAGGTTTAGAAAACATGTCTGTGGGGAACAGCTGAGGGAGCTGGGCTTCTTTAGTCTCAAGAAGAAGAAGCTCAGAAGCGATCATGGCTCTCTGAGTACCTGAAAGGAGGCCGTGGCCAGGTGGGGTCGGTCTCCTCTACCGAGCCTGCAGTGAGAGGGCAAGAGGAAATGGCCTTAAAATGAGACAGGGGAGATCCAGATTACATATTAGAAAAAAAAAAAAAAAAATCAGTGTTAGTGTGGTCAGGCATTGGAATAGGCTGCCCAGGGAGGTGGTGGAGTCACCACCCCGGGGTGTTTAGGAGGCCTCTGGCTCTGGATGATGTGGGTTATGTGTTACAGTGGCAGTGCCGGATGGACACATGGACTGGATGATCCTAAAGGTCTCTTCCAACTTTGATGATGATTCTGTGATTCTGTAAGTCTCTCTGCACACCTATTCCTTGGTAGGTACTGCCCAGCCCACGCTGGACGCTAGTTCATCCAGACTGATGTGTGGGGAACAGAGGGATGTAACTCATTGGCTATCTTGAGAGGCATCAAAATAAAGCCAAGGTCTGTGAAAACCCCCGGGGTTTCAATCAGCCCAAACCCTTTTTTGACAAAGCAATGATCCTGAGGAAAAGGATGCAGCCTTCTGACCCTCGTCTGGATAAAGCCAAATGCCAGCAAGGCTGTGGCAGGAGGGATAATGCTTGGTGCAAGAGCGACTGCATATTTTGCTGGAGAACAAGAACCTTTTCCATCTTTGGGAGATATTAATAAGGATATCTCTATTTTTAAGACATCAGTGAGAGCCACTCGAAGCACTCAGCTTGAACCAGCAGGGAGCTAATATCCCTGACAGAAATCCCTCCTGTGGGAAATCAGCCCTCAATGAGAGCCCAGCACGCCATCCTTTCACAGCGCGCAGCAAATCGGCTCAGGGCGCTGAGAAGCGAGGCGTGTGCCCGTCCTCCGGGGCCGGGGCACATTCAAGGGCACAGCAGCGGTGCCCCGGGACAAGGTGCTCTGCAGGGGCCTCAAGCCGCCGTGATTGCCGCTGTTCTGGCAGCAGATGTGGCAGGAATGCCGGGCGCCAGCCCCCCGATCCCGAATTAGGTCAGTGGAGTTGTAACATCTGGCCCCGTATCTGCCTTTCTGCGGGGATTAGGCACAGGCGCCGCTCGGGCACTGCGACATAAATTGCCCGAGATGCAGCCTGTGGGGGTCTGGAGATGTGTGCTCTGGCACAGGAGGGAGGGAGGGACACTCTGTGCCACGGTCCCGTCCCGGCCAGGCTGCCCGGAGGGCTCTGCCCTCCCCGGGCCGGCGGGGCTCGGACAGCTGTGAGCCGCTGCAGCACGGCGGGAGGAGCGGCCAGCGGGAACAAGGATGCCCGGGAAACCGGGAGAAACTGCCAGAAAGGAGGCAGCATCCAAAAGACTTACACGGGAACTCAGGAAACCCGGCTTAGTCATGGGACAAGGCCATGGGCAGGGGGGACAGCAGCTGCTGGGGGACATTCCCATTCACCGTGCAAAACCAGAGCCAACTTTTCACATCCCCCATATAAACAAAGTGTCTCTATATAAACTCACATAAATAAAGACATACAGGACATTGCTCTTAATTAACATTTTAAGCAGCATCAAATGTCCTTGTTTCTCAGTCATGAGAAGGCAATTAGGTTTTCTGTGTGTTTTTTCAGTTTTTTGTTTGTTTGTTTTGAGTGCAGAGCAGCAGCAAGCAGCATTGTCGGGTGGTCCCTTCTTGCCATTTTGCAATGCTCTTGCCAGCCTGGGCTGCTCTGTGTCTGTGGATTTCAGGCCAGTTTAGTTCAGGGTTTTGTCTTTGCCACTCCCAGGGGAGCAACCTGAGGGGCACAGTTAGAAAGGCAGAAGGGTCATGATGGGTTTGTATTTCAACCCTCTGATCAAAGCTCAGAGCAGGGTACTTGGGATGTTCTATCCAGCTGGGCTGTAAAACCTCCGGGGATGGAGCCCTCCCAACCTCCTGGGCAGCTGCACAACCAGCCTGGGGCCTCCCTGAACTCGCTGCAGTTCATTGACATCCATCAGGTGTCAGCAGGAATGATACCTGTGGCATCCACATGTGGTTTGATAAGCACCAGGTGGAGGCAGAGAACTCCTTCCCTCGACTTACGGGCCCCACTTCTGCCCACAGGGGTTGGAGGAGCTGCTCTACATCGCTGCCAGGGCACGCTGGGAGCTCACACTCAGCTCCTGTCCCACCCCCAGAACTTTCCACAGCGCTGCTCCCCCCCAGGTTTGCTCTCAGGAGTCAGTCCTTCCCCTTTGCAGCAAGTAAGAAGGAGCAGGTTTAAAACCTGCTCCCGCCTCTTCAGAAAGTGAAAAATAAATTTCTAAGTACGTAAGACCATTTTTTTTGCATGCTTTCTCCATGTAACTGCTTTTCTCTAGCTTCACATGGCTAGGGATTGTCCCTGTAAATGGAAAGACAGGAAGACATATAAACCTGGAATTCAGGAAGAACAGTGGTTAGAGGAGATTTCAAAAAGGAAAAGTTTAAGCAAATGGAAAAGAGCAGTATGAATCATACACCAGAAATACAACCACAACAAGAGCAGAGGGTGAAATAGAAAGTGGAAGCAGGTCTATTGCCAATGCCCATAGCAATCCTCACTTACAATCACTTTGTGGCCTCATAAGTTGGCCTCCTCACCCAGATCAAATGAAATCCCCTGAGCTTCCAGGCATCTATTGTTGATTATCTGTCTTTACAGACAGAAATATTTTAGTATCGCTTAAATCAGTGTCATGTGTGTGTCTTCCACAATTTCCAGGAATTTCTGGGCTGCCTTTACTGTCTGCACAGTTACCGACATAATCATTGTTGTACCACGATCTTGTGATCTGACATAATTTTCTGGCTGCTTCTTTCTCCATAACAGACTCACTTCATTTGTTAGTTCCTCTGTGTTTAAAACAATATATAACCTTACCTCTGGCCCTCAAGATTGTCCATCAATTAAATGAGTCTGAGAGTAGAGACTGAATATGTTTCATAAGAGCACAGATGTAAGATGAAGACACCACATAGAAGAAATTACTGGGGTTCTCTTTGATTTATTGGAAATCATACAATTAAACCACTTTGTCTGTACTCTGTGCCCTCCTATGCCAGAAATATCATCATTTCAGGCTTCTTCAAGCAGCTTTCATTTAAAAATTAGCTCTAGCCTTCCCCACTTGGAGATCAACCCCCAATGTTTTTCCCCATCCCACCAGACTGAGACTGAGCAAGGTGGTGGATGAAGCACACAGAAACAACAGTGAATTGGGTCAGTGGGTCCTACAGAAGCTTTTTTGAGAAGCTGAGGTTCAAAGATGCCTGAGTTAGGCTGTGGACTATTTATGAGTTTGTGGTCCCAAGGATTGCAATAAAGCCATGATTTCTCAGGCCTAAGCACTGTGATATTGGAGTAGTGCCAGGATATTTCGTGTTAGGGTTTGAATTCATATTTACAAGCGTTTTGTTTGTGTCCCACTAAGGCCAACACAAAACTCCAGGAGCATACTGAGATTTAGCAGTGGGAGCAGAAGGAACAGCAGCACCAACACCCTTTAAACAAGAGACTTGATGCTTCATTAAAGGCAGTATGAACAAGACACACGGAGTCATGCTTGAAAATGTCATCCAGGATGGGTGCCCAGCTTGCAATCACATGCATCCCAAACACATGGGACTACAGCTCTGCTGCCTCCCATGTCAGCTTCACGACACCTCTCCCTGCAGGCCAGAGCCAGCCTTGGGACAGCTGAGCAATCCCTGTGCTCAGCAGCTGGAAAGAGAAGGTGGAGAGCTGGAGCACACGAGGAGCCACGAACGGGAGCACATGAGGGCTGAGCGCTGCTTGCCCAGCCTAGCAGACCATTCCCAAGTGGCTTCCCCTCATTATCCCCTTGCTTACAGGAGCAACAAAACCCTCAGGATAAGGAGCTGTTGCAGGCACAGTGAGGAGAGGAAAAATGAGGTAGTGGCAGGAGAGGACAGCTGGAAGGTGGAGGAGAGGAGCAGGATGGGTGGGGAGGATGCAGCTCTGTGAGATCCTTTTCCACAGACACATCAGTAGGAGCAGGAGAAGAAGAGGCTGGGGCAGGACGATCGGGGTATGACCACAGGGAAGGCAAGCAGGAGGCTGGGCAAACAAGGGCAGATGAAGACAGCTCTGGGGGTCACAAAGCTGCTCTGCAGGGAAGTGCTGGGAATAGGAAAGCAGAGAAGTTTTCCTCAACTGCTGATTCGAGACACCATTAAAACACACACCTGCGCACATCCTTGTATTTAGGGAAATCTTTTTTCTGCGTCTTTCCCAAACCTACTAAAAGGAAAGCATTCCTACAAAAGGGAAAGCATTTGCCAGTACACATGGAAGCATTCCTGTGTGCCCTTGCACACACACCACTGATTGACTTCAGGTTATGCTCAGTGAAGGCCATTCAACCTACAGGGGAAGAAACACCTTCTCTAAACAGGAATTATAGCCCAAAAGTCAAGACACTTTCCTGCTGTGCTTCTGCAGACTTTCCTTTGGAGGCACTGGCAAGGTACTCCCAGGAAAGGCAGAGATTGCAAACAGAGCCTGAGGTTTCTCTTGTTCCAAAAGAAGGAAAAAAATAAACCCTTCATAGAAACCTAAGATGAATTTCATCAGGCAGAGGAGGTTGCCACCTGCTGCTTAAATAAGGGCAGACATTAGTTCCCTGTGGTTTGGGTCGTTCCTGGGATTTGAATTTTTGTGCATGTTCCAGGGACTGACAGATTATTTTTTTCTGATCCTAACTCGGGTGCCAGCAACTCCTCTTCCACTGTACTGCTGGCAAATACAACAAACCACAAAATACTCTTTTCTCTGCACTCTTCACTGTAATCAGATTTGCACATAGGTGGGCTACCACAGCAAGCACACATCACCTGAAAAGACTTCAGATGAGCCCAGCTGCTACCTAGCATGAGGTGCAAACCTTCGGAGAGAGCCAAATCTTGAGCACCCAAAAGCAAATTTAAGACAGAAGGGACTTTTAAAATTGTTTTCAACGAACTATTAAAAAGTGTATGGCTTACACACACTAGGAATAGAAGTGAAACTGCTGCCCTTATTTGCAATTCAAAGAATTAGGTTGTAATGTTGAGAATTAGAGCATATGTTCTTTGTGCAGGATTAAATAAAAATGCTGATGTTTCTGTGAGACAGTAGCTTGGCAGACAATGAGAAATGAAATAAAATGAGCCTGGATTGCTCTGCAGTCAGAGCTGATGAAACAGCAGCATTGGATTGCTATTCCCCCTGGTAAAATACCTCTGGGGAAAAAAAAATCTGTTAATCACAACCATCTGGAAGGGAGCCTCAGCTGCAGATGCAGTTGGGATACTGGGGGACACAGGGCTGAACAGCCAGACCAGTGGCTGTGGACAGGAAGGAACAGCAGGGACTATGCTACACCATCTGTGGGGACAGGGGAGAAACCCCACCAGGGTCCAGTGCACAGGAATGGACATGCAAAGCCTTGGGAATCACGCTGATTTAATCTGAATTTAATTTCTGTAAAGTTTCCAGACCTGATGAAATTACTCTGCAACTGGTTAGTTTTCTGGGAACTCAACCAGGTCCATGAAGGGTCCAAAATCACCAACACAGCAGCAGAAAGGGAACTCAAGCCATGCCAGGTGGCAGGACAGTCAGTCACTGGAGCTGGCCAAATTAACTTCATCTACTTTGCCAAGACCCATTGCCCTGCCTACATCTCCTGCAAGTAAAGAAAATTTTGCTTCTGCAGGGAGAAACAGATTTGTTTCCATAGGGAAAACTGAGGAAAACTACCATTTTAGGTGACTTTCCAAACCTCTTAAGAGGTCTTTTCTAGTCATGTGATGCTGCCAACAGAGTTTTCAGGCATGGCACATACAAAGTAAGTCTTCCTCTTCACCAAGAATCATAGGATGGTTTGGGTTGGAAGGAAATTTAAAGTCCTTCTAGCTCCAACCCCCTTTCCCTTCCTGAGGAAGGGCCATCTTCCACTAAGCCAGGGTGCTCAGAGCCCCATCCAGTCTGGCCTTGAACTCTTCCAGAGATGGGGAACTCACTACTTCTGTGGACAATCTGTTCCAGTGCCTCAACACCCTCACTGTAAAGAATTTCTTCCTAATATCTAATCTGAATTTACTGTCAGTTAAAAACCATTATGTCCCCTTGTCCTATCACTCCATACCCTTGTTAAAAGTCCCTCTCCAGCTCTCTTGTAGGGCCCCTATGGGTACTGAAGGTGCTCTAAGGTCTCCCTGGAACCTTTTCTTCTCCCGGTTGAACATCCCCAAGTCCCTCAATCTGTCTTCACAGGAGAGGTGCTCCATCCCTCTGATTGTTTTTGTGGCATCCTCTGGACTTCCTCCAACAGGTTCATTTCCTTCCTGTGCTGAGATCCCAGAACTGGATGCAGCACTGCAGGTGGGGTCTCACCTGTGCAAAGGGTCAGAATCCTCTCCCTCTCCCTGCTGGCCACACTGCTTTGGATGCAGCCTAGGACACGTTTGTTCTCTGGGTTGCAAAGGCACATTGCTGGATCACAGCCAGCTTCTCATCCATCAACACCCCCAAATCCTTCTCCTTAGCACTGCTCCTTTTCCCAGTCTGTCTTTTGCTCAGGACTGCCCCAATACATGCAGGATCTCAGATGACTCAAGTCTGGGGAGAAGTGATTCAGCAGCTTCCAAAGGAGAGAAGGAAATCATTAAGGTTACCAGATGAGAAGGTCTTGAGAGCAGAAAAGGTATTCCTCTTGCCTATCTGTAATTTTGCTACACTACAAAAATCTGGTCACTGTGACATAGCTGTTTTTTCCATTTCCTTTCATTGTGAAGATTATTGTGGGCAGACTAGGGCAGAGTATCTGAGAAGTCAGAGGAATTATATTCCCTTAGTAAAGCAAAAGCACAAGTTTTATCTCGACCTACATGTCTTGCTGTCCCAGGGCAAGCTGAAATATGATCGCCTTCATTAAAAAACTGCCCTCTCGGCACAAAGCAAGCATCTTGGCTGCCTCAGAAACCTCTCCAGATGACAGTGCAGAGGTGATGTATTACAGAACCAGAGCTGCTCTTTCAAGCAGAAGGGGAAAGGATAAAAATTTTTACTTGTTTTTCTGTCAGACAGCAGTTCCCTATGATACTGCTCAAAAATCTGTTCCACTCGTCATCCCCTTTTAATAGTGCAAGGGAAGAGAACAGGGAGCATGCAGGAATTATTTGCAGCTGCAGCCTCCACAGCAGCACTGCCTGGCACCCCAGGCCACTTGCAGGTCCCCCAGTGCTGCTGCTGGGTCCCAACCTGTAGTCTCAGATGCCCTCCTGCATCCCCTCCTGCCCATGCAGAGACACCCCAGGCAGCTGTGGATTCCCAATGAATGGATCAAACTCTCCAGTGCCACAGCTGCATATTCCTGGGATCAAGCAAGGGAAGCCTTTCTGCTCTCTGGGCTGCTTCTCCATTGCCCAGAGCCAAAGGCAGCCAATAACCTCCATCAAGCCAAGAGGATGGGAGCAGTGCTCTATTCCAGCACCAGCAGGCGTTTAGATCTGGGTGTGGGGGAGGAATCCCACTGGCATCCCCTGAAGGTGACCTGTACCATTTTCACCATGATAGAACATACACTTCTAATGCTGAACACTTGTGACTAGTTAGAAGCAAGGGAAGCTGCCAAGAGGAACAAGCTGAGTAGCTCCTGGGAGAAGTAACCAGGTGGCAACAGGAAGGCAGAGGTGGGCAGACCCACAGCATGGGCAAAGCTCCAGAAACACTCCATTCCTGAAGGTGCTGGCAGGGGCAGCCCATTTTCAGGAAGCAGAACCTGGAGTGAGGAGCAGGCTATCCTGATAGCTGGCCACCAAACCCACCAGCCACCCAGCACAACAGGATACTCACCAGAATGTGGCATGAGGCAGGTGCGCGTTGTGGAGAAGGGAACAACTGCCTTTGCTGAGCCTTAAACAGCGCAAGGTCAGGAAACAGATGTTAGCAGTGGAGAAACATCAACTGCATTGAGAAGCTTGTAAACACTAAGGGTTGGAAACCCAAGAACTGTACACAAAAACAACCTCATCAGGTAATCTGCAGGGAAAGTACATCCTTACCTTGGGCACTAACACAGCCTGCCCTCACTACCAACACACAAATTGGCCTGACAATGCTGCACAAACAGGAAGATGAACCCTCCATGCATTGGCTTGTTCCACAACTTCAGCTACACTTTCTGCTTATTGTCAAAGTGTGAACCAGTGATCCAGCCCAATCCTTGACTTCCATATTGATTTATCTGTATTGAAACCTTTAAAAGCATTATTTTTAGCCATTTGTATTTCAATCAGATCCAGGAGTTTCTTGAATCAATGAAGACAAAAGCAATCCCTAAACCATTAAGAATCTCTTACTGTGGAGATTCTGAAGGAGAAATGTAGATTTGCTTCATTCTCTGAGGTGCCCAATTAGGAATGGTTTTGGCAGGCTGACCACAAGAGTACGGTGGTGACACAGTGTCACCTGAACCAAAGAGGTCCAACATGTGGCCTTTCGAGGAGTCAGTGCATCAGCAGCTCTCTGCCTATCAGATGAGAAAACTGCAGTGAAAGCCAAAAGAACTACATCACTCTCTTAAAATTTTGTATTTCATGCTGGAAGCAGCAATTTCAGCATTCTGATACTCAGAATGTTGAACCTCCATTGCGGTCAGCCAGATAAGCTACCCAATGTGGGAATGTATTTTGTATCAGAAGAAAATCCCAAGTTTGCACTCTCTACTCACTTCTTCATATATAAAAATACAGATGCATTTTCATACCTATCTCTATCTAAAATGAAATATACCTACTGCCCACGTTTAAAAGCAATTGCACACTCAACAGAGCTGTTTGCACTGCCATACTTAGCAGGAGCAAGATTCTTTTCTCTCCCTCACTGTCTCTTTCGCAGAACATACACTAAGCTGAGTGGAGATCTTCATTCTCATACGAAAGCAGCAACATTTCCAGCCCCACAACTACCTGGGACTTTGTCACTGGAGCAAATCCTGATACAGAAATGCCCAGCAGATGAACAGAACTGCTCCTTAACAGCTCTTGTTCTGTGCCTCTGCAGAGCAGGTGGTGTTTCCCTGAACACTTTAAAAGAAACAGGAGATGAATCCAGTACTATCCAGTGACACCTGGGTGCAACAGGTTTCTGGCTGATCAGCATACACACCACAAAACCTCTGCTGCATGTGCTCAGAGTTGTGACACTAATTCAGGGAAATTTTAGTATCCAAATATTAGCAAGTAAAATGAGTTTTGGCTTTGCAGAAATAACATATTTCAATTACATTTTATTCAGTGGAAGAAAAAAAATACAAATGTGGGCTGTCTCACAGTGCTTCCTTAGGTTGCAGATTTTGTACTGGCTACACAGCTACTGTATTGCAGAGGTTCACACATCATTCTAAATTTTACTTTTTTAATACAAAAGCCCTGGTGCAGCCCAAACTCAACATGAAAAGCCAAAGCATTTAAAAAAAAAAAAAAGTTGAGGTGACAGAAGTCTTCCCCAAAAGGGCAATGCTGTATTTCAGAAGAGAACTCCAAACACATGCTCTGCATTTTCATTCAAATACAAATGCCATGTAATAGATTATATTGCCCAGAGAAGCTGTGGATGCTCTATCACTGGCAGTGTTCAAGGCCAGCCTGGATGGGCCTTTGAGCAACCTGGTCTAGCACAAGGTATCTCTATCCATGATGTGGGGGCTGGAACTAAACTTAAAGAACCCTTCCAACCCAAACCATTCCATGATTCTATGAGTAATACAAAAGGCTGTACAGAGCTTATACGAGTTTCTGATCATCCTGAGTGTGACAGGCTAGAGAGTAACAGTGGGGAGAATGAAGACAAGCATGGTGAAACCAAGTTTCCTAATAAATGATATCTCTATTTCAGAGCAAACAGGGATGCTAAATTACCAGCATATACCCACATAGAGTGCATCCTCAGTTTTGATGAGTCCAAAAAGCAGTTCAGAATTCTGTAACTGTTACCTGTTATTGAATTATTCAATTTATTGAATTAAACTGAACCTTGAGGGGCAGATGCAGGCAGTGTACATCCTCTGAGATGTACCACAGATAAGATTTTGCAATTCTATTTACTTGCAAGGAAAAGCGATGTCCACTTACTGATATTCAGTGTCTTCTCTGAAAAAGAGGCAGAATATTTGAAATGAGTTACAAGGAAGCCTTTATGCATACTGAAAATGCAGTTTCTTTGAGAAGCTAGTTCAATAAATCATATTTCTGTAATCATAACTCATGTAAAAGAAAAATGAGCAGAAACAGAGTGATAATACAGGGAACATCTGCAAAAAATGAGATATTCTTCATTACTCCATAGGCAAATAGACATAAGAAATCCCCATAAATTTTTAACAACTTACAAACGTGTTGTTTCCCACCCATCCACCAGATCCTCCTAAAAGCTTTCAGAAGGCAGTAAGAACAGGAGGAAAAGCAGGACTACCAGAAAGGGAGCTGGTGGGACACAGCACAGGGTGTGCAGGCACTTGGTGCCCTCTCCTGGGCATAACAGAAAGAGCCTTGTTTAGCCAATTCAGAGCACAGCCATGGAAATGGGGTCTTCTACATGCTAAACTGATTCCTCAGATGAATCAAAGACACAGGTCAATCAGAGAGGATATTCACACATTTCCAGAGAAGTACTCAGCTGTTCAACTCCATTACAAATCCTGACACAGCAGCGTGTTACATCACAACATTGTTTATTATGTAACTTTTTACAATACAAACAAAAATACAGAAATGCAGTATATGAATACAGCTAAATGCAAAATGGTGATGTTTTTCTCGAGGCCATATTCCCATTTCTAGTAAAATAAAGAAAGACTGCACACAGGTAGAAACAGGTTGGTAGTTAACTCCACAATTTTGCCTAGAAATGACCTATAAATGCATTTTCCTGCTACTTACCATAAAACGTAAAAAGGGAGTTAAAGGAAAGTTTTACTCACTGGTTCCTACCATATGAAAGAAGCTATATTCTATTTAGGAGGGCCAATATATGGAAAAATATCTAAATTAAATGTTATTACAAAAAATGAAGCAGTAATGAGATCCTCCTGGCTAAAGGAGTTACTAAATGAGAATAGCATATATTTAAAGAATCCAAAACATAAAAGGGTTGTTATAAAAAGCTTAGGTGCACTGTAAGCTTACAACTTTTTTTTTTTTTCCATGTGTCCTTTTAAACAATGGAAGTGTCAAAAATAGGGTCAACTGTGTTAGACTAAATTACATTATTGTATATGCTGCACTGAATGGAGTTCTTGTATTATAATAATAGAGAAGCATTGTTTGCATCATATTATGGCAATTTATCCTCACTAAAAACCGTCTAGAGTCCTCATTTTTTGATATCCTGTAAACCGTCAAACCACCAGAACATGATTGTACAACAGTAAAATGTTTTCTTTTGCATTAAAATGACACCTGTTTAAAAAAAAAAAGAATGAAAAAAGGTACTTAGAGCTGTTATTTTTCCAAGTACACAACACCCTAGACAATTCAAGGCATCTCATTCTCCATCAAAATTAACAAAAATTTGTCATGCTGTTAAATCCATTACTATGGATACGACTGGTGCAAAATTGGTCAAACGGATCCAACAAACACTGATGTCCAGGCTGGCATATTGGCAATTAATACATAACTGGTGGTCAAAATGATGCATTTAAAATATCTTCCCTTTCTTCTTATTCTTTTCCAAGGTTCTAAATTGACATTAAAAAAAGAAAGTTTGTTAAATAATGCATACGTGGTCTGATTTTTTTAAAAAATGATACATTTTAAAACAGGCATTTTAATAAGGCTTTACTGGTTACAACACAATGGATGAAACCTACTAAGCACACAGTATTTGTACTGTGTGAATCAAGCAATGCAGCTATCACCAGATTTCCCCTCCCAAGGACATGGGGAATTAAACATTTTAATTCTCAAAGCTTTAATTCTTCATCCCCCAGAAGTCTGATGCAATCTATTAATATAAACATTTCCTTTTTTACATAGGTATATTTATGTGTGAGTATCATATTTTAAAGGCTAAATTCTGCTTTAGAAGCTAATAATCTTGTCACTATTGCTGAAATACAATCATTTTTAACTAAAAGCAGTCCAAGACTTTTCTTGGCTTTTAAATGACACCTGCATAGTGGTCAGTGACCATGGATGGACCATTACTGTCTCAGAAATCACCTTTGAGCAGAAAGCTACAGAACTTCTACCATGAACGGCAGGACAAGACTCCAATTTACCTGGAAGAATTCTGTTGTTCCAAAATACGTTGTTGAGCCTCCCAGTTTGCTTTCTCATCCTCAAACTGACGACGCTTTTCCTCCAATTCTTTGTGTTGTGCCTCCAAATTCTTCTTCATTTGCTCATGGCGTCGCTGCAGCTGTAAAAGATTACAAACGGAGTCAGTAGGTGCAGAAAACACAGCAACTTTTAACAAACATCAGCAACTAAACTTACTAATGCAACAAAATCATGTATTCTATTTTCCTCCAGAGAAAGTAGTTCAGACTAAAAACACCATGGTCATAGGTATTGCCAGTAACAGAAAACGAAAGCTTCATTTTACAGTTAACAGAAAATGCCCCAAATGCTGCCCAATTTACAAACAGTATTTGTATGCAGCTACATTTGGCAAATAAAAGGAAATTAAAAAATACTTTGGTATTTGACACAAGCATTAAGCAGCAAATTGAAGAGCATCTGAGTATCACTAATGCATGAAAGAGCAGCATCTTTGACTTTCTGTGGGGGAAAAAACCCAAAATATTGATTTCATCCTATAGTGTTAACTATTGTGGATTTATTTGGGAAAAAAAAAAAAAAGTGGATTAATTTATTTGCTAATCAGATGAATCTGTATTATTCAGGAAGTGAATTGTCTACATTCCAAAACAGAGTAAGAATTCTCTCTTGCAAGTTGATGGGACAGACTGACAATCAAATGTGTTGTATGTGAGGATGGAAACACTTGTCAGAAGAAGCGATTCCTTCTGTGTGATAGAATGTTTTTTTGTATTGAGTTAAATCATAGAATGGATTGGGTTGGAAGGGACCTTAAGGATCATTTAATTCCAACCCTCCCACCAAGGGCAGGGACCTGGATGGTCAGTGTCCCATCCAGCCTGACCTTGAACATCTCCAGGGTTAGGGTACCCACAACTTCTCTGGACAACCTGTTCCAGTGCGCCTCATAATAAAAACTTTCTCCTATTATCTGATCTAAACCTACTTTCTTTCGGTTAAGAGCCACTCCCTTTGTCCTGTCACTCCACAACCCTGTAAATAGTCCCTCTCCATCTTTCTTGTTGGTCCCTTCAATACTGGAAGGACACAATTAGGCCACCACAAGGTCTCCTCTTTTCCAGGCTAAGTAATTCCAATTGTCTCAGCCTTCACTTATAGAAGAGGTGCTCCATCCCTCCAGTTGTGTTGGTGGCCTCCTCTGGACTTGCTCCAGCACATCAACATCCTTCCTGTGCTGGGATGCCACTGCAGGTGGGGGTCTCACCACAGCAGAGCAGAGGGGCAGAATCCCCTCCCTCGACCAGATGTCCACACATCAGAGAAAGTGATATAAAACTTCCTCTTTCTTTACTCATTTGCAAGACCCTGTTTTACACAAACCCTTGAAAACCTATTTCCTTTTACACATTTTTATACATCAATGTCTGTTGCCTACTTCTCTACATCTAGATAAATAACATCAGAAGTTTAAAAAGCCATGAATGGTGAAGTAAAAAGAAGAATGAATTGCATGAACATGAATGAATTGCATAAAAAATTGGTATGACAGGATACACTCAGTCAGAAAGTCATGAGATAGTACATGAAATCCAGAAATATTTTTGGTTTTCATATAACAAGGAGAATGTGGAGACCAGAAGTATAAAAGGGTTCAAAAATATTCAAGACAGAAATCGAAGAAAGCATAAATCAAGTGACTACAAACACCATGATCCAGATAAAACACAGCTTTAAAATCCTCAAATTGCTGACTGGCGTATCTTACTATTCACATCCTTATCTATTCAGTTTGCAAAAAAAAACCCCAAACCAAACCAAAACAAAAAAACACCACCAAAAAAAAAAAAATCTAGATTGATTTTTTTCCTCTTATCCAGTATGCCTTGGCACCTCTTACAGTGCCTAGGCTGCCAAGTATTTCAACTACACTTCCAAGTTTCCTCATTTTTCCTCAAATTTGGAGACAAACTTCTTCAGGAACTTTGACAGTTCTGAACTTCTCTATTAGGCTTCTTGTGAGAAACTGCTTTTCCAAAACTTAAAAAGTTACTCAATTTTTTAACTTAAAAAATTATTTAATTTTTTACTTTTACTTAAACTTTGTAATAGTCCCTTATATAAAGATCACTTTCAGAGCCCCTTGAAGCCTATAAAAAAACAGATTCACTGTGAGGACTTCACCCGGAGATAACAGAAATTAGAATTAAGTATCCATAAAATTTGTTCAAATGATACCAGGACACTGACAAAATCAAATCCCTGATTCTTCCTTAGCCTAGTAATTCTCATTTAGGTGATGTCCTATAGGCATTGTGTCCAATTCCTGAAATGCTTTTCCAAAACACACAACAAATAATCATTACTGCATTAGCTTATATAAGCCATAAAAGTCTCAAGAACTTTTAAAATCACAGTGAAAAATAAACACAAAATGATCCAAAGAAAAGGGAGAAGAAAAGGGTAAGGAAGTTAAGGAGCATTTTAACATGCTATGACTATAAATAAAAATAGAATGCTCGTGAACATTAAAATTACATTTTAAGTTCATGCTTCTACCATTTCAGCAAAGGCAACAAGCTGAGAAAGAAGACCGGTGTTGTCTTGACACATAAAAACCAGCTATGGAATCAATTATGTTGCAAAGTCTTGGCAAAATGTCGCATCTCTACACTTGTTCAGCCTCAAGTTATATTGGTGTTTAAAATATTTTGATTACCTCAGCTTCAGAGTCCTTCAGTTTCTGAACTTTTTCTTTGACTTTCATTTCAAACACCTGTTCCATTTCCATTTCCATTTTTTTCATTTTGGCTACATGTTCCCTCCTTTCCTCCTCCATCTGTGCCAATGGGCTCCTGCCATAAATCCAGAAGAAGCAGTTAGCTAGTAAGAACTTTTTTCCCTGTCTGTTACATTAGGGCATCTGGAAAAAGCAAGATAAAAGTGCTGAAGCAGTAAGATAAACACACATCGCTGTAGGCACTGCTAGCTTAAATTCAATTTGCATTATTATATTAACTGTTTCGATAAGTTTTACTTAAAAAGATATTTCATACAATGTCTTTTCCTCCCCCACAATTGATTTACACTACATTTAGGTTAACAGAAACTCTTGAAATTTCTATCTGTAGAACCACCTGGTCATGGGAAGAGAGGAAATCAACGTTATAACAAGAAAATTAGCATCTTCCAAGTGATCTTCAGGCATCTCTTTCTTCCCCATAATTCAAATATATAAAAAAATTAATGAATATAGTAAGAAAATTAAGAGGGCTGCAGACTAAAGTCCTATTTTCTCTCTAAATCTTCATTGCTCCCAAGTTCCAAGACCAAGAGACATTTAACATTACAACTGTGTTGAATGCTCTGGTGGTAGTATTAAAGTGAGATCAGCTTTGAAAAAACAGATTTGGCAACTGTACATCAATATTTCAATGTGTTAGTTGGAAGGTTCTCCTTTAGAAAGCTATTAGTAAGTGTAATGTATAAAAATGTACATAATTTTTAATTTTTCCATATAATTTATGGCTTACTTTCCTGGATTGGACTTAATTTTTAAAGCTGTATAAGCCTGCTATCCATGTTATGGTGATATGGGTTTTAAATAGTAAGTTCCACTGTAAATATCTAATAAAACAGGATGATTGAGATCTAGTGATGATTGATACAGAGTTTTGTTAAGACTCTGTTGTTCCACATAGAGCAAGCAAACCAAATCACTGGCCTCTTATTTCAGTTTTGGTATCTATGGCTTAAAAGGACGAAGTTTTAACTATTGTGTTGGCAAAAATGAAGAACTAATTACATTTGGAATCATTACAATCAATCAGCAGAGGATATCTAAAATATATATTAAACTGAATCTGAATTAATAGTTGCAATGTTTGGACATGTGAGTAAAATCCTGTATAATATACAGAACTGAAATTAATCTTCAGTTTAATTTTTACTATAGTCCTTCAAAAGGCCAACTGCTAGCAATCTTTTACAAGGAAAAAATTAATGGTTAAACACAGGTGAGGTACAATAATGCACAAAAATAACAAGGAAGTAAAAGAAGAGGTGAGTAGCAGTACTTGTGGAAGCTAAGCAGCTGTCAAAACAAGACTATTTTCTTCTAGAGATGTAAAGTTCTCAAATGCATCTGCTCTTCAAAAATTAATCTACAAAGTAGAATAAATATTGAGGAATCATTGCTGCAGTTTTAACTTGAAAGGAGTGCACGACTGTCCTTTGACTGAAAATTTTGTAATCCAATGGGGATATCATGCAAGCTGTGTTTGATAAAGTGCTAAAAATCAGTCTGCACAGAAGATCTGATTAACTGACAAGTGAGCATTTACAGCTGAGAGCTTTACAACACAGGTCACAACTGGTTTTGTTAGGTCCTAAATATGTGACACAGGTAAAAGCACATCGCCCTGTATTTCAGGACAAAATTATACAAGGGATTTAAACAAAAACAAACAGAAAAACCACACACACACACAAAAAAAAAAATAAAAAGAGCTGAAGGGAAAAAAGCCCACAAACCACTAAACAAAGATGTAAAACATTTAACTGATTTCAGAGGACATGTGTTCTAATAACAGTCCTTTAAGTTATTCTGCAAAACTGAAAAAATATTCTAGATACGTGCAAAGTACAACCTCTGCAAGCAGGTAATAAGATAAAATCATGGTCAGAAATCATTAAAGTTACTAAATCCCCAATTCAATGAAAAATTGTAAATTAACAGGTAAGAATAAAGATTTCAATAATTCTTTATAAGCATCTATATAAAGATGTCTGAGCTATGGATAGAAACTGAGGAAATTCCATAATTTATGCACTTCTACTGCTTTTTGAAATTTGACCAAATTTGACTTGAATCTTAGCCAAAAGGTTTCAAAAGAGGATGGGTTTTTACAGAGGTATTTGTCACTGTATGCATTTATAAAATCCTGAAGTTTACAGTAGCACAGCTTTAGGAAAAAAAACAAACCAACTGCTAGTGGAAAAAACAGTGCCAAGAGCAGGATACCAGGAAACTGTTTTAAATTTGAAACATCAAACAGTGAAATCCTTTTTGTGTTTAGAGAATTTTTGTCTTAAGTTTTTTGGAAAAATTTAAATGACCACTTACATGCCTTCAACTGTGTCAAATCTAAAAAACAAAAAATACAGAGGCTTAGCTTAGCATGCTTAAATAAAACCACGAAACCAAAAAGCAATAATTAAAAAAAGTAAATTCAATATTATTAGATTCCTAAAGCTAATTATGTGCTCCCCCAAAAGCAAATTTTTCATACTAAAAGGAAAAATTGTTAGTTAAAGCTTGTTATATTTATTTCAAATTCTGTTAGTCCATCACTACATCATGTCAATATTAACACAGGTTTGATGTGCAGATGCTTTCAGGAATAGTTTTCCTACAATATCTATGCTTTTAAAAAGATTTAAAATATTTTAGTGACATGAATCATCACTTGCTCTAACCAAGTTTTTGGAAACCAATGCCACCTGGAGGCTTATCTCCTCGTTTAGAATGTGTCAGCTAGCAGAGGCCAGAGTCTGAACGCCCGGGAATGTTCTGAAGCTGCAGGAAGAGCACTTGGCTCCCGCGGCCGGCAGAGGTCTCAGCGGCGGCTCGGCTGCAGCATCACCTCCCCCGGGCACCGGGATGCTGCAGCCAGCGTGTCTCGGCTCAGCGAAAAACGGGCTGAAAACAAGCTCTGATCTCACCATCCTCTCATATGGGCTTCATGGCATTAGAGCTGCTTCACAGAACTCGCCAAGAATACAGGCAAAAGGAGCTGGAAGTGCTTTGGGCTCAGCAGTCAGAGGGGCTCGAGCACTGTGTATTTTGTTACCCTGGATTGATGATGGGTAAGACCCGTCTTTATGACATACAATATGACTTCAAGTAAAAATAAGATTTTACTTTTAATTTCACTGAATATAGCAGCTTCATATAGCAAACCAAAAAGATTTCTCAAATTATAACTTCTGAATTTCAGAGCAAATGCCAATTTTCTCACATCACATAGTACACGTGTGAAATTACAATTACCACGCAATTTAAAGAGACAATTACCTACATATGTGAAGACTACCTCGACATTTTATTTTTTTAATGATTAGGAATGTATTGAAATTTTGAAAAATCAGACTAAACCTAAAATACAGGAAAAAAAGCTCCACAGTAATGGAAAATACATGTTTTGGTTTGCTCCTAAGTTAACAAGTTACTTGCAGAAAATGCAAGTTTCACCAAATCAAAGGAAGCAAATCAGAGTTAAGATTATTAACTAGATACAAAAATGTTTCAATTCATCTGCACAGTATTATTAAAATTTGTAGTACATACTTCTATTTGTTTTCACATTAGCATTTTTGTCTAAAGAAATATGTTAACAGCTGCATGAAAAACTGAGATCTGCTAGAATCATAAAAATACAGCTGTTTTAAAGGTACAAAAGGTCAATCCAGCCTCCAACAGCTGCCAGCAGGAGATACTGTTGGAAAAGTACAAGCACCACTGCATGTCTCCTGGTATGTCTGCCCTCCCAGTCTCTCAAAACCCTGCAGCTTAGGAGTTTCCAGAGCCAGAAGGTGTATCTGTCTTTAACCTTATGCTTATAATACCACCAGACAGTATCAGAGCACGTCTCCATTCTCACACAGAGACACAGGAGCTGTCTCTCATGCAAGAATTGATATTGCCCCAGTTTGAGATACAGATAATTCTTTCAAAAGGCCAGCAGGCAAGCATAAAATTTCTAAGGGGAGGCACAGATAAACTGTTAATATCTGCTCTTCCCCCTCAGTTTCCAGGAGGCACATGGTTATCAGGAAGATTCCATCTATACGGCTTCAACTATACTAGGTTAAAAACCCAAAAGCTACAAAAACACACTGAAGCCAAAAAAGCAAGTTAAAGCTTTAAAAAAAAAAAAAAAAAAGAAAAAAAAAAAAGAAAAAAAAGCTGCAACTCAACATATGGTTAAGGTAAAAATAGAAAAATAGCATCAGCTGCTTCATAACCAGCACATGCATTCAAGAATTTCATATATTTACTTATTAAGTCACCCTATTTTCCAGGGAACAAACTCTTACAAAACATTCAAGATAGTCTTTGTAACTTTGCAATAGACTTTGCCATCTTTCATCAAACTGCAAATATTTACTCATCTTCTTGAACAAAAAAAGCCCTGATAGCAAAGAGCACCAATTGTATTTATTCATCTCTGAGCTGCAGTACTGCAGTGCTTCCAGCAACAAACTTTTAATGGAGAAAATACTTCCAGAAGGCATATTCATTCACCAGGAAATATTCAGGTGGGACAGCACAGTGATCTGAATTGATAAGAGATGCAAAGTGAGCATACTTAGAAAGCAAAGTAATTCCAGACCCTTGCAGTATAGGTTCTGGATCAAAAAGAAGTATCAGGAATGCTATCAGAAACTGAGTGGGGTGGAGTGGTGAATGAAGGTCACAAGGAGTTCTGAAACCTACTCATGGATATATTTTTGTATAAAATGACATCTTATTGTGTCTGCAATGTGGGAATAAAAAAATAGTTTTGAACAGTCACACTGTTATTTTTAAGAATGCAGAATAACCAGTCCTTATACAGATGAGGTAACAGACTGAGTTTGTAGGTGCAGACTAACACAAATTTAAGCAAGCACAAAACAAAAATGGTCAAAGTGTTGTCACTAAAATTCAGATTTTCCAAAATCTAAGGAAAACATACTAAGATTTTGAAAGGTATAGAAGAAACCCCAGTATTTAACAACACACACAGAAAAATGTAAACAACTTTCTTTGATATCCCAAATAACAATGGGGGGGAAAGTTTCACTTTCAGTACAGTAATAGCAAATAATAGTACAGTAAAAAGCATAGTAATAAAAGTCCTGGAGAAAATGTTTCATTTTCTCTTCTGCACTCCTGTTATTACATTTTCACCTGACATACTTGCTATGTGCACTCAGAAGCCTTGGAGATGTGAGTTAGGGATAACATGATGGCAAGAAACATGACAGTGAGAAGAAGTAACCACAGTGTTACAGACACATATATTTGGAAACTAGTATTCTTAAGACTTGACCTAATTAGAAACTCTACTTGTATAAATACAAGTACACTTCTGAAGAGTTGCTATAACTGACATAAACTTTTACATTTTTTGTCAGTGCTGAGCAGGGAAGTCTCATGTAGACTCACACTAGATGAAACTAAATCATGTCCACTTAAATCACTTTGTCACAACTTTTAGTGCATTAAGGGAGTGTAGAATAGACATTTCTTTAGTGAAAAATGGCTTTGCAGCTGCCATATGGGTGCAAATAGCAGGTATTTCCAACTGATTTCAGGGATCTTTTTCAGGAAGAACAGCTGTAACTTTGCATACCATTAGCTGAAAAGAATAGTACCCTATATTTTGATTGAGAAATTTGCACTTAAATATAGTACAAAATAAGAGTGCCATTAATTATTAATTTAATCACTAATTACTGTTGATGCAGTTACTACATGCAGAGCAGGATGTTTGAGTGTAGCTATTCTCAAACAGCATTATACAATTCAGAATACAGTAGAGCCTACTTTTGAATCTTCTGATAGCTTCATCAGGTTGGCAAATAACTTCTTGTCAGATATAATAACGATGACATATCAGAGTTTGAAAAAGACAGCTACAAAAGCCCCCAAACACTGCATTGCAACTCCCTTCTCACAAAAGAGAATGATGTTGCAATAATTCCCCTAGCATGATAAGCCGCCACATGAATAGCCAGAGCAGCATTTCAAAGATGACAGTAGCAGGTCTGCTTTTTTGGAGTTTCTATACAAATATTAACCCATTCTTCTCAAAAATATCCCCGACAGAGTATTGATCACTGACCAGTAATTCCACATGCAACATATAAACCAAAACAGAAAATTAATAATAATAAGAGATAATAAATAAATAGAAATTAATGCACAAAAACTTTGTAGTAACAGTGAAATGAAATTCTGAGTAAATCTAACAATTCTCTTCAAAACCTAATCTACTATTTAACATGTTCAGTGAAACTAGTGTAAACCTTAGTGAAAGGAAAAAAATCCAAATTACAAATAAACAAGAGGTATATCGTTTCAGACACAGCAAAGAGACAACTAACTGAAGGCTATATACATACAAACCCACTGGCACCTCTCCCCAAAAAACCCAGACCACCACCACACATTCACAAAACCAGTCAACCAAAAAAAAAGAGTAAAAAGATTAATGTGCACTACAGCCTTAGCAGGAACTTACTTTGTTAGCTGCCCTTTATTTTTGTTGTTGTCAACACCGTTGTATGTAACAGCTGCGAGTTTTCTGCTTCTGTAGTTCTCATAATGTACATTGTTAGTGACATCCTTCAGGTCCTGCATATGAGTTCTGTCAATAAGGGTAATTTATCAGCTTAATGCACAAATACAAAATACAATCTGAAAAATCAGTCCCTGTTCATTTTGCAGATTGACTTGAATTCAATTATATCCCCCCATTAATGTCCCATTCCCCATAATGTTATTACTCTACCATTTAAATCAGTACTGTCAAGACAGCACAGGCACAGAAATACCAGATTATTTTGCACCAAACTATCTAAAACTCTCAATATTGCAAACACTAACTTACACAACCAGTCTTTGGAACATTTGAGTTCTGTGGATAAACTTGCAGGTATTTGATAGGCAGATAAGAAAATTGTGTATCACTACTGTAGTAGGTGAGGAAAAGCATGTCAGGCAAGAAACAACAAGCCAAAACTTCCTAATTTCTATTTTTTAATTCTACAAAAGCTAAGCGTAAAGTTCAAGACTAAGCTAAAAGCATTCACTTCACAATTTTCCACTGTCAGTCTGGAGAAAAGCAAAGCTTAGGAATCAAACTAACAGCTTTTACAGCAGATGTCACCTAGTGGACTGCTGGGAGCACAGGACTCAGCAGCTAACACAACAAAGCAGAGGCAGTCTTGCTTTAGGCAAATTTTCGCTGCTAAAGTTTTTAGAAAATGCCTACAACTAAGTACACATCAGCACTAACAAGTAACTGAGGTTCCTATGGACTAGTAACAAGTAATCACAAAAAATTCACTATCAACACCACTGCTTGCTAAATATGTGGTAAACCAAGTTGTCATAAAATAAGGTAACTGTTTACAATTAAAAATATGGGAATTCATATGAACTCACTATCTCAAGTTCTTTTTTCTCCAATATATGACTTCCCAATCTCTCAGACATATCAGAAAACTTAATGTAACCTGTTAGTTACTTACCTTATCAACATGTTCCTCAGAATTGTGAAGTCACAGTGTTCACCATTTTCAACTGCAAGAAGAAGTAAGCTTTTGTTGAGATAGCAACCAAAATCTGTGCCTTACACAGAGGTAAGATGTCACCCATCTACATTCATTCCAACAACAAATTACTCCCACAGCCTTTACTTACTCAAACAACATGTGTGTTAACAGAAGGAAAGCATTAACATAACTGTATTAATGTGTCTTGCTAGCAGAGTTCCTATGCTCCCCTAAGACATATTGGCAAACTGTACTCTGAGTCAGTGCAGCAGAATAAGCCACCACAACAGAAGCACAGTTTTGCCAGTTTAACCAACTGTTTGATCCTTTGGCTGCCTGCTAGCACAGTTGTGTAAGGATCAGACACTAACTGAAGACCTCAGTCTAGATCCAGCTATATCCAAAAACCTTTAAAAGACACACTCAACCTTTCTGTCCCTGAGCAGTAAGTTCCAAAAGTCTTCATTTTAATTTTAATATGGACTGAGCTCTTTATTAATGAAACAAAGGAAGGCTGTGTACTGAACTTGATGCACCCACCCACAGACCAAGAGAGAACTGGCAGCTGTCATTAGATGCCACCTATTCCACTGTGCCTATCACGCCACTAAAGTAGAAGAGACTGATGCTGTAAGTGGTATTTCCCTGAGAGATCATGAAATGACACTGGAGAAAAATGCACACTCCAGAACTACCTGATGTGCAGACAGAGAAGGCAACACACAAAGCTCTTAGAGCACACAAAAGAAAGGTACAGGGCAGGTTCCAATGTGCCTCTGATGTAAAGACAGACATGGCAAGGATGGGAAAAAAAAAAAAAAATAAGGATGAAGGTATTAAAATAGCCCAAGTAAATTCAGTGAATCCTACAGAAAAATGCAGAACATTCGTGTGTTCATTCTTGTATCTGCACTCCTGCATTATTTTATTCCATGGTTTTACACAGACTGGTAAATTCCGCTCAGACGGTACATGAAATCATACTCTCAAAAAAGCATCATCCCTCTGTCCTTAGCTGACAGACTGATAGCCACTCCAAGAGGTTCCTTTTAGTTAGGCTAGCTCTTCCCTTCCAAAAGTCACACAATCACGAACATGAAACCTTTCAGAAATTGGTTTTAAAATAAAGAAAAGCAGCACTATTTTGCACATCTCCAAATGCCAACAGAAGAGCCTGAAATAAAGCTTGATCTTCTCTGATGCAGCTGGTTTTTACTTTCTGCCAAACCTCATTTCCTGCCAGACATGCACTTCAAAGTGTTACAGCATTCCTTTTTAAAGTATTGGTCCATACACTGCTTGTTGGCTGGGGTTTTTTTGTCTGTTTTACACTGCATCCAATTTATAGTCCATTGCCCTTGGAAGGCAGAAATAGTGAGAGGGAAAAAAATATTCTTTTTATTCAATACATGCACACCAAAGGAAAAGACTCAATGATCATGGAAAAACAGTCTAATAGTGATTGTTTTACTACAGAGTGCAGTGCAAGTCATGCCATGTGGCATTTGAAATATATGAATGGCATTAAAGCACAAGAAATGGCTGTCAGAAGAACATGCAGTTACCTTCTAATCTCTATAGCAGTATAAAGTAAGTTTTAAACAAATTTAAAAAGGAAAAATGAAAAGAAGAAAAAAAAGAAAAAAAAGTACTCTCTTCATTACCAGGTACCTATCCTTTGCTACACCCCAGCACTTGAAACTCAGATGTTCTGAGAAAAACTGTATTTGTGACAATTTAGCTGATCAAATTAATACTTATAACATGAATGCTCTAGAAAGAAGAATTTAATGCACAAGTTTTAAATAAAGATAAATAAGGTAAAAAAGCTAGAAAACAACTGTAATTTAAATCACATCATTACCTGCAATAAATTACTACAGGTTTTACAATTTCTCACTGAGGCTTCAACAGAAATCTGCTTGCAAATTTACATGTTTCCAAAACCTTTACCTTGTTCCAATATTATCAGAATAACAAAACAGTATATTCAATTAATTTCCATACCAAAGACCATTCAAATTAAGCATTTCAAACATTTCAAATACAGGCTCATATCCAGTAAGTTTTAAATGGATTAAAAAAAAAAAAATCATAAGAAAGCCTTACCTTCTGCAACACCCCATGGGTACTGCCTTCCTCTAACTCTCTTGCCATTGACTTCAATGATCGTATTACTACCTACCACAGCAAGAGGTAAACGGTCCTACAAGATAAAGTATGACTTTAAAAATCAAAATCTGCTGCCAAAAGACACTGAAAGCATGCCCATGTATCAACTGGATGTAAGCTAGGTCAGTGCTGTAACACTGCAATGCAGATAACACAAAAGTGCAAGAATACTGATGTTTATTGACCTCTGCCCAGTTTAATGACAGATATATATACACACACTCCTTCTGAAGTCTTTATGCTTCTGGATTCTGTAAATCTAGTTAAGGAACAGACATTACTGCTACTTAGTAAGCTAAGCAAGAGGCAAACCATTTCCTATTTACTCAACTGCACAATTATTTACCAAGTCATATACCCACTGGCTACCAGAGCAGTTACTTTGACTGGATTTTGTACCCAGTTTTCAAAGGTTTGGCAAAGAACTACGTCAAAGTCTTGTTCTCAGCTGAACCAAGAATGCCTCCAGTGTAACAAGCAACAAAGGAGCCAAAAGCAGCTTCAAGGGGCAGAAAGGGACAGAGTACAAAGCTCAGTATTTTGCACTTTTGTCTTCGCTTTTTTTCTGCTCTTCTCTAGGCTTAGTCCCAGAATATCTTCCATTTTTTGTCCTATTTGTGTTTATCTATCCTAGGAGATTTCCCCAGTAGCAAAAAAATTTAAAAGCTCTTACAAGCTGTTACAGCTACTGAACAAACAGAAGCAAGGCTCAAGAAACGTACACAACATGGACTCCAACATGAAAGAACAAACTGAAAACATGAGGAAACTAAGAAAAAGCCTTTCAACAGTCTGACAGTCCTTCTGATTTTCTTTAGTCATTTATCTCCATTAAGGTTTCAGCGTATCAGTCAGCCAGAGAGATATTAGCCGTAATGCACACACTTCATGCCACTGCACACCTCTGTCTGAAAGACAACCCGTGCCTCCTTCAAAGCTCAGAAACAAATAAGTGGTAGGCTGTGAAGGGTGGACAGAAGTCAAATAAGGATGAATTTTTAAAAGCGGTCTTTAAGAGTTCATTAGTAAACATGAGATCTAGTGCTCTCATTCTGAATTTTAGCAATTGAAGGACTTAATAATGTCATTCATTGCTTCTGATAAGGAACACTGACCCTTAGGACAGCTTTACATCTGATTTCTATCTTCTAAACATTTTGGTGGGCTCTTTCTTCATTATTGACAGAATGCTTTTCAAACTCAACCCCCCCGTTCCTCCGTAAGCACTTTTTCAAAAGAAAAATTGTTTACCTTTATCTTTTTAACAATCTTATTTTCTTCTTCATCATCTGTTTCTGGAAATTCATATATTTTAATTTTGTGTTCTTGGATTTCTTTCATTATCTAGAAACAAAATTATTTGTTTGAGGATTTCATAGTTCATAACAGTTTGATGTTCCTGCTGCAGTCTGATTCTCCTTTTGTTAGATATATAAAACCCTTTAGATTAAGGTGACTTAAATTACAACATAAAACTTGCACATGTTTAACACCCTGAGGTGACCCCCAAGGGGTTCAGTGTAACCATCTCTCCTTAGTCAAGGGAAGACACAATCAGAGCAAGGGTCTCCCAGCTACCAGAATATTATCCACCAACACAAGGCAGCAAAAATTGATACCAGTTTTCTCCAGCAGGACAAACAAGAGGTTTACTCTAATGGGAATTCTACCTGCATAGAATTAGGTGCAAAACCTAATACAACAAATTGTCAGAGCAGTCTCACAATTGGGTCCCTCAGAAAAAACAGATACTCAAATAGATAATCGCAGGCACACTTTATCCCTCTGAATTTCCACAATGGCTACAGCTGTCACTCCTATTCTTTTCTGTTTCTAGCATACCTGTTTCTAGCATCAGTTGCTTGAAGCAGGATCACCTGCCTATTTTAACAGAGCCTGTGACTGATGGATCAACTCAAGCAGTTAGTAATGTTGAAAAACATTTGCAAGCAATAATGAAAATTTAAGAATAACTGAGAGCGTCATCAGAAAAGTAACTGTGCTGTTTTGATGCTCTATTTGTCTGAAGGGTATTTTTAAAAACAAGCTGATTAGTTTTGCAGAATTTCAGGATGGAAAAATATTAGACCATTTAGCTGACAGCTGCACTGCAGAGCCCTGGGGAATATTTCTGGCTCATGGGTTTGCAATTTTAAGAGAAGTTACATTTCCTAATCATGCGAAGACTTATTTTCCAAGTTTGGTTTGGAAAAGTCTCCCCTGTTTAACATCCACTCATTGATAAAGCTGCATATGTATTTAGAAATATTCTGTGTTCTACCATTTTTTCATTCTGTAATATAATTTTTGATCTTATCTAATGAAATCAAGAGTTTTACACACAACATCTCTTAATGCCACCTTCTTTTCAGAACTCTGTGTTCTTCTAAACTAGGACTGGACAGAGTTTGATAAATCAAACTTTATGTCTTGTCTTGCTCCGAGTCCTCCTTGTACTCTTCATACAATACTACAAAGCTTAACTGTTCTACTCTTATCATGTAGCTGAAAATAAAACATAAACCACCTGTAGACACTCACAGCAAATACATTTTACAAATACAAAGACATTTTATCAGTTGTATCAATGTTAGAATTATCTCACCATCTTTAAAATGCATTACCACACCCAAGAGTGAACAGGTTTATTGATTCTCATCTAATAGCTGAGGTATCTTTAATAATTACAGTGCATCAACATGCAAGTGAATACCCCAATGCAATCAGTAATACTGGGATACTGTTGAATACCTTATTTTTTTTTTTAACATGCTTCTGTTAGGCACCTAAATCTTGAAAGCTTCTTTCCTTCCTTACTGATTTTTATCTCAGCAGTGAATTATTTCACTTGCCAAGAAACATACTATACTTGAAACCTCTTCCCCTGAGGACAGAAACAAGATTATTTCACCAAGAATTATAATTAAATCTAGATATATAAATTATTTAGCTTTGCTGTCTCAAGTTATTGCTTCAGGGTTTAAACTTTGCATGTAAGTTAAATCTCACCATTTCCATAGGGATCAACTTACTAAATTACCCTGTGTTGTAAATATTAATTTTTCAACTCACCTGTTTTTTAAATTGTTGGCATTCCTCGGGTGTAAGTGTGTCTGCTTTGGCAATAAGTGGAATGATATTCACTTTTTCATGCAGGCGCTTCATAAACTCTATATCCAAAGGCTTAAGTCTGAAATACAGCATTAGAGCTTTGCAATTTATATTAATTAAACAAGATTGTACAAATGATGAGATTTGTCCTGACAACTACTTTTAAGACACTGATTTATGAGTGACAGACAACTGAAAATGAGAAGGCTACCTGCAGTTATTACAGGAAATCCCCTAAATTGTATAATACAAGAGGAAGACGTGCTAAGTTAATATTACTAGCAGTCATGAGCCTTCTGCTAGCTAAAAGTACCCTCATTTTAGCAAGTGATAAGAGCTGTCCTACCAAGGTAGTAAAGTTTGTGTTATTAGCTGAGAAGATAATCCCACTTAAAGCCTGACTGATAAAAGTTCACAGTTGTGAATTATGCTCTGTTCACACATACAGGTTCAGGTTCTGAAAACCATGTCTCAGTATGCTTCTTCTTGATAGTGGGCTAGGAGACTTTTGTTTTTTTTAGGACCTTAAGATTGCTGAGGATGGTAACCTCTGTGGCCTACATACAAATCAATTAGAAATATCTCATCTCTAAATTGGTATGTAAAACAAAAAGACAGTTGTGAAAGTGGATGACAGTGACAAAAAACTAAACCATCATATGGGTATAAGGTGGCTGTGTGGTAGTATATTCACTGTCTATGAGGATCAAAGTGGTCAGTATTTCCTGTTTCCTGAAGTAAAACTAGAGAGGTTTTGATGCATTAATGACAGCAAGTTTAGTCAGGCTTAAAGGTTTCAATTAGAGGATTTAACAAGATTATTCCTCATCTAAAACAAATTAGGATTAGGAACATTAAAACCAGATTCATTTGGTACTGAAATTTCCAAAAACCATACATAAAAGAATGAGAAAATGCTCGAGAACACATACTTAACTTCATTTTAACATTTTCTACCTGTCAGTGATTTCACTAATTCTAAACATGTGTCCATTAAATAGCTATTATATTAAAGCACATCTATATTATAAACACTCTTCTGGTTAACCATTCACCTTAATATGCTTTCCCTCTACTTGCCTCAAAAAGGCGAAGTAGAGTTGCTGCCCTTCACCTAGGGTTGAAGGGTTGCTGTCAAAGCAGAGTTGTTCAAAAGGTCTGCTCATCTAAGGATTTGAGAGTTTACATCAGAGACTGAAGCAGGAAAGCTTTATATTAAGATACCAAAATTGCAGAAATATAGTAAATTCCATCATCACCCCACTCACTTACCTGGAAGGGTCCTCCTACCCCTCCAATCTCTCCCCCTGCTTCCACAGAAACCCATTCAATCATTTCAGGTGTTTATGGGAATATTATTAGCTAAAAACGGTGGGATGCAGTAAATGGAAGGACTTTAACTGTTGTGTTTTGTTTTTTTTAACTTCTAGATTTCTAAAGCAGTCTTTTACAAATGTATTAAAAGGACAGGTAGAAATAAATTCACTTACAAATGCTTTAATTCAACGTAAATATAATCATGCATTGAGAGTGAAGAGGACACTACTTGGTGAGTTAGATGTGCTGCTGGCTGCACAGGAAACAGAAGCAAAGACTGCATCACCACAAAAACCAGGTAGGAAGTGAACTCTGTATTTCAGAGAGGTCAGCATCTTAAAAGAGGAAATGCATGCCAAAAGCAGTACCAATTTTCTTCATTAACTTCCTTACTTAGATGACAATTCTAAGCATTTATTCCAGAAACTGAAAAACTGTATGCAAACCTAGCATAATTTTACACCTTTTTGTCCCCTAATATTAACATGAAATACCTGTACAAGGAATATACTTTTACAGCTTTTAGCCTCACAAATTTAGCAACCAAGTCTTAATCCACTGGAAACATTACTTT
Source organism: Poecile atricapillus (assembly GCF_030490865.1). Lineage (NCBI taxonomy): Eukaryota > Metazoa > Chordata > Aves > Passeriformes > Paridae > Poecile > Poecile atricapillus. Next base: position 47,319,703 of record NC_081250.1, on the reverse strand, counting down.
TGCCTTATGAATAATTTGTACCACCCACTGATTTAGGAAGTTCTATCGGACATAGAGGTGTGGAGGAAAGACATGTTTTTTCAAGAATCTGAAAATCAGCTCAGAAACAATTGAATAACACAAGGAATCATCTTCCCTTTATTTAAATTACACTTTGGGTTTTGCATACTAGTAAAACAGTATGTCAAGAATTCAAGTGTTTGTTTGCATTTAAAACTGACATGCTTGTTGAGCAAAACTGGCATTACAGATGTGCCTGTTGTTCAACAACAAAACACTTAATAAAGGCAAGTCTACATAAGAAAAACTCCACCCTCTGACATATCTTTCCATATTTGGAAGTATCTGTACAGTTCAAAATTATTAGACCCATTCCAATGCTACCTACAGAAGCTAAGTGTAATAGCTGGCATTTTCTACTGCCTGAGGAATACTCTTTAAATTCCTTCATCACTCCCTTCAACAAGTTTTACTACTTTTGACCTACACAATAGAATAGGCTGATACTTATCTTCATCTCCTCCTGGTTCTGAAGGTATAACTCAAGAGTCTCTGACAAATTTAAACACGATTCCATGACAAAAAGATAGGCAACTAGTTTCAGATAGATAATTTGTCCCTAATATACCCTGGAAATGCAGTTCTCTCTGTCTACCACTAGATAGAAGTCTGATCAAGTGAAAAATAAGCAGGGGTGGGAGATAATAACTGAAAAAAAATCTGCACTGCCTACACTGGAATTGCCACTAGACAAAATACTATACACCAAGTGAAGTATGGCATGCTTACAAGGATGCATGAAACTTCCAGTCTTCAGTTTACATTAATGGGAGGGAGGAAAAATGGAACGGAAAAATCCTGTTGCTTAACATGTGAACCAGTTTCTCCTAATGTGATCTAAAGACATCTAGATTACAAACAGACCTGGCACTTGTGAATTTCTTTTTATTTTTCATTGCTAGCATTTTATTTCTCTTGCTATGCAATTAACGTGCAGTCATATTTTCTGGTGTTTAGCTTGCTAATGTTTGACAAGCCAAAGTAAACTCATCTTTGAAATTAAGTATGATCTGCAGGCCACTAAGAAAATCTGATTTGGAACTTAGATTGACAAATTTGGATATTTATCTGAGATAAGAGAGAATGAAAACATAAAGTACACTGATACAAACCCATGTCCTGAAGGAGCAATGAAGTATAAACAACACTGCACTCTATTATCTGGCATCTGGCGTCTGTTCACTCGAGATTCTGCATTCAGGTAGTCCTCAAATTTACTGTCAATGTAGTCAATAACTGGCTGCCAGCTGCAGAGATTACATGAATAAAAAACTGTAAGTTACATTATGTACACAAAGAAACCTTGTTTTGCTAAGAAATAAATGTTCACAATTTCCCCACAGCTTGGGGTGGGTTTTTTTTGCTTTTCATTTGCTTTTTTTTAATTACAATACTTCAACACTGCAGTTGACCAACTCCTCAACCTAAAATTGAGTTACATAGTTCTGAAGATACAGTGTGAGTCCACTGAAAAAACCTTTCAAACACAATCACCTTTACTGTAAAAGCATTAAACAGAATACTTAAGAAGTGTAGCTAAAGGAGTATGCTTCACTGATCACCATCTCGTGACAGCACAGAAGATGGTTCTGCACACTGCATGTGCAGATAAAGAGCCAAATGCACCATTCAGTTTAAGGGGAAAGGCTAACAGCACTTCAGTAAAATTGGAATTACAGTAGTTAGTTTTCAGCTAAATGGAAAGTTTAGAAGTGTTAATATTTTAGCTGAATATTGAAGCCTTCATTTTAAAATATGTCACAAAGTATTATATCTCACACACACACAAAACACAATGCAGAATTATCATGGGAGAACATACAAAGAACATCTTACCAATTACTATTATCCACAGCATCTCCAAATCCTGGTGTGTCAACTATTGTAAGTAGTAACTGAACACCACCCTCTTTGATTAAAACTTTTGACTGCTCAACCTGTAAAATGAATACAGTAAGATTAAATTTTTAGCAGTTTAGTCACCTATCTTAAACACTGGGAAAAGTATTCAATGAGTAAGAAGCCTGACAAAGAATTGCTAACTTTTCTGCTTCAAAGGTACTTCTGCCTATGTGTTTTGCTTATAAAATCACAATAATTTTACAATAATTAGTTTTTTTTTAAAGAAAAAAGGTCATTATTTAAATAAAGTCAGTGAGAAAAGAACCCTCTAAGCATATGGGATATCTTAATATTTCAATTCCTGATTAAACAGGAAAAACCTTAGCCAGGCTTTAAACCTGGTAAAGTTGCAAACTTCGGTCACTTCAAAGAAAATGATGCTTTGCAAAACTAGTCCGGCCCGCAAGCACCTTCGAAACTTCCAGTCCTGTTAATCTATTTTTAAGAATACATTTATTCTTCAGCCAACATAATGGTTGGGAATGGAATCACAAAGTGATGGTTTCCTATTACAAACAGAATTATATTGGAAAGTAATACAATCTGGCTGCAGTCTGCTGAGCTAGACCTCATGTGACTGTAATGGATTGGGTTCCTGTTAGCTAAAGTCACTGATGGAAACCCGCCTCAGAAGGCAACTGCATCAGCACAAGGAATGATGCAAGATGTGGGTGTGGGAGCTCATGCCTCCAGTTGTGACCACCCATCCGCAGCACAGCTCAGTCAGCTTGCAGTGAACATGTCACCAGATTCAGCATGTCATCACAGAGAAGATCTAGGCTAGGCAGCACATGGCCTGCTACCCCCTCTGTCCTGCTAATGTTTCAGTAATTACTGATATTGCCGATGTCAGGTCCATCTGCCTAAGAAAGTGCTGTATACCACTGACCTATCAGTGAGATGCACAGCAGTATGAAATGACAAACTCATGTTGGCTTCTTCCCAACTGCTTAGCTATTTAATCATCCTTTTTTCCCTGATATTAAAACAATTCCTATTAAATCACTAGTGACACTGTTTTCTAGATATAGATTCAAGAAATCAGCCATGTAAGCCATTTATCCAGAACCACACAAGAGCTGGCAGATTCAATGTGATGCCACCTTGTTGCTCATTGCCTAAGACTCCTTAAGTCTCACAAACCCTAACTGGGGAGAGAAAACGAAGTTCTATTTATAATAAACCCTATCTGGATGGTCTCTTGACCAGTTCAAGATTTGAGAAATATCATATTAATGCTTCTTAAGCTCTTGCACATCCCTAATTGTTCTATAAGTGACACAGACTCTCTCACAGCCACACCTGAATGTAGTTGCACTCTGCAATCACCACTTATGTGATGCAATGTAAATCCATGAGATAAACTAACACTGCAGAAAGTCAAACTAAATCCCTCTTGCACAAGCGAAACACTGATTCCAATTCAAAAGAGAATATCCAGAATCACAGAAAACAGTAACTACCTAGAAAGAGAGCATGTTCATATTTAAACTCTGAGAATGCAGGATGCTGTTTTTATCTACTCAGCAGAGATCCTACTCAAGTTGGATCAGTCCCTTTTGCTGCTACTTGTGAAAGAGTTAATGGCTAGCAGGACACTAGTCACAGAAGTATCCAGGTTGGATTGGACTTCAAGACCACACAATTCAAACTCCAACATGAGCAGGCCTTACTGCAAGGTCAGGAAGATGTAAAAAACCAGGAATTAAAACCAAATAAACAGGACTGAACACAAAACATCCTAAGTTACTCCTTCGCAAACTATACAGCTCTCATCCTTACAAAAGTCTGCAGCTGAAAGCCATGAGAACCTAGGAATACATGGATTGCTTTAGAAATGTACGTTTTAATTATGGTGAGTTTATCTCCCCCATTCCCAGGAGTTCTATAAAGAAATTTTATTGTACACAATTGATACCAGAACTCAAGACAGTAATCTCCTGCCACAGTCAACTCAGCCTAGAGTTTACTACTCACAAGCTTTAGCACACAAGAGATTAACTTCTGATTCCTAGCATTCTTTTGGCTATCTTGCATATAGTAACCACACAGCCCTCCTATTACCATACACTCTGCAAGTATAAGAAATCCACAATACTTGCAAAATACTAGAGATGATAATGTTAAGAGATGCACTCTTGCCAAAAGCTACAAGGTATCAGCTTTATTCTCTAGCACAAAAATTTCCAGCAAGCACCATTAAATTATTAAGGGCTCACGGTGGAATGCTTTTACAAAATAAGTAATTAATAAAGAATTATCTTGAACGTATGTTTATAACAAAGAAAAAGAATGGTCAGGAGATCTCAGAAATGTCATGCCAAGCACCTTCCCTGATTCTGCATGTTTGTAAAATCTAAGTGTGGCTGAATTTGTGATACCACCTTCTAACAAATGGTCTGCAGCAACTGAATCTCTGCAGACAGTGCTAAGACATTACTGGGTGGTGAGGATTTAAATTTTTTTCTTATGTTTCATAAATTAATGTGGGTTTCTTGCTATCAGAGCAGGGTTTTCACAAACCTACAGAAAAAGAAACATTAGCTGATGAATTCAATGTCCTGTGCTTGTGCTGTGAACAATCAGACCACATCGAGGATATATTGTAAGCAGTAGATTCTACTGGTAGGAAATAGTAGACGAAGACCCTGCCACAAAGCTTCTGCAAAGTTGCATTTTTCTAATCTAAATTGATGTGTCCATATATGGTCAAAGGCACAGAAAGCAGCAACATCTGGAAAAGATCCAGAAAATCACTGTAAACTAGTGTCATTCACAGTTAAGCATCCAACTGCATCCCATCATCTGATTTACAAGTATTCCCAAGGGACTCATGGAAAACATTAGTTCAAGTCTTGGAATTTAAGACTTTTTAAGAAAAGTCTCCTCCAAACAGCCATTTTCCCATGCACTCCGGTCAGCTGGGTCACACGGGTCTCCTTGGCAGTTCCTACACAGTGTTCATCACTTGGTGCTTGTTACAGCTCGACTGCTTTTTATTGCATGAAACACACCTCTGCCATCCTGCATATAAGGCAGTCAGATAATGATCAGAGAAAACACGTTTAATACCCTCTCATTTCTGAGTATGTTTCCTTTGGATTCATCAGACACCAAATCACTTACTCTTAACCATTTCTCTGCATTTTCTCATTTTTCGCATGAGATTAATGCAAAGGACCTGCTTCACAAAACAACTCCAAATCGCAATGGTTTTCAAGCCCAAATCAGTTTGTGTTTATCTATGTGAGAGCCTCTTAAACAAGTTTTCATCAATAAGTTGCTCCCACCATTTAAGAACAGGTGATTATTGCAACCAAGATTTGAGGATGCTCAAGTAAGGTAGTTTCTCATCCCTACAAAACAGTTTTATTAATCCTCAACTCAAAAAGGTTTTCACTGACAAAGAATACAAATCCAGTGAATCCAAACAGAAACTCTCACAGCTTAGTCTTTAATATTTGACAGGGAACAACTCCACATGATACACATTGCTACCACACATGATTTTCAAGCTTGTAGGGGAAACAATTTTATCCTCACTTACACTGACAATGAAATAAGATACTTGCAGTTTCTTTCTTAAAATGTTACACTTAGTTTTCATTCATCCCAAGGAACCGAAAGCAAAGTTGCATTACAAGTATACTTAAAAAAAAAAAAGACAAAGTACTTATTAGATAATGTCAAAATTAGTTTCTAGAGGGGAAGATGGTCTTTAAACCTATTTCATTCCTGACATATAATTTCCTAAGTCATGTCAAACCCCAATCCACTATTGAAAATAATTTTGGCAAGATCTTGGCCTCAAGCCTTAGCCCGCACAGTGGAAGTAAGAAGAAAATGCAATGGCTTTTCAGCCTGAGCTCTGTTCAAGCCCTTTTTTTCCCCTCTCTAGCTTTATATAACAAAAAAAAAAAAAAAAATCATTAAGTGAGGCTTTCTGAAAAGTATGTGTCTTTTTCTAAAACCAGTAAATCCATATAAATCAAACCACCCCTGATGGTCAGAATGAACAACAGATTATCTAATCTCGCCACCTAACAGATGAAAGTACTTAACTCAAATTCCAGAAATTCCACACAGAGTTTCATATTATTTTTTCTTACACTGATGCACCTTTAAGTAGCATGGAAGTGAGTTATCTTTGAAATATGTCTTGGTTTGGGATTTTTTCTTGTTAGCTTGTGTACAAATTCTCCAAAGCTTTTTTTCCAATTTAAAAAGCCAGTAATCTCCCAATGACAGGGAATCCATCCCACAGTTATTTAAACTAAAATTCAATGAACATAACCTGAACAGGTTTAGCTTCTGCTAAACTAAAATGTAATCATCAGTAATGAAATCATGCTACATCTCTCTTCCAATAAAAAAAAAGTCACCCATCTATTTGGTTTTCCAACAATCACTGATTGGCTCAGCTCTAAGTATATTATATGAGAGTTTAACTCTCTGCGCACCTCTTCCATCCCACTTAACATCTCTTTGAAACAGGTAAGCTCAACCCTTACTCAAATAAATAATGGTCTGATGCCCCTGATAACAAGCTTTTGAGTCCATTTTGTCAGTCACTATGGTTTTACATTAAACTGATAAAACTGCCTAACAGATGGGAACAAAGCTTAGAAGCTATTAATACATTGTTAATCAAACTTAGGATGTTTAAAAGTTTTCCTCTAAATAAGAAAAAATTACATTCTGCAATGAATTAATTTTGTAATAGTATTCAAGCTTTAATGTTGAGCTAACTGATAAGCAATGCAATTTAAACTTCTCAATATGGACATAATAATTAACTTTTTCCTAATTATTCTGTGTTCTGACATTGGATGAAAAAATGTCTTACCCAAAAGCCCAAAAAAAAAAAAAAACCACCCCCCAGGTCGCACAAAGCCGTAAGGACAGTGGTTCATGGCATTGGAGCTTAATTACTTCATTCCAATGAGTTAAAAAGCACTCTATTTTACAACTTCTGGTTAGCACCTTGCATATCCTCCTAACTCAACACAGGGCTTAGTCACTTTATGACAACTCTGCAATTGCCCAGTCACTTCAGCCACAGCTGAATTTTGCAGCTGGAGGAACATTGTGGGACAACAGCAGCAAAGGTGAGCATCCTTGGTCCTCACCTGTACAAAGTTAGATTATCACACGCTATCTTCACCAAAGTTTTAAGCAAATGCACATCAAGAGAGATAAGCAGAGCTCATTGCATCCTTATTCAGCTGCTCAGCTGTGGAGTCAGAAAGCACCTCCCAAGCACAATGATTTCCTAAACTATCCGTAATCTTACAATTTCTTAGCATTAGGTTATTTTTAATAATCCTATCTAATAATAATCTGTTGTTTTTAAAAATCTTTTTATAACACAGAAAACATTCTCCTTTTCTTGAGAGAAAATATTGATCAGTAGCAAGTTATTACACTAAACAAATGGATCAGCTTCAGTTTTCCAGTCTCTGACTAAATATTTCAGTTGCATCATGCACTTGCAGGAACATCACATCTTTGCCTAAGTCTAGTGCTTAAAGTAAGGCAGGTTCACCTTAGTCCCTTGATGTTTCAGAGTAACATATTGTAACAGGTAAACAAGGTACCACTAAGGATACAGTCTGCAGAAGACTCACAGATACTTTTATACCCAGGTTCCTGCACTTCTGTGAAATCCTTTAATATTTGGTCTTTAAAAGCCTGCCTTAAACAGACAGGTTTTGCTGCACATCTATGTATTTCTACAGATTTACTATTTTAATTGATAATAAAGACTATATTTTCAAATAGTTCTGCACGTATATGTGCTTTTTAATCTACAGGCAAAACACAAAACACTTCAGGGCTCACACACTTCTACAGGCTACAGGCTTGAGAATCTGAAAATTTTGTTGTTCAGATACACTGAAAGACACACTGAATATTTCTTAGTGGTTCACATCATGACTGAATGTATCTTGAAACTCATGTGCTTATGTGACAACTGTATACATCATCTTACATTACTAAATTGCAAGTTGCAATATTCAGGCTGTACCTTTTTTCCCCCAGACATACCTGTACGGTCTTTTTAATTCTGTGTGAAGGACCTGGATACTCTGGGGAATACAATTCTGTTAAGAATAATGAGTTGATTAATGTTGATTTTCCCAGTCCAGATTCACCTAGAAGAAAACAGAACAGTTGCAGTAAAACCAGGAGTATCACATCAAATACAAACACTTTGATCTACATTTTAAACGCCCTTTAAACATAGTACCTGAAAACATGCACTGCACTCTAAAACTTTGAGAATCTATCTTCTTTTCCAGTTTAAAGGAAAATCTTTCAAATCCAGCTGTCACTGCTGAGCTCTATTAATTTTTCTGATCACATTAAGTATTGAGTGCATTCAGCACTTTTGTCCATTGCTCCCATTACAACACACAAAGATGATATTACATTAAATTGTATATACAAGCTATCTTCCTGGTATAACTCATAATGCCAAAGTAGATTAAGTTGTCTCCTTTATTTCAAGTATTATTTATTTGAGAATCTTTATTATCAGGGAGGGATAAAAGAAGTGGGGGGGTGGGGAGTAAGACTGACATTAGTTTGCTATAACTATTGAAGCCACAAGAGATAAAATGAAATTTCAAACTACACGGTTCGCCTGGGAATTTTGTTGTCATTGGGGCACAGGAAGGGTCTGGACTTTATTTGGGGTTTTTTTGGTAATTTGTTCATGAGCAACAATAAGTCAGCCTTGCTAAAGAATCTGAAGACACTACTGCCATGACAATCCAAGCAAATACAGCTAAACACCCCACAGCAAAGATTATCCTCCATTTACAGCTCTACAGAGACAAGGTTAAGAATTTCAGATCAACTACTTACTATAATATTTTAAAAGAAGTCTTTTACTTGGGTATTTTTTTTTTGGTTAAGAAATTACTTCAACACAACAATTCACACTGGCAAGAGAGCTAAGGAAAAAGGTATGAAAAAAATGCTGCTTTCTTTCTGTTTAAGCTTCATGTGCAGTCTGTCAGTACATTGACCTAAACAGAAACAGATACAGAGAAATCTGCTCTCAAGCTAACAAATATGAGGACAAGCTAAGTACTTTCACTGAGGGAGGAAAATGAGCTGAACTGGGCCCATAATTGAAAGGTAAAACTTAACTAAAGCACTAATCACTCCAGCCTCAACAAATACTGTGTTGATTTAGAGACTGAACTGAGAAAACCTCCAACCGTGTCTTGAGATAAATGCCCTGGGTTAATGCAAGGGAGCTATATAACAGAAAGCAGTTAGGAACTGTCTCCCCTGTACAGATATCTGGGTTTCCTACACGAGCTGGCTCATACACAGCAGCCATCTCGATTACAGTGGTGTAGCTCAGGGTGTCTGCAGCACCGAGCAGAGCAATCTCATTAGCTACACGGTAAACGGATTAGCAGCTGATGAAACACTGCAAGCAGAGCTCCTGCCGGCTGTCTGCGCTCTCAGCAGTGCTTGTTCTTCAAACCGCACCCTCTTGGACAGATGAGCTAAGCGTGCTGCGAGCAGCGGCTGTCCACAGCCAGGCTGATGGGCTGCGGCAGCCAAGGAAAAGGGAGCTACTTAAGGTATGGTGTCAGGATAGCAATGAACACTAACCCCACCAGGGCAGGTTTATTCAAGCCAGCAGGGACATGCTTGCTGATGAGATTTCATCACTGCCCTGCAGACTTTGCCATTTTCTGTGGTCAGATGCATGAGACACTTCAGAACTATGCAGTAAACACAGTGCCTCTGAGTCTGGTTATAAAGGACACAGCTTTTCTACTCTTCTTTTGCAAGATTTTAAGGGAAGGGTCAGCTGCATATGACAGGCCTCCCCACCAATTCTACAACAGAAAGAAGCTTCTGAAATGCACAACTTTCCAATCTCATTGATACATCCCGGTTAAAGCTTAAGCTCCCTCTCACAACCCTACTCAAGAGATACCATTCCAATTAAACTGAAGGTTTTTATCCACCCTACCGCAGTCCTCAAGAGGGGGGCTATGCTTTTGAAATGTACAATTCACACCCTTTCAGTGACCTTCGCTTTTTAACTTGACCATAATCTAGCAAAAGGCAGCTACTACAGTACTGAAAAAAGACTTCAGCATCAGATTCTACTCGAGTACACAGAAAGGGTTGCCCCTTCTTCTCCCTTCTATTAGGGTTACTGCTGGTCTTAACATACAAAATAATTTCAGGTGAAAAACACTGAGAACAACCACTTCTCCTGAAAATGAGTGCCTGTCAAGTTGTCATTGAAATTCAACATATGGAAATAAGAGTTTCAGCTTCAAAAGAATGTGATGGAAAACCAGCAGTTTGCCCCAGATGGCTTGGGCAGCTGTGGCACTCCATACCCTGAGCTGCTGAAGCATTACAGCCTGAGAGATCTGAGGTTTGTTCCCCTCCTCACCCTTCACCTCCCTCACAGCTGCAAGAAGATGTGAAGACAATTTTGAGCTGAAATTAGTGAAAAGAAAGTATGCTTAGAATATTTATGCTCAATCTTGTTCCCAAAGGTGCCCAGCATCCTAGATATCTATGCTAACTTTAATCAGCCAGTGCAGATTATAACAGTTTAAACTGCTTAACTGCTACCAGTAATTGAGGTATTACATGTAAGAGTCTGCATCAGTGTGCCAATCCTGGATGCAGTTGTGCCTTAGACCATGTAAGGGTCAACATCTGCAACAGCAGTAAGAGGCTCATCATATCAAAGAAAACTATTGCACTGAAACTGTAGGTAAAAACTCTAATTGAAACATTTGATACTGTACTAAAGGAAGTCATGCTGCTGCCACTATAAGAAAACAAGAGTTTCTCTGGTGACTACAGGGAAAGGAGAATTAGAGAGATCAACTGTAACTGAACATTAAAGCAACTTTTATGGACACACTAAGATATTCTGATCTTTATTAGAAATATGGTAAGAAGCAAAGAAAGAAAAAAAAAAAAATTCAACCCCCAACCAAAACAACCCTCCAAATCTCACAGACAAATACACACAAAATACCCTTAACTCCACAGCCAAACAAAGCCCTCTGTCCTTCCCAAAATTACCTAAAAGGATTGCCTACTGGAAAGCCTGGGAAATCAGCTTCCACAGGTGCAACAGGCTATGAATATGACTAACAAAACCACAAGGGAGAAGGGAAAACAAGTGAAATTTAATTTGCCTTTACAGAATAAAAAAGATATATCCCAAATAAAATCCATCTTCCCTCTTTCAGTAGTCAGGACTCTTGATAAGATTCTGCCCTTTGATCATTGCGTGAATGGGCAAACAGATGCAATGCAATAGAACCTTCTCAACAGCAATAACTTCCAGTCACTTAATAAATTATGATGCTGTTAGAGCTAGGTGCCTAATTTAGAGTAAGCAATTTTCAGAAATTTGTTTTAAAAATAAGAAAAAAAGGAAAACATTTATTTTGCAGGGTAATTTTGAATCCAAAAAGTTAATTATTTCTGGTATTCAGGTACTGCTTTTTCCTTGCTCTCATTTTACCACTAAATATTTCACATAGGCTTCAAGTTCTTCTGAATATTGTTCTTTTTCTTCATTATTTTGTGTCTCATGTTTAGCAGCAACATAGTGTTTCCAAATGTTTATCAAGCTTTGTTATCAAGATTGTTTTATCAACCTTTTTTTATAGTCACATTCAAATACACAGAGCTGACCACTCTTGTTGGTAGAAATAAGTACTTTTACTAACATACTTTTGTGAAGGAAGACCTTTTGTAAGCCCTTACAGGACTAGCCAAAGTTCCAATTCGTCCCAAGTCCACCAACTTCTAAATGGCTTCTAAAAATAGTAGAACTTTTCTTATACACTTGGGTTAACAATTACCTCTTGACCATTAGCATCTTTATAAAGATGGCCCATAGCACATCACTTTAAATTAGCCTTGGATAGCAAATTTTTTTCTTCTGTGAACAAAACAGTGATCAAGTACTTTCCTTTTTTTCCTACACATATGAGACTACCTGTAATATGAGAAGGGACACCAAGGGAAAAAAAACCAAAAAAACAACACATTCAGTCTCCTCTTTTAGATCTCAAGCATATATATCTGGGTGTCAGAGAAGACCACTGGCAACTACTGGGATGTTTTTGCAAACCCTGTAAATAGTGTCCAGAATAGTAGAAAAGCAAGTAAAGGATATGAACTATTAAAAAGTGGAACAATGGTGTGCAATCTATGTGAATGGGAGAAAGTAGTGCTCAGGTAAAAAAAATAAGTAACCAGCTCAACTGAACTACATAAATCTTTCACCTTCATTTCCAAATCCCTCCCCATAAATGAACCAGAAATCTGAATCTCTGATAATCCGTTAGAAAATCTACTCACAGCTAACTTGCTTCCATCAGCTCTTGCTATGACTTTTATTACTACAAAAAGCCTCAAACTGCCAGCATCTGCTCCCTGTGATAACAGAAGTGAACTGTTACCCTTAATGATGCTTTTTCACCGTTCATTGCTGTGGCACATTGAGAAAGTGGCATATTTCCAACCTCCTCTAACTTTCAGCCTCTGCCATTCATTCTCAAATATCTATGAGAAAAATGGACCAGAAGTCCAGTCCAACCTAGCTTTCTTCCAGTTTTATTTGTAACTTCTGGTGGAGACTGCATTTTTCTCTTTCATATATTGCCCCTCTTAACAACGCATCACACCACATCTTCTAGATACAGCATCATTCTGAAAATCCAGGATCCATTTTTCTAGAACTCAAGCCCTGAAAAATGCATGACTTGCATTCTTAGATGTATTACCTCATGTGAGAGCTTATTAAACATATCAAGTGATCAAGGTGAGTAACCAATCTTGAACATTCTCAGCATGCTCTCTGCATGACTTCCTACCTCTTCATTTTAAGTTACCCTTGCAGAAATAACCAGAAGTTTTCTACTCTTCACGAACAATTACTTGGCTACCTACCAGTGTAACAGTATTTCATGCTTTTGCCCTGTGACACTCAACTGCACCACTGGGAACATGGCCACAAGTGCTACTAAGGCATTTCAAGTTGCTTTCCCAAGCTTCAGGTGGGACTACAAGACTGCCAAGGAACCACACACCAGCAAGAAAAATGCTTTGCAGCACTGGAAACCAAGACTTCAGTTAAATTGCTCAAAGTGATTTGCTTCATGTATCATCACCAAGAAGATGGCCCAGTCTCTCTGTCACTGTTTCTATAAACCAGACACATCAAGAACTACAGATTCAAAAGATGCTTTAACTGCTAATTCTGATGGCTGAGAGAAGGTAACTCATTCCAGTGGCATTGTTGCTCATTAGAAACAAGCCACCAGTAAGTCCTGTGGTAACCAGGTTTCTACAAATTGCACAGGGTTTTTGGAAAGTTCCACTGCGTTTTAATCAGACATCTGTATTTAGAGTTCCTTGATACAGGCAAGCATAAGATGCAGTTGCTTCACTGCTTTTTCAGAATGAAGATATCCAACAGTACGCTCCTCCTGTGATGAAGCACATTTGATAGCCACAAGAAGTTATTACAAGAGGATCAAATTCAACAGAAAATTGCTGTACTTCTCCACAACCTACTTGTACAGAATGTTTACATCAAAGCATATTTTATTTTTAGCTGGTAAGCAAGTTTTTTCATGAATTTTCCCATTTTATAATTTCTAATTATTGTGACAGTTTTTGCTTAAAATATAATCCCATTAGTTTGATGTTGGTGACTCAAGGAAGAGCAAAAAGCTTGTCAGAAGGTATAAAAAATAATGCATTTCATCTTCTTTCATCCTTGTACAAGTCACAGTTTATGTGCACGACAGCACCTGCAGCTTTATGCAAATGTGCAATGGCTTTGATGGCACTGTAACATGCAGGTTTTTACTTTGATACAGAAGGGAAGATACATGAATAATCAGAGAGCCTGAACTACGGGGAGTGGTATGATGGAACCATCCTCTTGCCGAAGGGGAACGATGCTCTGCCATGTCATTACAGGCAACCACAAAAACGGAGACTACAAGATGCTTTTAATTTCAAGTCTGATTTTAGAAGCTTTCATAAAGGCTAGTTCCTGTCTTCAGTGGTCTAAAAAATACAAACCAACATTCCAATAAACATATAAGAACAAACAAATGAAACCCATCAGGAGGGGGATGGGAGCAGGACCATGCTGTTGCCACCTAGCTGCTTTTCCATGTAGGATAGTGCCATGTGAAATTTTGCAGATGATCAACTTTGTCTTTTATAGATATTTATAAGCAGATGAAAACCAAAGCTCCACCATTTCACAACTTGAATGTGAGGCACAAATTATATAAGCAACATATGTTAGAGCCACAAAGATGCTCCTAGCGAAACAGAGGAACAGGGAAGTCTAGCAGCAATAAATTAATTTCTGCCTGTCAGCAACTGCATCAACAGCAACATAATTTCAGCATTCAGGATACAGTAAGACAATTTAATCAATTTTCTTTGAGCAGAATTTAAAGTGCAGTAACTGAGGGAAGACTCTTGGCATATCATTCTTGTCACTGATGACATCTAAATAATTCAGAAAATCCATTAGCAGGGATGGGAAATACCTCAGAAGAATATTGCAACAGATTCTACAAAGCATTTTCCAAGTAATGTTGTTTCCTCTCAAAGCAGAGCAGGTCTAGCTTTCTGCAACTGACAGACTAGAACTACCATGAAACAATGGCTTAACTTCACAGGTGAAATTTTGGCTACTGCCTAGAGAAATGGTCCCCTTCTCCCAGTCCACCTTTTGCACTAGAATTCACAATGCAGCGTGTGAAGCTAGAAGCATTCCAGCAAATTAGGGCGCATAGGGCTTTAGGATGGGAAAATTAGGGGGAAATGACACCAGACAAATGATCTATGTCAAATACTTTCCTCTCTTTTTGGAAACTAGGGTAAGTGTAAAAATCTGCATTTAAAACTAGACCTCTGTCACAAAGAATCACCAGCAATTCACAAGTCAAAGAATTTTGGGCACTTCCTGAAGAAAGTCGTATTTCCTCTAATTGCATATACAGGCCTTGCTCCTGATAAAGTGTGTCTGTGAAGTAGCCATTTAAAATAGGACATGTTACCTAATTTAACACGAGGCACGGGAAGCAATCTTTCAGCATTTTGGACAATAACTGGCAGCCCAGTAAAACCAAAGAACCAAAATCACAAGTTTCTTTTCACTTTTAGTTCTTCAACAATACTGCAGATGACAAAAACTCTATATGGCATTGGTCCATTCTTATCTAGTACCAAGAATAGCTGAAATACAACAATCTGAGTTTCAGAATTACAAGCCCAACATTAGCAGCTGCAGTCCAGGCTTCCGAAGCTTACCTTGCTTTGTTTTCTGTATTAGGTGAAAGAAAACTCCTATATCTGATTAAGCTGTAGTCATACTGCAATGCAGCTTTAGAGACATTACAAGCAACAACAAGTTGCCAAAACTGACCTACATGGAAAATCTGAATGAACAAGCTCTCTGTGAATAAACTGGGTTAAAGAATTCAACTGGAAATGACAGAAGCTGCAGAGTTCCAGGAAAATTTTCTATGGTGAAACCTCATAACCAGGATATACCTTCAATCTTCACAGGCTTTGACAAAGCCAAAATAAAGAGCCTTCACAAGAGAATAAAAAAAACATTATTGCTACAGAAATCAAAGCAAGAGGAACAATAAACCGTTGTGAAAAATGATAAAGCAGGATGCTCTCTTTAATCCAAGAAAGCAAACATCTGAGACCACCACTGCTTGGTCTGAAACAGTTAGACATCCAGAGAAAGCTGCAGAACTGGACTTATTCTCTGGAAGCAAATACAGGGATAAACAGAATTGAATTCCCTGATTATATGAATTATTAAAAAAAAAAAACAAAAACAAAAACAAAAAAAACAGGGAAAGATTATAGGAACATGAAATTTGTCATCTCTAGATTACAGCTGACAACCAATTGTACATCACTTCCAGTACACAACTGCTAACATTTGCTGGCTGATGAATGAAAGGTATATTAATTAACAGAGATTGCAGATTAGTCACAGTGGGATCTTTCATTACTTGGACAGAAACAAAACTGACACAGCTACCAAAATGCTAAAGAAAAAAATAAGGAGTAACGGGGTTTATTTAATCTTTAAGATTAAAACACTCAGTACAGATACAAGTCAACATCTCAGATAGTGTGGCATACATGCAACTCAAGAACAAGAAGCTCTACGCACCAACTTGAGCAAAAGGAGAGAAAGGCGAAGCACCTTAGGCATTATCCTCCTCAAAATGCCACCCAATTGATACATCTAAGGCATGAGTATCACAGAAAATTTCAGAAGCACAAAACACAAAATTATTTTTATTTACATGGATTCTAATGAGTCTTTACAGAAGAGTACCAACAAACAGCACTTGGACTGACTTACTCAACATTTCATCAGCTCTTCCTAAGAAAATTTACACTAGAACAGAACAAAAACTACTGAAAGTATATTGAGCGCTCTCAAAATATCCCAGATGGGACACTACTATTAAGCAAATCCACAAAAACTTTCTCAGAGGACTTAATTTAGAACATTTATTGTGATAGTAAAAATTTCTTTCAGTACCTTATACCTTCCATCTTGATGCCTTCTCTCTGTAATATCCTTGGAAGAACTTTTTATAGCAGGAAACTATGTTATGACAAATCCCTTAACTGGCATAAGTGACAAGAGGAAGAAATATCTAGACAAATCCTGAAAATTCACCCCAATGACATGATTTTTGTGGCAATAAGAAATGAGGAATTAGGGCAATGTTGTTTGCAAGTTAGGATAATTCTGGTTCTTTGGTCTGGTGTTAGTCAACCAAGGAGTAAGAGGATCACATTGATGTGCTCTCCTGAATACACTGCTGCCACTTTTAAGCAACTCTTTGCAAAACATGCTTTTGTTTCCATGACAGCCTCTGCCCCTATTGTAAAAATGGGTATTTTAGCTCTAAAAAATGGTGAGAAAGGTTGGAATAAGCTTGTGTTGTCAAGACTACACCGTTTTTAATATGGTAACAACTGTTTTGCTTAAGTGCTAAGCCACTGTTTCCAAACTGCTGCCACCACTGTTCAGTTTTCTAATAATGGCTTAGAAGAAAACTGAGCTGCTTTTGCAGCCAACAGAAGCATCAGTTTACAAAGTGGAAAGGAAAATGGACAGGTCTGATAAGGTCATATCCTAGGACCTGTCTAGAATGCTTGTTATGTTTTGCAGTGGATAAGTCTGAAGGACAAACACGGGAGGTGGGACCAGGACTCCTGGAATTCCTGCCAGCTACAGAGGACACAGCCCAGAGCCAAGGACACTGAATCTGGTAAGTCACAGGCTTGTCCTTTACAGAAGGTGAGAATGATACACAATGAGTTGAGTCAAAAGAGATACAAGATGCAATTCTTGAAATAGTTTTTTACATAAATACTTAAATCATTCAGTCAAATACAATGCAAAACAAAAAACTCTAACATGTAAGTAAGTGAAAAACTGACATGCTCTTTTCTGTCTCGATGCCTGCTGAGTTGCAGCTATTGTTTTCTGCTCCGCCTGGCACTGACTTAGCAGAAAAGTGGTGAACAAATACTTGTCAGTAGTCAATTTCCTTCAAGCTAGCAACTTCATATATATCCACACATTTACTGGCAGTACATGTCTCCAAGACGTAAAAAAGAAAGACATCTTGCCATTTCTTCTCCACTACAATGTAATGGTATCCCTCTAAATTAACCTTTCTAATATAAAAGGTCGCAGCTTCATCTCATCTTTTATTTCAGTATTTACAATACGCTAAGGCTGAGTTTCACTGTAGATTTCAAAAAGTTATTTTTGCCTCTATAAGGCCAGAAGGACATGAAACAGTCTAGTAATTTCTATATTCCTTAAATTAGAATACAAGGATACCACCTTTGCAGTACTATGCATTTTTGTTTTATTCAAACTTCAAAATCTGAATTGAAATCTAATGTTGCTTTCCAATAGCAAAAATATTCCCACACCTCACGTGCCATCTTTAAAAATTCATGAGCAATTATCATATTCCTGTTCAAGTCTGTCATCCGAAATGATGTATCAGATAGACATTTCTCCTGAAACAAGAAATTTTAGTAATGAGGCTTAAAAAAAAAAAAAAAAAAGGGAAAATTAAGTTAAACTTCTGAGAGGCATGTAAGTTTAAGTGGGATAGACCTGATTAACATGATGTAGTTATTTATTTACAGTTTATATGTGAAAGCTCCCCATTTGGGGAGCCATCTGAAAATGCATACTACTAAGATTTCCATACTCCACAAATGTTTCATTTGGAAACACACATCCTGATTTGGAAACACGCAACTAATTTAAAGCCAAGACTGCACTATACTAAAGGATGTGTCATTCACAAACATTTAAGCTGCACTTTTAAAACCAAGAACAAATATTTGCCTCCATCCTACATCACACCAAGCAGCAGCTGCAACAACCAGTGCTTAAATGAAGTGTCAACTCAAAAGCATGCTGCCAAAGTAGAGTTATGTACATCCACTAATATCAGCTGATCTGATGCATGACTTAAGCTGAGCATGCTACAGATTGTGCTCCTCCCCTGAGCTCTTAAAAATTTCAGATGCATACAGAATTCATCAAAGACAGCTTTTAAACATATATCTAGGAATATTTTTCAATACCATCCCACAAGACTCATGTATGCATAGCCTCATTCAGTATTTTAAGTAGGAAGTTATCCATAGGATAAGCTGTTCTTCTAATTAGAGAAATCAAAATTCTTCAAGGAAAAATATCTCAGACATAAACACAGATCCCTTCTTATAACCACATTACATACTAAAGATTCTTAGTCAAAACATTAGTTCAATGCAACCAAGGCTCAGTTTGAGCCTTCAATTTCTTCAAATTCAAACTTCAATTTCTGAAACAAATGCCTCACGACTGTCATATCAGCCAATACTGCCACCAAAAACAAATTAAATCCCAGCCTCCAAGCCATTCCTCCTTTGTGCTGACACAAGATTTTCCTTTGCTGTGCTGCAAGCAGACTGAAGACTAACCTTCCTTGCATTGCCCAGAAAACACTCCAGCTGGATTTGCACACTAATCCAATTTGGGCCAAGTGCTATTAGTTCTTTCAGCAGCAGCACAGACTTAGGCCAGGTTAAAATCTGAACTTCAGCCTAGAGGGACAGCTGCTATTGCTGGATCACAGTTTTTCTAATTAAACCAGAAGGACAGTTTACAAATGCCACTGAGGATATTATGATTTTTCAAGTACTTAAAAATTATGAAGAATCATTTCCATTCTCTTACTCATGCTACTGATACCCTCTACATCACCAAAATCTTCTCATCCAAGCATCTTTAAAGGGTTGTCCACAACATTGATGAACAGCATGAAAAGAGAATTCCAGCATCTGTAAAAGACATCAGGGACTCAGGAAAAAAAAGCTCTACAGTAAAACTGGTCAAAAATAGGTTGACCACATATGGAATGCACAGTCTAATTTTTTCCCTCCTCACTTTGTTCTGTTTTTCATTAAAAAAGCAAGCCTTTTATGTCTTTTAATGCAAAAGTTTGGGTGGGTTTTTTGTGTTTGTTTGTTTGTGTTTTGTGTGTGTTTGGGGCATTGTTTGTGTTCTGGGTTTTTTTTTTTGCAATGGAAAGTACTTAAGTCTCATTTTCCTAAAAGCCACCATAACCTGGTCTAGGAAAAGCAGCTGACAATCATGTGATACTTAAATGAAAATATGCATTCAGATTTTATAATTTTTAAAGATGTGCCATTATTGAAAAGCTAGTAGAAAACGAGAACACGGACCTTAAAATAAAGAAGTCTAATAGCGAGCCCATTGCCACAATAAAAAAGTAGTTTTCTTTCTGTTTTATCCATTAATACCGGTGATGCTCGTCATCCTTGCCATGTTCTGAAGGAAAACCTCTCAAAGGACCCAGAGGTCTTGGAGACAGCAGCTCTGATTATTTTTCAAAGTGGTAACATTATGCTGGTTATGTTACAGATCTACCAACATTAAAGTGATTGAAGAAAGCCTAGAAAAAGACAGTTTGCTACCATCATACTGGTTAGTGGGGAAAAACAGCCACATCAAAGAAATCCACTGGTATGGATATGAAAAAAAAGCAAAAAAAAAAGGCAGCCAGATGACATCTAGAACTCCAGAACAGAATTCTACCTAAGGCACTGACTGACAAAGAATTTCCACTGATTCTACTATTTTTGAAAAGAAAGATCCAAGTCTGGGTTTTTTCTAGCCATTTCCAAATGCTATGACTAGTACTGTAACAGCTTTACAAAAAGAGGGGGGAATAGGGGGACTTTTACCACTTCAGTTACATCAGTTATTGTTCAGACTTACTATGATAAAAAAAACAGGGTGCTTTTTTTGTACTTGAATACCTATAGCATTATTGGGAACTCTTCTTAAAAGTACAGGCAAAGCAACAGCCAAGTCAGCATCACAAAAATGAAGATGTAATTAAGCAACCTAAAGGACTGGGAATTAAAAGCCAGAAGTTTTAGTCATTATACTGCAATGTACGGTGTCTCAAACATGAATACCCATCCAAAGGTAAACCAGCATTCAGGCAAACACCAGATTCAACAGAAAACCTGGGGCTGGAATGAGGAGAACTGTGAGAAAAAGAAGTTGGTAGGTGCTCAAAAAGTACAAGACAATTTGAATAAAACTGAAAAATAAGCTGCTAATTATATCTGAAAACAGCAGTTACCCATAGGCAGTCCAAATCTATGCTGCTTCTGAACAAGACCTCTCAACAGTGAAGCACCTAAGTCATGCACAGTGGTCAGAGAAAAAAACAAGGTCAGAGTCCCAAATCGAGTATAATATCAGGAGATCAGCACCAGTCAGCCTAGCATCCAGTTATATGCTGCAGTGAAACAGTCCTGCAGAAAAACCAATTGGAAAGCTGTGGAAAATGGTTTTAGGCAAGATTCACACTTCAGCAAAAATGTGTTGCCCTGAGCTGTGTTACAGTGGACATCAATAAGCCCTCTGCTCCCAGTAGCATTCTTTCCAAAAATAAACTCATCATAAATAACCACAACAAACTTCCTCTTTCTAAAATGTGTTTCAGGTAACTATTTTTTACATTTGATCTTAATTCTTCTGTTCTGTAAAATAAAGACCAAGGTTGGCACTACCCCCCCCTGCAAAACATCATTTTTTCTTCCAAATTTCCATTAGGATTTATGTTTTCCTCCCCATTCATCTATAATAATGCTTCATTTGAATTGTAAGCTGAAATTGCTCCAGAAGTAATTCAGGTACTGAAGGGACCAGAAATGACATGTAATTGGACCCAAGTTGCTATTTGTACACCAGAGTTACATTACACAACAAGTTACAGCCCCTCAATTGGAGATGCAGGGCTGTAGTATCTATCAGGATGCTGTAACTGTTTCTTTCAACCATACCAGTAAATTCAAGAAGTAAAAATCATCCTTCTCTGTTACTTGACTGCTCAATTACTAGAAATGGAGTATCCAGGGGGTCCCTAGTCCCCTACAAAAAGAATATGAAATGTGTATTCTTGTCCTCCCCATCCGTGCCTATTCTCCTTTTCAGCTGCTTGAAATAATCCTGACGGACTGGATGCAAAGTTGGCATATTTCTGCATCAAATTTTTTCCTAAAACCTACTCACCTCTGATTCTGAAAGAAGCCATTTGAAAGATAAACAATGAAGATTTAAACAGAAATGTTTCTTGAAAAATAAGGCACTTCAACTACCACTCCTGAAGTTCTTGAAGCAAGTGTACCAAAGGTACTCCAACAAAATACATATTCCCAGGTTGGTATGTTGGGTTTGCTGTTTTTTTTTTTTTTTGGTGGGAGGGGTCCGCAGTGGTTTTTAACTTGAAAAGCTTCATTTCAATGATTAAAAGAGGTAATTGCCATGACTAGGGGAAACCACAAAGTGACCTGAATGGCATCTTTCAGTCCCAAAGTATGTCTTTTCTAGATTTCTTATTTAAGTATAAATAGCCCACAAAGAGCTACATTAAGGTCTCTAATGTGATAAACATCAGTGATGTCTGCAGCACAGGAAGAATTAGAGAATCCATTTTCTGCTATAGTGACTCTGATACAAGATACTCTTCTAGAATTAAATTTTTTATTTCAAATCAGGTCAGATCTGCTCCAAGCTACATTCATTTCACAGCATTTGTACAGTAGCACAAAAAAAACCTAGTCACCTTTTTAATACCAACTACATTTTTAAGAGCTTTTCACTAGCTTGTATTTGCTGTCAGAATCAATTTCCTCATTTTAAAGATCATTATGACTATAGGCAGTTACTTAAATATTTGTAAGCTCCTCAAGTCTACTACAGACACACCACACCTGTTGGTTCCTGCATCCATCTCCATGCTTACTCAACTGTCTTGAAACGTCACAAATGGGAACAAACAACGGGGGAATCATTAAAATTCCACCATCCACTGGAGAGGAAACAACTATCGGTTAATTTCCTCATTAGGAAAAGCAAATGCAGCAAACCCACAGCAAACCTTGAAGTGTTACCTGTTTATGCTAAGCACCTTGACATTTATTGAATTAAAATGAACAAGCTTGAAAGCTTTTACTACTGAGAAGTTTGCAACACTTGACAAAGTAATCTATCAGTAAAATGCAGCAAGAACTACTTTGGCTAATTCAATCTAACTTGAAATGTTCCAGTTATAGCTTATACCTTGCATGTTAAACATGTCGTGTATTTTTACAGTTTCTCAGAGTTTTTACACATAAAAATCCCCCAGACCTCTAAAGCTTGTACTAGACACCCTGCTTCCTTTCATCCTTTCAAAGAAATCAGCCTCACCTAACAGAAAATATGAACTACTTCCTACATACAAGAAAAGCCAAACACTGCAAAATTTGCATAAAAAGTTGTACTACAGGAACTGAGACTTTACTACTACACCTAAGGCCACACTTAGGCTTTTTTACTGGAAACAGCTATCCTCAGAAAAATTGCCCTCATTTGTAAGCAGTTATTATGGGCTTAATTATAAGCAAAGACTTGTAAAAAGGTTTATAAATTATATTATTGCACACATTGTTCCACAGCTGGCAAAACCAAGTTTGGTTTTCTAGACATCCATGGCCATCCCTTCTTACCAGACAGTTAGCACAAGTTCCTCTTTTAGCTGTCTTGACTCTTTCTCTTCCCGGATGAAAGCCTCAACGCAGATGGACTGAATGCTAATCAGCAAATGGGCCCTATTACCTCTAATCCTTGACAGGACCTTCTGATTTAGTATTTTTTCTGAAAGACAAAGTTCACATTCTGCCAGACTGCCCCATGATATGAATGAAAACCCAGTAAGTGGGAACTGGGAGATCTACTTAAAAAATAAATTTAAATCATAGCTAAAACTGAATTGCACATGCAACCATCTATCACACAAGTGAGACTTGCAAGCCAGTAACACTTGTGCTAACTAGTTGTCCACCTAACACTAAATGTAGAATAGAAAAGCTTACTTATATTATCTCCCAGGGAGAGAGCCACACAATTCTACAAAAATCTTCAAATCATCTAATCTTTAGCACCTTTTTAAATACTCTGAGAGTCATCAAGAGGTGGTAGAACAGAAGGGATCTGAGAACAGGCAGCTCGACTTCCATCCACAAAGAGTAACAATTATTCTGGTACCAAAGAAAATGTATGGGGAGAAAACAGCTCCAATATTTCATACAAATATATAATCCTGAATTAGGCTATCAAAGCAGTAATTTTAAAACCTAAATGCAGAACACTTCCCCAGTCTCAAGGAGCTGTTTTACATGACCACTGTTGCTGGCTTTCATTATCTCAAAGCTTTTTTTGTAAAGTATCTAATTATAGGGGTATAATTTATATTCAATCCTGAAAGGAAACAAGCCTCCCTTCTCCCCTTTTCCTCAAAACTTTAGGAGCTGTCTTCCCACACCCAGAACTGGCAGTGAGGAAGTAAGCCTTATTCAACCAAACAGGAACACACCCAAAACAGTTTTTTCCTTATATTCTATTTCATATATATCTGTATTAACGCTTTTGACTACAGCTTCCTTAGATGGAGTCTCGCTGTTGCTGTTTACTCCTTCTCCCTTCAGGTGCAGAAGCATTGTTTCATCTACAGCAGAACAGCACTTTTTAGTCCAAGACAGCCTAAAGCAGCCACCAGTGAGTCGAGATACTTCACTGACCCCACCAAAACACACAGTGCAACCTAAACAGCAGCATTCACACAAAATAGCAGAGATGCTCCCCCTTCCAGAGCCTAAGTTAAGAACTCTAATATTAGTGCTTTGGAATATAATTACTGGGAGCAACCCATTGACTCTGGTATTAGGGAGGCACAAGTTCTCTTTGATTCTATTACTGAATCTCATTCAAGAAAATAAACCTGAGAGAGTCTACATAAAATTACGCAGTTTTTGCAACTGCACTTCTACCCGCGGAGATTTCATGGCCCACTGAATACATTTTATTTACAATTTTAGCATTGGTCCATAGACCTAGGCAGCAACATGCTGCAGAATATGGTTAGGCTATTTTGGGTAGTATTTTGGCAAGTATTCATGAATGTGTTAAAAGAAACTGTATTTAGTATCTCTGTATCTTAAAATTCTGAAAATGAAGGATGACACAGTATATAGCAAACATACTCCTACGTGAAATGCGTCATTATATAACAGATCTCATGAGACTTCATAAAAAACAACGTATTTGAGCATCCTTTTGCATACAAGTTTTATATAAAAGTAAATATATCAGTACTACTGAAAAAAAAATAATTCCACAACATTGCAGCTTTTAAGTCACCTTTATGTTTTTCACTTGCTTCTTTCCATAATCACTGTTGGACCTAAAGCATAGGAGAAACACTGTTTTACAACTTCAGTGCATTTAACTGAGAAGGATCAACATTAGACAACTACATTTCATATATCCTCAAACAAGAAGTGCCAAGAAAAACATGCCTGTGACAAGGCAGAAAGCTTTTTTAATTCATCCTGTTCAGAGCATACACAATAGTGCTTAGTTTTTATTTATGGTCAATGCTGACTACTAATTAGCAGGATTAGAACTGAGATATTAAGAAGCCGGTTCTGAAAGGCAAACTAGAGTAGTTTCGACAAGCTTGAGGAGTTAAATTATCAACCTAGTACAAGTCATAGTCATTATGCATAAACTCAAATATGGCCAAGAGCAAATAGACATGCAGAAAAAAACCCTAAAAAACACCCAAAAACCTTTCAAAAACAGCATTACACAACAACTTATATAAGCAAATGAAAAGGGAACGTTTTCCTGCATTTTAGCAAAACTTATACTTTATATTAAAAAGGTTACCAACAAAGTATTCAAAATTTTCTTTGCTACTTTGTAAGACTCTTAGAAAACAGCAAAAACACAGAACCATAATTTCTGTGTGCAGGTTTTGTTTATTAAAAAAATACGAAATTCAGCTCCTATTCTCAAGGTCTCTATAACTAAATGAGATTGGGGTTACATGTTTCAAAAGAGCTAATGAGGGCAAAGAACTTCAGAGTAGCTTCCAGATATTTTTGAGTTCTTTTCAGCATCTGTAGTTTTAGACAGACATCAGATTCAAGCACCCTTTGAAAGCAGGAAACTGAACCAACTTCTCAATGAGTTACAAGGCAAAAAGGGAGAAAACCCTTCAGAACAGCAGCAGTCAACACATCCATAGAGGGACCATGAGCCAATAGATCACCTGTGTGCAAGGACCAATTCCATACTTAACCTTCTACAATGCCCTTCTTTGAAACCCACGAGTCAGACTGAGAGCTACCCCAAGGAGTATTGCATGGATTTAGTGGTATTTGACAACAGAAAGGGCAGGACCAAAACACATTTAAGACAAAAAACACTTCAACAGCAAACACCCAGTGAGCTCCCACATAACAAAAGCCGCAAAATAAGCTCCTGATGAACGAGGTAGAGAATTCATGCTTTCAAAAAGTCCCCATGATACAATATTCAGAGCATTTCCAGAAAGCTTAAGTAGAATATAGGGAATTGCATTCATTCTAACCTGTGTCTATGCACAGCATCCCAGGCACATCTCACTCAAGACAAGCAACAAGTCTCCCCTAACAAACCTGCTTTGTAACAACTTGTTAGGTGGCAACTCATTTACCCTAATCTTTTAGGGAAACATGGAACATACCACCTCTACTTCATATAATTTCTCTATTCCAAAGTGATCTCACAGTTTGCTGAAAAAATGCTGTGGTATTCAGCAGATCCAAAATAAAAGAAATCCTTGTGGGGTGTGGGGTACCATCTGACAACCTCTTTTGGCATATTGCAAGAGGCTGAACAGAAATATATCTGTTAGCAGACCCAACCAAGGACGAAGGTTCACCATGAGCCTCAGCTCTCTGCTGTTCCTCCCCACCTCATCACCAGCCAGTCACATGGTTCCCAGTTCTTCAGTAGCACTCAATGCTAAATTTGAATCATGGGATTCAAACCAACAGGACAGCACACAGCAGGTCTATCTGTCCCAGTCACATTTTTCCACCTTTTTATTCATGGAAATTCAACTACTAATTATTTTTGCAAATCAAAATTTACATCTCAACACTAAGAACAATACAAGAAGTTTCCTTTGTCTCCTGTTTTCACCTTCCCCTTCGGTACTTTCCCACCTTTACACCCAGCATATATATCAAGTCCTCATATTCTCCAAGAATAGCTCAAAGAACCACAGCTTTCGTTTGCTGCTAGAAACAGATAACTCTGAAGCTATCCATATGTTTTGACAAATGCAGTCACTTTGTCAGAATATACGGAGAGAGCTAAAAATGGTTTTCAAACAGTAAGTAATAAAAAGCCTTCCGGAAAAGGTTCAGAGTGCATCAACAAAAAAGCCACAGCCAGAAACATCAGAAACAAGAGCACTATAATTTACTGGGCATGAAACAACGCTGAATATGCTCAACAGTACTACTATGACACAGCAGCTTGAACTAAACAGGTAGAAAGGCATGCAAGAGACAGACCTTGATCTTCCAGTCTCAGAAGCATAAACATATTCAAGATACAATTTAACCAAGTCACATGTGAACATCTACAGACCAAAAATAGTCTTTTCAGTTATCTTAGTCACAGCTGGAAAATAGAGATTCTTCAGGTTTTGGGTTTTTTAATGTTTATTTATAATAATTATTTTAATGACACTTCATTTAAAACCTTCTCAATGTATCAAGAAAACTCAGCTGAGTTTACATCTTTTTGCATCTCGATGTAACAGAATTTACCATAAAACTTCATCTACAAAGAGGCTTTATACAAAAAACAAAAAAGAGATATTAGCAAATTGAGGCTACAGAGTAAGAGAAAATGCACATTTATGCTTCTTTGTAATAAATAGGTAACGTTAACTGCGCTGTCCAGGGCACTCAGATAATACTATTCGTATATGTGACAGTAATATCTGACATAAAAAACCCCAGGTGTTTTAACAGGATAGATACTTTATGCAGAAATACTTACTTCCAATCTAAATTGGGCATATACACCCACTTCTCTAAAGGACACTGCAATATGCAGTATTTCTGTGTCAGAGTTGATATTTTATCTTTCTGTGGAGTTAAAAATGCTAAGAGGCTCTCCTTACCCAAGAAGAGCCAGCCTCAAGCTTCACCTAAAGTGCATGAATAGCAGGTTTGTTAGAACAGAAGGTTTGAGGTTTTTTGCATGAACAGAAGCAGCTTACAATGTGACACTTCTCTAGGATGTGACTTCTCTACTTAACTTGCAAATGTGTAGTTCTCAGCAGCTGGAGAACTAGAAAGCAGTATCCTGCTCCATATTAAAAACCTACAAATAACAACATGAAAAAAGCAAAGCAAAAAAAATCCCATCCCTTTATTAATGTTGGGATATGGGCACTTTCTCAAGAAGGAGCAAAATTTGTACAAGTGCTCTCTAAAGCACAAATATGAAGAGCATATAGAAGTTATGAGAAGTCTCACAAAAACAATCAAATGCAGTAAGAAAAGAATCATCTTCATTGAGGCTAGAGCTCTAACCTGAGTGCATATTTTACATTTGGTGAGTTGAGGATATCCTAACCCTAGTGTGATGTAGCTCCACTAAACTACTTAGAAATATGCAAAAAAAGTAAAAACCACATGTTTAGTGAAGTAGTGAAGCATGGGCTATTCTTTATTATTATTATTTCTTTGTAATAATTTACTTATTTAAATATTAATCATGTTTTACTTAAATGCATTAAATTGATTTGTTTTTTTTAAGCTGACAGCAGGAGTTTTAAGGAAACTGCTAAGTACACATATCGACAAACACAGCCTTATCCGAGTAAGCAGAATAAGTTCTCTGTGTCTGCTCGCAGTTCATCTTGCTAGTAACAGTGAAGCATTTGTCTCCTTGCTTTTCAGTGACACAAAAAAAATCAAAAAAAAGATGCAATAACATGTCTGTTTTAAGATGGTAGAGGAATAAGATAATCAACTATGGATTTACCCATTAATTTTATTATCTTTTCTGTAGAAGTTTATTAAAAAGACAAATACCAAAAAAGGTCTTCACATTCTGTATATTCTAATTAGTGTAATTCAAATAAGAATGGTCATTTTATGCCCTTTAATCAAATGCTAGTTTCTACTAATTTCCATCTATTTTGAGGCAACTCAATTTCATCTTTGGCTAAAAAAACCCTACTTTTGGGTAAAATATTTTCACTTTCTCACTATACTGAGTGGCCTAACTTCACCTGATTAGGAACTGCAAAGCATGTCAGGATAGAGATTTAACCACAGATTCTAAAAGGTATTAGATTCACAAAGATTTCAGAGTCCTATCAAACTGTCAACATCTTCCATCTTCCTACTCTGCTGCTGGTTGAAATGATATAAAAGCATTTCTGCAGTTCAGCCTTTTTTGAAGCAAAACAAACCACCTAAATGGTAAAAGAAGAAAGCTGAATAGCAGATACCTTTGCAGTATGTCATCCATATGATGAATCCCTACATGACAATGCTATCTCAGGAAAGGTGTGGACTGAGTCCTTAAATTGATTTGACAGAAACATCTGACAGACTGGAGAGCCTATTGTTTCACCGCAAGTCCAAAAACACAACTGACACCAGACCACTGTCATCAAGTGTGACTCCAAAATGGGACCTTGCTTAATTTATCTAACCCAGCATCCTCCTCCTGAGAGAGGACAAAAGCAGATGTTCAAGAGAAACCACATGAAAGTGCTTTGAAGAGGGGCTGGACCAGATGGCTTTTGAGAGATTCCATCCGAACAAACTACTCCCTGATTCAGTAAAAAGGCATGCAAACAGTGATGCTTCCTTGAAATATCACTTACCTCCCAAAGTTTATGGTGATATTTGACAGTAATCTTTATTTTGACCTCTTTACAACGTGAGTTTTTGAAAACAGTAAACAAGAAACTATCAACAGCCAGTCCTACACATTATAAAACTCTAAATTTATTTCTCAAAAACCAAAGGCACAGACTTTAGTGAGGCACAAAGTTCAAGCAAGAAATGACTGCTTAAAATTTATTTGTAGAAGGCCTATTTTGAAGCCCTCTAAAAGAGCTCTATAGGTGCAGCATCAAGAAACTGTGGGAGGCACGTAACTGGAGACCTCTTCATCCATCTTTACAGAGAGCTGTTTTCTACAAATTAGTACCATGACATGATTTCAGCTACTGTCATTATGATGATCCTCCTGATTTCCTACTTATCCTGCTGTCAGTATCTTTGCCTGGTCTTAGTCAGCCACTCAACACCATTTATTAGGCAATAGAAATACAATTAGAGCACTCCACACTGTGCAGTAAGAGCAAATTACTTCTTATAAATGAAGTTTATTTATAGAAAAAAGACCAAATAGAAAAGTTCAGATGAGTGCCAAAATAGGGAACAAGACTGAATACATATACACACACACACAGTGCCTAGAAGTTTGTCTGTTGATTACACAGCACAGCTGCTGCTTTGAATGGTAGGTCTCAACTCCTTTCTAATTAGACAGGTATATAAAAATGTTATGCAACTACTTCTAGAATAAATGCATTTACTGTTACTTAAAGCAGAAACTGTTTTTGAGTAGAATCTCTAAGAGTCCAAGTATCTGCAAAGCTCATAAAAACACTTCCTCTGAGTCAGTTTTATTTTATTCAGCTTTCTGAATGTTTGCCATTTGACATAAATCAACCAAAGCAGATAAATTCACAGTCAAATAAAATTTTGGACACTGTCCTCAGTTCAAACCACAGCCAAACAGCGTATAAAAATCACATCCTTTTACTTAATGTAGACTGAAATAGCTGTGATAATTTCAAGCCAAACTTTTTCAATTTAACAAATATTTAAAGCTGAAATCTGGCCCAATCATCCAGGTCTCAACTAGTTTCTCTGCATTTAGTCACCAAAAAGTATCTGATTATATAAGGACTTCACTATTAAACAACAGTGGCTAAAAGGATCAAATTGCACAGAGCAAGCACAGTATTTCAGAAACACAACATGTTTTTCTTCTTAAGAACATGGATTCAGTTTTTCAACCACTAGACAGTGTTAGTCTATTAAGTGGATTAGTAAGCACCATGCATTATTGGATTAAGGTCTACCTGTATTGTAGCAGAAGTGGGTATTGATCTTGCAAAATCACTGAAAAAGGACACTGCCCTGCAGTGGTAATTGGTTTAGTTTTTTAGTTTCAGTTACTCAGGAAGAAATACGAGACAATATATATCCTTGAAATAATAATTCAAATAAAAATTTTACATAAATAGTAGTAATACAAAAATTGAAAAATTCCAGCACAACTTTACAGAAGAAGCAAATGTAAAAAACTATTTTTATTCATACAGTAACCTACGTATAGGAGGAGTTTTGACAGAGCAACCATGATCACACTCTTCAAGGTTTGACTTTGCTGAAGTTTCATTCAAGTCAATCAATGCACCACAAATGGTGCTGCCATGGAACATAGATGGGGTGTGGGAAAAGTGGCTTCTTTTGTCCTGCTCAAACCAACCTCTGCACCAGCTCCCTCAAAGGCTTCAGAATACATGGAAAGAAGGTGGCTATGATTTTGTTTCCAGTTACTTCTTTCTGCATCAGAAGATTCGTACTAACAAGGTTACTTCTGGATTTTTCAGAGCTGGAAGTGTCATACATTGGATCTATATAGAGAGATTATATGACTTCTTTTCATAACTACCATTGCTGAGAGCACTGAAGAGTGGTTAGTCACAAACCTGTGCGAACATCAAAAAGGTTTCTACATTCCCCAAGTCTTTGGTCAGACATCTGGAGATACAAGGTTAGAATCTGGGGTCCAAAAGGTTAAGAAGGAACATCCTCTTAAAAATAATTATAATAAACTTGAACATTACTTTATGTTGCTAAACCTATCAAGTTAAGCACCTTGATCCAAGAGCCAAGAAAACTCATCTTCAGGTCCTTAAAAATCCCCTTGTGTTATTTTTGTTATTCAGTCCTACGTGAAGAGAGGGTATTTTTACTGCAGGGTATTATATTAATTGCTCAAATGCCTCTTTGACAGACTGTGCCAATGTCACATAAAGCATTTTCTGGGATGACAGAAAGAAAACCAATCATCTTCATCAATGTCAGATTAAAATAGATAATAAGGAAAACAGCAGAGCGAAAAATAACCGGAAACTGAAAATAAACTGTCTCATCCATCAAATCAAGGAGGAACAGATGGTGAAAGAGAATTGCTGATTTTTGAGACAAAGAAGTTTACTCTCAGAAATCCTACAGCTCCCTTTAAACTCTGCAGCGTGGGACAGAAACTTTAATATCCTTCATCAGAAAAATCATGTAGATGTGAAGGCAAATTAATGGATCACAGTTTAACACAGAGAGAAAGTAAATGTTTCACAGATTTACATCACAGGTTCCAAGAAGACAGTTGTAGATGAAATATCAACTACCTCTTTATCAGATTATTATATCACAAGTGAATCACTCATATCTTGCATGAGCCAAACCTGGAATACCCCCGAGATTGCTCTCTACCATGTTTGTGAATACAACACATAATATTTCCATCTTGCAAGATAAACAACACAGGCAATGTGCATGAAGGCAAGAACAACCAATGGATGTGTGCAGTGAATGCCCTTTGTTACTCCATGCCATTCAATCTTACCACGCATCAGCAGCTGCAGATCTGATAATTATATACTTCAGCAATGGTTTGTTTCACAGTCGTTCATCTTAACACAATGCTCATGAGCCTGTGCTGAAAAGTGTTCCACACATATCCAACAACTTCTTTCCACTTCAGACCACTGAATTACTATTTTTTCACTATCTGAGAAACAGAAAATGAACCCACAATTCTGGATTAGTCCATAAATTCAAAATACAACATATAATGACCTCAGATGGCAAAACTGCTATTTTAAAAGGCGCTGCTGTTTGCAGTTTGAGATGTCAGCTGGGAATACTCCAGGATTCTTTTCAAAAACGTGAACTCTCACCTTATACAGAAAGCAACACCACTTGACATATCCCAAGCAGTAAAACAGCATAGCCAGATGCTGTTAGAACTGACACTTGATGTTTTTTATCCAGCTCACATTTATCTGTGTCCTTCCATTGCATTGCTTCTCATTCCACAGAAGGCTGAGTTTAATTCCCTTGAATCACAAACCATTTTTACCCTTCTGGGGAAGCCTCTGTCCAATGAAACACATTTGTTTATCCTTTACAGGAGAAGTTGCAGAATGATTCATTTTGCATTAACTTTGACAGACACGTGGTTCCAGTCGTAAGATATCAGTGCTATTCTGGCTTACCGTTCCATCTTTGACCAAAACCAAAATTTCACTGATAAAAAGCTAGAAGTAACTGTGAAATTAGGAAACCAGGACCCCTGAAAATAACTTCAAGTTTAACAGAGGGAAGGAACTACACCAAATGGCATTATTACAAACTTAACATAGCTTAAATCAACACTGAAAGAAACTTAGCACTATTACAAAATAGAATGCAAGAGTTCTCAAATTTGTGCTCTTGGTAAACTACCTACAGAGAAAAATCAGGATGAAAGTAACAGATGACAAGAACTCAAACAGAAAAAAGTAATTTGATGGAACAGCAAGCTTCAGCAGCCTTTCTCCCCTCCAACAACAGATAAATCTAAATAGTCTGTCTTACATATTGTATTATGGTAAAAATTACTGGAAAATACTATCAGATACACCATAAGAAGTAAGAAAAAACATTATCAGAAGATGCTCATTCTCTTTAATACGAGAAATTCAAGACAAGAGTATGGTATAAACTCTATCAGTAAATATGCTCAGAACCTCAACAGAAAAATATCCAAAACCCAAAATAAAGCAGTTGCATATAACAGCCATACTACACATAAAGAAAAACACAGGAAAAGGAAGAAAAACTGTTAAAAATGGATTGACAAAGAAGATCTGAACTGACTGCTGTAAAATCAGCCAGAGGGAAAACAATCATATTGAATCACATTTAATGGGTCACATGGGCTTTACTACAACTGTATACTTAGACCACAACTACTCCATCTAAGAATATCACTTTGGTTACAATATGAACCTGTTCCTTAAAAAAGTTGCCAGCATTTCAAGATACAGCAGGCAAGACTAACATTTCAGCCAACAAGAAATAAGCAACAGTTTTAAACTTATACAGCATATTTACCTCTACAAGAAACTGGCTCCTACTTTGAATCTCACTCTGGGCTCGTAGCAATGATGGCTTCAAAAACCAGTGCTGCAGTATCCTGACACCTGATTATCACAGGCTAAGGAACTAGAAACAGTATAAATGTGACTTCTAACAGGTCACTGCTTACAAGATGCACAACATTTAGTTCACACCCTGCTCATGCACATGACAGCTCAGGACAATCTGTTGAGTAGCAACAAAACAAGTGCTGGCCACCTTATAATCAATTTAAGAAATAAAACATCCATTAGTCTGGTACCTTCTCTAAGATACGTTCAAGTTCCACACATTACTAATTATCCTTATTCTAATATTAAAAAGCCAGATGCACGCATTTCAGCTAAATTGTGACCTACAAACCTGTCATCAATGGGAACAAGGACCAGGTTCAAATGCTGATCTCACCATAATGAACAAGCTTACTACAAAAAATTAAGTATCAACAGAGTAACTGTGTGTTTGTGTGCATGTGCACACATATCTGGATGTGTAAAATCAGTAAGCACATTTTTATTTAGAAGTGCAACAAAAAAATGGGAAGGTAGGAGAAGAAAAAAACACCTGGAAAAAATATTTATGCAGCTAGGAACACAGCAAGGACAGCCTGAAGACAGCTAGTACTGTGACAGGATTGATTATGTAGGGAACCACCAAAAAAATTCACAAAGCATCAAAAGTGAAGATGATACCTACACAATGCAGAGCACAGTCTCTCATTAAATCATTTTTATGAAATTTCCTGAATTAATCTATTAGAGATCCAATAAAATAATTCACAGCATTTGTTATGAGACTGACAAGAAAACAATATACGGAATAGAAAAAAAAAAATTGTTTGCAACAGAATCATCACTTTTTTTAAAAAAAAGTAAAAGCCATTTAGATTACAGGCAGATTTTTGCCAAATTATGGGCTCATATCCACACACTTAGAAATATAAATCTCTTCCCATAAAAACCTTTGCCAATAAACAAAGAATTTTAATAGATAAATTAGGATCTGACCAAAATACTGCCACATGAGAAACAGATCAATTACATCTACAGTCACCAAAGCTTTACAAAAATATTTTCTTTATTTTTCCATTCAATATTTTAACACATTAATACTTGGTACTTAAGGTTAGTTGTCAAAACTTGAGTCATGTAACAGCAAGCATCCAATAAGAACTACCTTACTGTAGTTGGCTTTCATATAATCTACTCAAGAAGCTTTGCATCCAAACACTTAATAAGAAAACAAAAATCCAAAGGCTCTTTAGAAGTTATCCAGTAAGCACTACAATTCCAATTAATGTTTTAATTGCAAACAATTTAAAAATGAGAATTCAAGATCAATCCTATTAAATGCCAACTTTAGCTCTGTTCATTAGAACCTTTAAGCTGCAGAGAGGAAAATGTTTAAAATGAGTTTAACAAAAACTGAGATCCAATTTTTTTTCCTATTGAGTAATTAAAAGCCACTATGCTATAAGCAACTTGTGAAAGTATTTGAAAAAGTATGGTTTCTAGATAAACTCAAGTAGGTAGATTAACTGAATTTCCCTTACAATAAGTTTCAACAATAACCCACTGTAAAAAGTTTCTCTTTTCCATCAGGTTTTAGACTTTGTGCACATTTCTTTCCCCAGCAGTAGAAAAAAAGGAACAGCAAAACACTACAAAAGAGGCAACAGCAGCAAGTATGCTGCCAACTGTAGTTCACTGCATTACAAAAGAAAGAGAACAGGGAAAAATAAGAAAAAAATCCATCCATAAACCAACAAAAAAATAAGAGAGCTTTTCTAACGGAAGTCAAGTACTCAGATGAATATGTACTTCAAACTCCTGTCTGAAAAGTAACTCACTGGAAAATCACGCAGGCCAGTAAACTCACTGTTAAGTGACTGATCTTTCACATCTTGGAAAGACACTTATTTCTTCATTAAAGACTTTCAGAATTCATCCTATTCTGCTGTCTCAAAAATTTCTGATCAACCTCTTTCCATAAAAAGCAGTGACAGGCTATTGATGAGGCATTACTCCAGAGAAGCATGTAATCTGTTGGCACACACTGGCTCCATTCTGAGTTCTACCAGTTTCAATTACCTTTGGTTTTACCTCTGCCAGTTCTAGTGCATTCAACCTATTTTGCTTTGGCATCCCCATCAGGTACATGCTAAAGTATTCAGCTATCAATTTTTATACTTCGTAGACATCATTAGTGGAATACAATAAGTTATTTCTTTAAAGAATTCTGTAACCTTAACAACAACCTCTTCTAAAGCTATACTTCATGGAAACCTCATAATCCTGTGAACAGAATCCCTGCAACTTAATTTTTTATCTAGTTTTCTGAAGGAGCTATTTCTGTTATACCACAACAGTTGAACCCAGACTTCAACATTTCTTTACAGAAAAAGTACCCTGAGAACTGTACGAGTGCTATCTAACCCAGCCCCCTGGCACAGCAGTACCAGACAAGCAGTTGCCATGCAAGTAGCCCAAAACAGGCTGCAGCCAGACTTACAATGGCCACAGGTCAGTTTTCAGAGGATGAGAGATCTTGAGGAATTCAGGTATTCTGAAGAAGTTAACTTACAGGGAAATGGATGCAGGGTACCTGGAAGAAATCTTGCTAGTTCTTTTCCACCACATGCTTTTTCTTTGTAAAAACAAGAGGATGCTACTCCAGTCCTGTACACAAGACTGTACTCTCCTGACTGCATGCACAAGGCACTGCACACTCAGCAATGGCAGTGTAGGATCCTAAGCAGCCAGATAATGAAGGTGGAACCAAAGCCCAAACACCTACTCAGATACTGTGGTAGTAGAGACATGACGGAAACCTTAACTAGGAGCATTTCATTAACAGCAGACCAACAAGAACTGGCAACATCCCAAAACTATTCCTACTTAGTTGTACTGGTTACTTTTCACTTAATTACTCTTCCTATCCTGTGATAAATGATTTTGTTCCTGGCATTGAAATTGATGACAAGTAAAGAGTAAGTATCTGTGAGTAGCTGAGTGTCTTGGTACCACTGGTTGGCTTGATAAATAAATTGATTCAGAAAGGGAACAAGTGAAGAGGGTAATTCTAATCAGAACATGATCCATCACCAGAAGATGCAAGTACTAAACCAGTCCAAGCTTTCTTCAGTGAACAATAAAAGCATTTTAAAATCAGGGTGTGCTGCTTCTTTAATGTAACTTCAAGTCTTGCAAAATACAGTCCTTTTCTTTGCATCCATGCCAAAAAAGCCATGTTTAAACCAAAACACTTGAGTACGCATATAATTACAAATGAAGCACTCCAACAATATTGCATGGCATTCTCCTTTTAGTTGTAATCTACAGGTGATCTACAAGGCTAAGGCAACAATTTGGAAACAAAACAGGCAATTTACTATAGGAGAGGTTTCAAAACAGCTTTCAAAGTCAAAGCTAGCGAACAGTTGCTCAAGAACTAGGACCTGCGTAGATAGGTCCTCTGGAAAGCCACTCAAGTGTAAGTGTTCTGTACTTTGGAAATAAGATTACATTAAAATAAAAACCCCAAACTTAGAAGTTCAGCTTCTAAGGCAACTCATGAAGCCTGAACACTTTGAAATACACAGCTCTAGGAAAAGTCACCACAAACACATATTCTTAAGTACATAAGGTCTATAGGAGAAAGGAATTTTTGAGAATTATGACTTTGCATCTTCTTGGGTGTTGGTTCAAATCCCATTAGCAGCGTCATTTCAATACATGAACAACAAAAGAGGGATTTCCTGACTCAGTGTTTAGAAGGAAGACACACTGAAAAATAACTATTTGTTCCACACCTCAAATACACTAAAGCAAAAACACCACCCACTACTTAAGCAAGTGTAATTATATTAACAAACAGAACTACAATTCCACAATTAAGACTTTAATTGTGAGTTACTAACCACAGTGGTATTACTTCTGTAAGTTTTCTTTTCTTAAGCATCTGATTTAAACATGTACTTTCCTCCAAAAAACCTGAGCAGCAGAGAAATACAGAGAATACTCTTTGGATTTCAGACAGACTAAATATTTATGTCGGGTTCTCAAGTGTTTCAACAATCATTTTATACTTGAAGAGATTACACAAGATTATGAAGGAAGCAGGCTACCAAGGCAAACTTAACATTTTTTCCACTGCTGAGCTTTAATCCTGCAGATGTAGAATTAGTTGCTTTAAATCATTACTTAAATGTCTTACTTTGAAAGCATCAAGAATGGAGCTCAGTTAAATGTACATTTCTGCTCACTTTATATAATATCCTCAGAGGAGGTGCTCGTGAGTTTTCATTCTGCAAAACCAACTTGTTGTAAAAGCAGCATGATGAAAACTACTGCTCAGCCTTTGAGATTATTACTAATATGAAATTGTCTCATGAAGATTGAAGACAAATCAATGAAAACTGATTAATAAGGAAAACGAAGGGCTATTTCAGTCTTCAGTTTCTCAAGAAAAGTTTATGAACACTAACAAAAGAATCAATAAAATTTAGAGAAAACAAACTGAGATAGAAATGTCAAAATGTTTATTATAACTAGATATTATAGAGTAACACCAGTTTCTATTAAGGTTTATTTTTTAATGATTCTTAGAACATTTGATATAAGAAAGGTATTTTGACATCCTCTTATACTTGTATGTGTGTAGTTCATAATCACTTCACCCCTTAATTATATTTAATGTAAACATCATAGCACCTGGAAATCAGCAACTCTATTCACAGAAAAGAGCTTATTAACATTACAAGCCTCAAATATATCAATCCTACCAAGTCCTGACTCAAAAGAGCGACTTACAAG
Source organism: Poecile atricapillus (assembly GCF_030490865.1). Taxonomy (NCBI): domain Eukaryota; kingdom Metazoa; phylum Chordata; class Aves; order Passeriformes; family Paridae; genus Poecile; species Poecile atricapillus. The sequence continues at coordinate 47,281,112 of NC_081250.1, read as the reverse complement.
ACCGAACACTGTCCACATGGGTCCAAAACAATGCCACCAACCAACTTAGCTCAGATAGGGAAGAGAAAATTTGCTTCAGAAACCACTCTCTAGGCTGTTCAACAACTACTCAGCCTTATGCGTGACCACATTGAAAAGCCCACTCTCCAACTTCACTGGCACAAAGAACAGCAGGAAGCCACCACACAATGCCATGAGCAGCTCCATCAATTCCAGGGCAATGACAGTAGCTGGGGAAAGATGTCTTTTATGGAGTACATTCACACTTCAGGCACAGGAAATGTTTTGCAAAACTGATCTACCTCCCTGAAAAAATTCTTACTGGAAGCACCAGATCTGTTTGATGCTGTACTTACTACTTGTTCAGTCACAAAAATCTTAAACTAATCTTAACTAATCTTAAACTAAACTGTTAAACTAAAACCAGAATTGTTTCTACAGCAGTAGAAACACACACAACAGTACAATCATACTGGCAAATCCCCTCCAAACACTGCTCTAGTGAATTTTCACACTACACACTCCAAAAAAGCCAGATATAATGCTATGCACATCTATTAAGTTTAACTGATAATTCCAGACTAAATTTGCAACAGGAAAACAGCTTCTATACAAATGTATTAGCTGCAATATCAAACCTCATGGACACCTGAAAATAGCTGGACACAGTTCCCAGATCCCAAACATTATTTGTTTTCTTTGTTGTACCCGTTTAGCAACACAAATACTATTTTTCTTTTTTTTTTTCCTTTCAGAACAAATGTGTAACACACTGACACCGAGTACCTCCAACAGCAGATCAGTAGTTGTGCAATCTGCACTACATTTTAACTTTGAAACTTTACCAAGTAGTTTATGTATAATTCGATTTACTATTACAGATTAGTATTATTATGTCAGCTAAAGACCTCAAACCAAGTTAGAGTACACTACATCACAGGATGAATATAGCAACAAATAATTATAATCTTCACAATCTACTTGCAGATTACATTACAGTGTTTACCAACACAAGTGATCAGTAATACACAAACTATTTCATCTTCGTATTTAAAAACAAACACATTTTTTCAGGGCATACTATTACCAGGTACTTAACTTCAAAACAAAATAATTTCTCTACCCCATCCCTCACCAAATGTCCGCAGGGTACTAGAAGATCAGACATCGTTTTGTTTAAGCACTCCCTTTCAAGTTGCTGATTTCTATACTTGGGGGTCGTAAGAAGAGAACTAGTGGCATTTTTAATTTTGGAAAATACTAACACCTCCCTTAGTAAGCCAGACAGTGGCACAAATTTCCATGTAAACAAATGAAGACTTAGTAGCAAACACAAAAATAGTAAAACTAGTAATTTTCAGTCTAGTTTTGGACCAATTTTTCTTCTTGAGGCTCACAGTCGTCTACAGCTTTCCTAAATGTAATTGCTTTAAAACTATACTACAAGGAAATGAGAACATCAAGGTAATTTTGCAGACTTTCTCCAGTTCTAGCACATCCCTACATCTACAACTTACAAGGACAGTTTCATCCCTTCCTCCTTTTTATTACCTGTAGATAGCAGAAAACCAAATTTTACTTTAGACTTAACAATTTTGGGACAAATAATGAATTATGTACTTGAATGCCAGACTATAAAGGAACCTGTCATCAAGTTCCAAAAGAAAAAAGCAACCCTCAAATTTTAAAATTCTAGCTCACTTTTGTAATCAAAAGAAAAATATACATGATCTATACAATGAGTTTGCACCAATTTGCCCTTGATTTCTAACTCTGTCCATAGTACTATTATGTTACATGCTACTTGCACATAAAGTCTGCACAAGATATCCATTGTGCCAATTACAAAACAAAGCACTATCAAGCTAGCCAAATTACAAAAGATAAAGCTAGATAACAAAGTGACAGATGGCTATTATAAAACATTCTAAACTATTATTATTATTTTGCTGATTACCGTGTCAAAACAAGGTCACATATCCAGTAGCATCAGTTACATACAAATGTACACAACTTTACTAGCAGTCTATTAACATAAAAGGACTCTAAAGAGCAAGAAAAAATAAATGAGATTTCCTAGGAGGAAAGATGACAAATTTGGGTCATCACTGAAGCCTAAATAAACTGTTCTGAATTGTATTATTCATTCAAACTAGCTATAATTTCCCATTTTCTGTAGTCCATAGGGAACAAACTGTTTACATTTGGTTTTCTTTGCAACCATACAAACTAGAAAGGTTTGTTTAAATTAATGCTTTGATTTTGTAGCATAGTTTTGTGGCCACAGAAGTGCAGGATAGACAGGATCCTACTGCCTGGTTATGTACATGGTTTGCCATGTTGCGCTCAACCATAAAAACATTCTTTTTTTATTCAAATGAAAATCAAGTTCAAATTACTTCTGTCATACTTGCAAGCAGCATTTGAGGCCAGATCCACACCAAACTGTTTTAAGACTGTATGAATAGTCTTAAGTTCTCATAATTTATTCATCATTTATTCATCAGTTCTCATCATTTGTTGGCCTCCTCATCAACTTGCAGACCAGACATGCACTTTTTAACGAACCTAGATTTATCAGTCTAGCAGGGGAAAATCCGTATTTCCTCCTGAGATCATGCAAAACATACTTACATCATCATCATCACAGATTTTAAGAATTATGTCAAAATAGTTCTATCGATCAACACTCAAAACAAAGAAAGAAACTTACCTACTACCATGAGAGTGAATTCAAATCCTCTCTTCACAGACTTTCGGTAAACTTGATTTGGAAGATTTGCAAACCCCACATATCCTTCAAGGTTCTTCTGTTGCTAAAGCAAGAGATATTTAGGAAAAAAAAAAGTTAAAAGGAAATGTAATTTCCTTTTGATTTTTAAATTAAATTTAATTTTTAAAATTTAATTTTAATTTAATGTATTTTATATATTTAATGCATTTTAATTTAATTAATTTAATTTTAATTTAATGTAATTTCTCTGTTGGCTTGTATTCTTAGTTATTGAAATATTCACTTCATTTTCATGTTAGTAGAAAAGTGCTATCTACTAAACTTCTCAACAACGCAAGCTGTCTACATTAAGACAGTGCAATGAACTGCAGCAAAAAATATACAAAAAAGTTTTTTTCTTTTACTGGATAGCCAAAAAACTGGCACAACAACTCAGCTATACTAGGAGTATTTTGATCAAATACAATTGCCATATTATGACTGTTTGTACAAGCACAAGAGTGTGCAAGTGCAAACAAATTAAAACATAATCAACCTGGTACCAATGTCCCTTTGAAATACAGGCCAGCAGCATGAATGCACCTTTCCTATACTTCCACATCATGGTGGTACCGCCTCAACATTTTGGGAACCAACCTGACACCTCTGCTTCTGTGTCACTCAACTGGAGGCCTTCATGTTAAACCCAGACTTACACTAATGTAGCATGCCTTGCAACAAACACTCCGTACAGGCAAAACTTCAGTTGCCTCATACTCTGAAAAACTTACCCAAAATAGTGCCTACTGGGAAACAAGAGAATTCTGGATGTTAGCCATCACTTATTCTCACCACATTAATGAAAACGCTGGAGATGCTTAAAATGCCTCCTCTTCACTGTACTAGACGCAGCCATCTCTTAAAGCCCAACTGTGCTACCTTTACACTACACTTCCAGCACAATACTACAACTGCTGGTTTATTAATGAAACAGCTCTTATCAAACAAGGGATTGTTTTATGAGACTGGACAGTTTAGTTATTTTACAAATATATCTGAAAAACTTAAAACGCTGTCTTGAGACAACTGTGTACTTAATGCAACACAAGGCACTGTTTGCCATGGAGCAACGATTTCAGCCTTTAGGCATTATGTCCATGCAAAGCTGAGAGGATGTCATGCGATGGTGGTATCCCCCCAGTTTCAGAGTTTAAGAGAGCTGTACATATCCACATATCTGAAGTGCTGTGTACAAGTTTAAATCCCACTCTCTAAAATTATCTTCATGAGCATAGAGGAATTCTGAAAAATAATTTGTAAAAAAAAGCTTTCTACTACAGGCACTGTTGCCTCAGAGCTTCTCTGTATGGGATACAGTATGGTTAATTTAAGTTTGGTATGTGGTTGGCTCATTTATCTTGAAAATTTTCTTTCTAAAACTGAAAATAATTCCACTTCATAGAATATTTAAATTAGCATATAATTTTTAAATTAAAAATATTTTTTAATTAAAGCAAGCATATAAACCCACTATCACCTTTAAAGTACTGACTGCAAGAACTAACCTCTTGGCAGTCCAACAGCAATAGTCAATAAATGGACTCTCTTCTTTAAGTCAAACAACTGATTTCTCCATTTGGCAAATAAACTATTAACCTCAAACAAATCTACATCATTGCAAAGACTAAATTAAAGGTTCAAGTTTAAATACTCATAATGCAACAAATGTTATTACTTCTCTATATGCAGGAATCTTTGCATCATGTCATCACGGAACTTTTTAAAAGAACCTTTTTGTTTCAGTATAGCTTTTGGTGCAGCTATAATCTCATCTGAAAGGTTTTAAAATATTTTAAATATCAGCCAGGAATTTAAAATCCAAATATTTGTTATAATTTTCCAATCTGTTACTTCATGTAAAGAATGGAATTTATCACAATCTAAAACCCTGAGCAGGAGCAAATACTTCAGAGATAATACATGACATGCGGGTCAGTGCTTTTTAAGATATTAAAGAGCTCCTTAACAGTGCATGTCCTTAGTAACCACTAAGGATATGGATGTGCTATTCATCCAACCAGATATGAAATATCTAATCACAGTCAGACACTCCTAATAGTTCTACTAGTCAACCAACTGCATTTTTTAGTATCTACATAGCTTTTAACGTGTGTCATGCTCACCAGAAACAGCTCACCCTCTCATTAACTAATTCTTCTTTTGCTTAAAAGAATGGGTTTCCATATACTTCTTGTTTTGAACCAAAGTTATTTCTCTTCCCTTCCCATTTATATAGAGCTCCACACTTAGGACAGTTCTATTCCTAAGAACTTTTAGATCACTGAGTATGAAATGCTAAAAAAGAATGAATGGCAATTTTTGGGTTGCTTGCTCTGTTAAGTGGGTCTACAGTTATTACACCCACAATTCCAGATAATGAAATATAAATGGTAGTAACAAGAAAGATGAAGATGTATCAAATGTTACACTGGGCATTAATGCTGTGTTTAATATGAGCATTTGCTGTCGATAGGAAAAAGTCTTTAAACAACTGCAACTGCATTCCAGATTCAGATTTCTAGTACACCAATTAAAACTAAAGATTTCAGTGTACTGTTTTTCAAATGGTTGCCTTTGTTCATAACTTGCTACTTTCAGTAAGACCAAAACAAATTAGGAATTGAGTTTGCAACAGCTTTTAAAAGAACTTACTACCTTTTATTGCAAAAGAATTGACTTCCACTGTCTTGAACATGGTGCCAAATGAGATCTCCTGTTTCTAATACTTACAATACCTTCCCCTTAACTTTTATTCCTTCCTGATTTTCAACCAGCTTCTACCTAAACTCAATTTTATTTCCTCACTCCTTCTATTCCCACATAAACTGTAAAACATCTGCATCAAAGTAATACTTACAGCTACTTTGTAAACAACACGTTTCCATCATTTTCAGGATTGAAGATATCAAGAGAATACATCCAGAAGTAGTCCGGTAAAACGATGAATTTGAACCATTGCAGCAATGAGTCCATACAGGTACAGCCACAATACAGAGAGAGGAACAGGGGCAGTGTGAGGAAAAAAAAAGAAAAGAAGGAAAAGTTACTTACATTTGATCAAAATAACCCACAGTATTTTCCACCTCGTATGCTCAGTATGTAGAATTTTAAGCAGAATCACAGAATGGTTTGGGATGGAAGGAATCTTGAGGAGTATCTACTTCTAAATCCTGTCATGGGCACGGACACTTTCTACTAGGTCAGTCTGGTCTAAGCCCCATCGAACCTGACCTTGAACACATACAAGGATGGGGCATCCACAACTTCTCTGGACAATCAGTTCCAGTGCCTCACCACCCTCACAATAACGAATTTCTTCCTAATACCTAATCTGAACCTGTCCTCTGTCAGTTTAAGACCATTTCCCCTTGTCCTCTCACTTCATACCCTTGTTAAAATTCCCTCTTCAGCTTTCTTGCAGGCCTCCTTAATTTACTTTGTTAGTAACCTTAATTTAGTTTGGATTATACATAAAACAACCTAATTTCATGATAATATACTACATGAACTCCAGCCATTTAATGATCAATACAGGTACTTATACAATAGCTCTTTTCTTCAGTTATTCAGCATGTTTTTTGTTTGCCATATGCTAGCTGAACCTGTAATCAGCTCAGGAATGTTTCTTCTTTATGCAATCTCATTTCACCACACTACTACACAGTATCTTTATTTTAGTGTGGAAAAGGTACAAAGATGAAAACCATCATCACAGCATCCCAAGATTCTGTATTTCTAAGTCACTTTATATATTCAGTGAACAGTGTCAATTCACTTCATTTGCAACACTGAGCATTAGAGCACTGCTACAACCTTGGGCACAACTGTCATGGTTCAACAGCCAGAAAATGAACAAAGTAGGGAGCACAAGTTAAGTGTCTGTTCCACAACATCTAACTCCATGCATGACAAGAGGTCTACAACAGTTCTCCAACATGCCACTTAAAATACCTGAACTACAAAGCTGTATCACCAAGATCCTTGAAGTTTCTTTTTGTCACTAAACATTTTCTTATACTTATGTACTTCAAGACATTGATACCAAGAGTAAAAAAAAAAAAAAAAAAAAAAAAAAATTTAAAAAATCTTAATAGCAAATTCTAGGCCAGCAGTTAAGATGCTTCTGCACCTTACTATCTAATTTTTAATCAATCCTATAGTCCCCAGAGTCTGAATCAGTTTTTGGAAATTTTACACTGTGATGGAAACAGCAGTTCAAAGTGGCACTGAAGTATCCTTCTGCTTTTCTACCTAATGCAATATAAACTGTTTTTATGGCCCTCTTCATGTTCCTTCAGCAGCCAGAGCCATAACAGCCCAGCACATCAGGTACACTGCTACTTAACTCTTCTGAGAGAACAAAAGAGCAAAGCACTGCTTATTAATGCCAGTCCTTCTCTGTGCCTCGCAGAAAGGTGACGCGAGACGCTCTGGGAGGAAGCTCCCTTTGCTTTGGGAGGAAGACAGATGCACACAAGGGCCTCCTTCCATGAACAAAAGCATTCTATTTCAAAACCTATCATCCAGCAAGAGCAGCCACATAGGTCACACAAAAGTTCCTGCCTTCAACAGTGGCCAGAAACATACATCTAAGGTAGCACATACAGCAGAATAAACAGAGCAGTTTACGTTTCTCTTAACACCTCCACAGTCACCAAAGATCTACCTCACAAGCATTTGGGATGAGGGTATTTCGTCACTTAAATAGCATTTGACCAACTTCTCTTCCACACGCATTCCTCTTCTAATCACAAAGCCAGCATCCACCATAACAATGACTTCCTCTGTACATTATTAAGAGGATGACTTTATCATTTCAAAATTACCTCCTGTTAGCTTAACTGCTGCACAGTAGTATCTTCATTGAAAAACAGCCCTAATCATCTAATGTACTGCATTCAAAAGAAGCCATTTCATGTCTCTCGTTATTCCTGCTGCTCTTACATAACTCTACTCTAGCTCTGTATTCTTCTGAAGAGGCCAGGGCAAAAGCTACACACAGTATCCAAGGGGCAAAACACAGATCCAATGTCTGATCATGGGCTATCTCTTACTGTCTGATGCTTTTACCAATTCCAACATGTAACTTATTTGACTCCTTCCAAGCACTGAGCTGAAGACACTGTGAACTGTACACAAGACCTCACTCCTGAGCTTTAAAAAATGTTCACAGCTTGCCACTGAGCATACAGCACACAACAGCCCATGTATATCACTTCACATTCACCCATGACACATTCCAGCTACCATTTTATATCAAGTCTTCTAATATTTTCATGTTCTTCCAGTTGTCACCCATCTCCAATCCAACTTAGCATAAATAAAGGCAAGACATACAATTATAAATTTGGCCTCAGATGACTTTCAGTGCATCCACTCCGTGGATGTCAATGTTTAATGTACATCTCCCTCAAGCGAAATGTCACAGCCCACATAAACCAGCTGCAGAGCTGGTGTTTTTGGATCCATCATCTGAATCAATGAATTAATAGCCAGCAGCAAATTGCTCTAACAATGCAAATGAGTGAAAAGAGAAACAAGGAATCAGTGGCTTCCCAAGCAGATCTAAGGGAGATCACTGATTAAAAAAGACAAAAACTCCTTTCTTTTCATAGAAGTCTATCGTCTTTGTTATTGCCCAGACACTGTAATTTACATTTCTCCTTTATTCTGGGATGACTGTGTTAGGAATGATACATTTAAAGTCATTCTTCAGGTATTACCATTTGGGCCAAAAGATGAGAGTCTCTGGCCCAAGGTCCAGTGCCTGACAAAAGAGTGTGCCTTATCCCTCTGGTCAAAAGAAGATGCAAGTCCAAGGCAAGCTAAAGTAATTTTTTACCTCTATGACATGTAACCTGGGAGTTCAGTTCACACTGAGCATGGGTAAGCGCAGCTGCTGTGCACTGGCAGCAACCAACAGCCTGTAATACAATGTTATGAAAGCTCTTTGAGGATTTATGACATAGCCAAACCAGCAGCAAATATTAATGAAGACAGCTAGAGAGAAAATAGAACATCAAACAGAAAAGCAGTATGACAGTGGGAAGTCACTGTCCTTTCCAATCAAAGCTGGCTTTAGCACTTCTCAATCAAACTTACACTAAGAGAAAGAAATACTTATTTTTCCTCTGGTCACCTTCCTAGGAAATACTGCTTTTAAAAGTACCCGGCAACATCAGAGAAAACCCAAAAATTGTTGAAATCTGACCACAACACAAAGTTATATTAGAAAAGGCAGATACCCTCCGCATTCAGCATATGATAGCAATGTTTGTTGTCATCAACAATGAAAAGAAAAGCTGATCATTCCTCATGCATTTCACACAGCTGGAACCCTCTGAGCACAATAGTTTTTTCTACAATTTATATCTGCCATGGTGTTAATTTGTTTCGGTAAGGTAACTAGATGTAGGGCAAGTTTTCTTCATACACAATCTTTGAAAATATGTCAATGCTGCTAAAACACAAGAATTTGCATTTGCTCTAACAATTATTTCAATAATTAAAATCGTATTTTTAGAACTTTTAGTCGAATTTCTGCAAACATGCGCAAGTTGCACATCTTGCAACTTGCAGGTTTTTTTACTACATTCTTAAAATGCAGGTTTCAGGTAGCAGCATTTAGTGTAATAATGCTTCTACAATCCATGAGCACTTGTTAAGATACTATGTAGTACCTCAGCATTGACTTTTTTTCTCTGCAAAAACCTTTAAGATAAACACAATCCATATTAAAATAAAAACAAAACAGAAAAATCCAAACAACAAAAGAAGTATGGAAATAAAAATATAAAAGGTAAACTCATCAGATCTATTTGCAAAGTTAAACTTGCGCTCAACATCTATGAACACGTTTGTCATTTCACTATTCAAAGTAAAGTGAAAATATTTGCTGGGTCAGTAACATCTGCTGTAATCTGCATGGCAGAAGTCTAGCACTGATGGAAAGGAAATGAGCACTTCCATTCCCTCAAAGAGACATCAGCTGCAGCCTTTCTTTGCAAGACAACAACTTGATATCCAAATGCGAACCGAGGGTATGGCCTACATTAGAAAAAATAAAAGATATTTTCATAAAGGATTGAAAAAAAGAAAATCCTTACAATGCATAACCACAACTAAGAAATGAGCATCTCTTGCAGTCTTTAGCAGCAAGCTGAGTAAGTCAATAAGCAATAATTTCAAGCACTGATCCACTGAATGCACTAATTCAACTGTTCCTCAAAATCTCACTAGGGACAGTGAGCGAGTATAGGTGAAGAACGAGCTTTAGGCTTCCCTCTTTTTTCCCATACCAGACACTCTCATCTGGCTTATTAAAAATAGTGCTGAAATATGTGTGATGTCTAAGAGCAAAAGGACTCTGTACTATAAAAACCAGAAAGAGTAGACAGCATAATCTGTCTGTTGAGCTACAGGCAGCATATCCAGGAGGAAAGCAGAAAACTCCGAAGAAGAACAAACAGGATGTAGTAGGCACACTAATAAACATTAAGTTGTCTAGTAAAAAGAGATCTGAGAGACTTCAGAGCCAGAGTAAAATAAATATGCACAGCAGCTATAGCCAACATAGCCAGAGCTGCACTTCTCTGAGCAGCCAAAGTGCAAAAAGGCAGCCAACTACAGGAAAATGAAACCAGTTAGGTATTTAGAAAAACAAAACTAATTATAGATAAATAGGGGGAGTAAAGGGGCAGAGAGGGAGGAAGGCTGTCAAACTATAAAAGCAGGCCTGTATAACTAAAAAATACAATATTAAAAAGTTCTACCAATGATGATTCTATAGAAAAATTCAGGCCAGCCACACAAATTGACCATTTTCTTGCAATAGTTCAACCTCCACTAGAATTAGCTAGGTAATTAATTCCTTGAAAATAAAGTAAACCTTTTCTGCATTTTAGATGAAATTGTGAAGTAAAAGAATACTATTTTAAAGCTTCTTGAGTGTTGGTGCATTTTTCCTTTTATTCTGGATTTAAAAAACCTTAGTCTGCCTGCAGAGAGCAGCACACAAACCACCATCACACAGCAACTTGCATCCAGCTGAAATGACCAACTCAGAATCACATCTGACAGTGAAGTGACCAATTATCTTCCACTCTATAAAGTCAGGGTCGAAATGAAATGGCAGCTGGGGACTTCGTGTCAAAAATGGCATCAGATCACGCAGCATCAACCACACATCACTTGGTGCATCAATCACCACTGTTAACCTCTCTAACTCCTCCTCCTCAGTTTTGCTGTCCTCAAATGTTTATTCCAATAAAAACACTGAACCAAGGGCTGAAAATTAAAGATACAAAAAAAAATAAAAAATAAAAATATAAAAAAAAAACAAAACAAAAAAACAAAAAAACCAAACCCAACTATGGAAGATCCCTGGATACAAAGCCTCCAAGGAAAAGAAAGCCCACTAAATACAAACAAACAACTCCAACAAGAATGAAAACAAACTATCTGTTATTGCACTTCATATTTAACATGTCTCATGTCTATTTAGCTTGAGAATGTTTCCCAAAAGACATGTAAATAAAAGATTTTAATTAAAAAAAAAAAATTAGTAATTTTTAAAACCCCTACCAACCAATACCAAAATGGTGGCATCTTTCAGACAGTTTTATCTCGCATTATTTTCATCTCCTATGACATCAACTACACTATGGTTTTGAAAACAGCCATTTTTAATGAAATGGAAATTCTCCCCTGAGTAGGTCAGTGCCTCTACACGGAGACCATTTCAAGAATCTCGCTTAGCACTGGAAGCACAGAAGGAAAAAAGCAACGAAGCACAGTATTAAGAAACAAACTAATAAGCTGCAATGCATCATTTTGTTCCTTTGTCATATCCTTTTTCAGTTCCTTCAGGTTCACCCTCACATTGCATTTTCCCTTCAAAATTTGCATAAAGATGGATCAGTTAACTGAAAGATTCAGCAGGTGACAATCAAAAAAACAAAATGGAAAAAAAAAATAAACAACCCAAGAACAAACCCAAACCAACTGATTCCCACACAAAATCTCTGGGTGAAGCAGCAGCAACAGCACAGGCATCTCACATAAGCCCAAGCAGAGACATGAGTTTCCCAGGAAGAGTAGATTGTTGCAATCCAACTGGCAGTACTTCAACCAAGGGACTCTGAAAAAGGCATTTGCAGGTGTGCACTTTGTACTTCCTTCAGTTCAATGCCTGGAATCCCCACAGAAGTGAACTCCCCAGCAGCACATCCTATTCTCCCTCCTCATCAAGCAGCTGTAACAATGGCAGGACAAGAAATAGCATTATTACAGTTCTAGCCCAAAGGGTTACTATCAGATCTAGTAAAATTTCTTGAACGTGTAGGTGCAGAAATGCTAATGAGAGGTGAATCATTCATGCAAAAATACTCAAGTACATTCAGCATAGTCTAAATGAAGTGTATTCCCCTAAAAGAGAAAAATTACTGTATTTCATCCTGATTTTTTGCTTAACATGGACAATTCTCATCTGAGAAGTAACTAGGGTGAAGGGCTTTCACTACACATTTCTGTATGGTGGCAGCAACTCATTCAAATATGGAAGTCATCTGTTTCTGTATATTCATATTTTCCTATACTAGCTTCTATGCTGAACTCCTTACCCTCTGCCATAGAGAAGCTTTCAAATGTCCTGCTGGTTTCACCACAACAGACATTTTGAGATAAAATTTTAAGGCACATGTCCCTGTTCCCCCTATAAGAGCATATTTCAATGATACCAAAACACAGAACTGAGGCTTTTTAATTATAATTTTCATGACACGCTGAAATATTTTTCTGTTTCAATACTTCTGCTACAAGGTTCATCAAACCTTGAGAAAGGTCTGTAGGGATATTACTACATTACTAATACTTAGAGAATTTTACCTTTTAACTATTTCCACACTGAGTTCTCTATTTAGACTATAAAGAATTCTAATGAGATCAAGATGATTAAAAAAAAGACCCAGGTGTTATTTCAAAAAATTATGCCAAGTCAAGTATTAAAAACCACTCCATGTGTTAAATTTAGATGTTATGAAACACAGCTGGCTGGTTGCATTGTTTTAAATTATCTTTATTTTTAAGCTAGGGAGATACCACAGAAAGATAGCTCCCATTATAATTACTGTGTAAGGAAGATAGGTAAGATTGTTTCCCTGTGAGTTGCAATGGCAACGGATACAAAGAACCGTCCATATCTACAGTAAAATTTACCATCTAGGTTGAATACTAAGACTATTACAATATGGAGTTGGGAAAACTACCATTCACCAGTAAAATAGTTTGGCATTTAGAAACTGTACAGTTTTACTTCATTTACTCCATGTGAAAGATTTAATTTTTAACTTGGTGTTTACTGCACGTTTTTCAAAGAGGAAGGCAACACATCTGAGAGCAACCAAATCACCAGCAGTCAAAATGCTTTGGATGATGAAACTGTAAGGAGTGAAGCCACAGCTGGATTACAAACCACCCAGTGATTAACAGCACCAAAACTGTTGGTTTCTCAACTTCCCAAATCCTTTTGGTTTTGGCTTTAGTAAGGAAGCTGGCTGTGAAGAGCATGCATTACATGGTCCAATGAGTAAACCAGATGAACAGCTACCCTGCATGATCAGCCCTGCCAAATTTTGAAGTGGGAGTTACATCCTCTCCACACCTTGCTGCCACACCAGAGTACTCAGCAGGCAAGATTCACAACCAGAAACACAATTCAAAGCAACAGAAAATCCAGGATCATTGTTGATGCCCACAACTCACACTCACGTTTATCTGGGGGGATACTGCATGCCTTGCAGGCAGATCACAAGGCTACAGGCAAGTGAAAATCATTCAACCAGGTCAATCAGTCAGGTTAGAGGTCCTCCATTAACACTTCTTTGCAGAAGCTGTGTCTTAATCACTATCAAAACCTTCACCAAATCAACTCTTGCGTGTGTTTGGACAAACAAGCCAGTGACTCTTCACTACTAACATACTGACTTCAAATAACTTAACTTGGTCTGCATAAAATATTAATATAATTTCGAACTCCCCAGCTGAAAATTTCAACTGTTCAAGAATTCTGAACACAAGAAACCTCAAAAGATCTTCTAGAGTCCCTATTCTTAAAGACACGAAAAGAAATACCACCACCCAGCTCAAAAATTAACTTGCGACATTTGCAACTGCTGGCAAGGAAAAACTCCCTGCTGAAATTCCCAGCTTTCCTTGCCAAACTTTTATGGGATAAGGGCTCATTACCCCTACCTTGTTCTCCCTTCAAGCATGTAGTCTTTAGCATTGTTTTGAACTTGTAATATTTAGCCATTTTTTCTTAAACTGATTGAAAAGGAGATAGATTCCTTTTATTTATAATCCTCAACTGTACAACAAAACAAACAACTACATGCTATGGTTTTTGCCCCAGTCTCTTTAAGGTCCAGTTCCTCACTGTTTCAATCTCTCACATAGGAACTGCAGGTTCTTTCCACTGCTCTGAGAACTTACTGGTTTGCAGATGCCCACAGAATTGCAAATAAGAGCACTGAAGGTCAATACTTGGCACAGCTGAACAGTAGGATAGGTGGCTGCAGATTTCAGTACCATAATGCAGCAGTTTGCAGTCTATTCTCCTCTAAATTCTCCCTCAACTAAGTTTGATAGAAATAAAGAACACAGAAGGCAACAGGATGGCTTCCCTTTACCCATGATCAAGGGATTACTAAGACCTTGATTTCACACCATCTGGCAAAGCTTCCCAAAACTACATTAAGATAATCTTGAATCTCTTGGTTTGTCAATACACCTTTACTAACTACAATTAGGACATGTCTGCTCTCAGAAGCAAAGGATGGGGAGAAATAAGAGGATGGGTTTCTTGGCATCAGTCTACTTTGGAAATTTTCACTCTCCCAAATGTGAAATCATTAAATTATATTTAAGCCAGCATCTGGAATTTTACTAAGGCGCATATTGGTAAAATCACACATTCAGAAAAGCCTCTCCTATCAGAAAGGTTCCAGAGAATTACATTTCTCCAGCAACAGCTTTTAAGGCCATGAAACTGCCTTTTTTTTTTTCCTTTTATAAAAAGAAGTCAGCTAAAACTGGTATCTCAAGATATCACTGCAGTCATGACTACAAGACCCTCTGCACTGTGAGATTTCTGCAGCCATCATTAATGAGTGCCTTAGTTTTGCAAATCGCTCTAGAAAAGTCCTAATGCTAATATAATATTACCATAAATGTCATAGGCAATGATTCAACAGCCTGTAATAAAAAGCCTCACCTCACCCATTCAGTGATCAAGGAGAACGCAATAGGAGCTAAAACAAAAGCCATTAAACTTTGCCCACTTGTGTTTATCCTCAGATAAGTCACCAGCTCTCACCGAGGGGAGAGTACTACATTCTCAACCACTAGCACTAATTCCTCCAACAGGATGCAGTCTTCCTCCTTCCCTATCTCAACCACTGGCAGAGTGGAAATAAACAAGCTGTACACCTAGACCAACTAACATGTATCTCTGCTGCCTTGGGCACACTAACACAGCAACTGCCAGCCCACATTAAGATTCAGGGTTTGGGTGGGAACAGAAAATCAAGCTTCCTTCTCTTTGCAGCAGTGCAGTGCTACACCAGTCTAAAGCACACGCTAAAACAAGGCTGCACGTATCTCTCTACTGCCCAAGTGGTCAGCTGAAGTTCCATTTCTTGCCTTGAGCCCACTTGCATTTCTTTTTCCACATCAACACTTCCATGATGACGTGGAAGGAAAGGCTCAGAGAGCTCAAGTAATAGAAAGAAAAGTCATCTTGAGGAAGAAAGAGCAGGCAGACCCTGTGAGCTGAGCTCCATGAATTGACTCACTATTGGGTTGAAGAGGCATCAGGGTGGGTAGAGCAGCAGAATTGCCTCCTTTCAAGCAGCTGGCCAACAGATTCACCCAGGAACTGCACCAGCAGGGTGAGCTCAGGCTCCCCTCCTATCAGTTCTGATAACTACACATCGAACAAGTGAGATTAGCTCACACACCCAGCTGAAAACAACTCTACTGTAAGGTTAACTTTCCATTACATCAGCAAGCTCATCTAATCACACCACTCTATGAACACGAAGTTTTTCTACACTGTGCATAGAAAAAACATACAATCAAGACAGAATTTTTCACCTGCAGTCCAGTTACATATCAGTCTAAGCTATAAAATCACATGGTAAGGTTCTTACAAAAGAAGAAATAGGAAAGCAGAGGACACTGCTGGACACAATAGAATTTCCTGCACACTATGACAGAATTACACACAAATGAAATTAAAACATTGCAATTGGCCAACTTTGGAAAAGGTCTGACTTAAGATTTATGTTAATGTTAACTTAAGTATTCTTGGCAATTTTGACTACCTCACTAGGTCAAGTTTCATTTTATTCAAAGTTCAATATGAATCATGACATGAATGGTTTTTTAAATGCACAAGATATAAAAATAGACAGTATTCAATGCATTACTCTTCTAAGAATCTACCTGCCCATAATTCAATAGTAATCACTGGCAGCAGTACCAACCTTCATGCCATCTCACAGTTTTCTCAGCATCAACTCCAATGACCTACAATGCTTTTTCAGACAAATGTAACTCCAGAAATTCAGCCATCAAGGACTTTGGCTGCCTTTACAAAGGGTTTCTTTGTAATAACAGCACTGTATGATAGTGATGTATATGATAATATATGATTTCTGCATATATTGAGACTGTTTTAATTGGAATTTGAGAAACTACTCCTTTGTAGCTCAACATTCACCAACAATGTTGAAGAGCACATCTCATATACCTAGTTTATATTTCTATTTTTCTGGTCATTCTCCGGTCATGCTTTACCCCACAGCACAGGAAAGAAGTCTCATATGGGGTGCTCTCTGCTTTAAGACCACTGTCATCCTTTGATCTCTTTCATCAAACAAAAGAGCAGTCTAAAGTAATTTTTCTTTTCTTCACGTCTCACTTCTTTTGAGAGTATGATGCAATCTTTCAAGCTAAAAAGATCTATTTTAAAAGTGTCAGACCAAAACCATGTGCTGTATCTTTATATTGATCCCACTAGAGCTACAATGGGTCATGGGAGGAAGCAATCTACCTAATGTTTTAACCAATCCTCCTCCTGGTTTTAAGTCAACACCTTAAGTAATGAGATTAAAAAATATAAAATTAAGAAAAGCTGTATCTGAAGGTGTAATTTTCAATGCTGACCAAAAAAATTTCTAAATCTTCTGTGCCACTAAGAAATAAGTCAGTTCTATTTTAGTTTAAGTGCTTCTGGATGTAACACCCAGAGTGATATTGCTCAGCAATAGTGCTTCCAAAATTATTTTCAAATGTGTACTGAACTATCACTGTGTTAAATGACAGAAATGTGGCGTGAAAATAGCCACACAAAGAGCCATTTGAAAATAAGATAGAGAAGTATTCTGTTCCCCATGAGTGGCTTTAAGAAGGGCTGCCGGGCAGTGACTCTGAGCAGCAGCCCTGCCAGCCTGTGTGACCAGCAGGTTCCTGTAAGGCACATCAGAAGCATGGAATAGCACTGATGCACAAAAAGCAGAAGATTAAGTGGCTTTTGGGGGAAGGAAGTCCAGGACACACATCAGAACAAGGTTTAGTCAGGCATGTGTTTTACACTGCTCTAACTCAAACTCTGTCAAAAGGAAAGTGGATGCATATTAGCTTCTGAAGTGCTTATGAACCTACTGGCTACTTTTAGATTTTTAATGTAAAGTAAGGATACTATGGCTTACAGAATTTTCACAGCCATGTCCATGCAGTGAAACCAATACCTGGTTTTACAGGGCTGCTGCATTAAACTAAAGTTATGAAAGTAAATATTGACTTGATTCTTTCCTATTTAAAAATCTCACAGAAAATAAAAGAGCTACCTGATGACATTACAGAGTTATCAGTGTGCAGCCATTAGACCAGGGCTGGAAAAAAATTTGACTCATCCCTGACATACATGAAACCCACTCTGGCAAGGTGAACAGGAAATCACTGGTTTCTGTGACCTGAGTTCCTGGCCCTTGCAGTTGAGAAATGCCTTTACCTCGGGTGTGCCACCATCCCACCTCTGCAAGACGTCTATTCCACAAACATCAGCTCAAGACGTTCAAACCCTCCCAGGGAATAGTTTGTGACCGCCTACAGTTTAACACTACCCCAAATTTGAATTACTAATTTAAACGAGGCTTAACAAAACTACTTAAATGGTGACTAAATGCCATTCTAATTACAGAGCACAATTTGCAATTAACTAGCTCATTTCAGGAGCTGGAGCACCAACTTACAGAAAACAGAATGTCGCTCATACATACACATCTCCGGTCTAGACAGGTTAAGTGAATAGTCTGGCAATAAACTGAAGCTAAAAATGTGTGTCATACTACAGTCCTCTCTCCTACACCTCCTCTGAGGCAATTTTTCCTTCACTGACTTTATGTTTAAAATGAGGTTTTGAATCTGCAGCCATTGTATTTTGTAACTATTTGTTGTCTTAATGGGTATTTGAAAGTAGTAATGAAAACACCACTGCAGCAGCACTGAGCTACTAGAATGGAAGAAAATAAAACACACAAAGTATGAGCCTGCCCCATGGAAGAGACTAAATACCACTAAGTTGACAGACAGTTAAAGAAAAAAAAATGTCTGTGCTCTTCACGTTTAGACGTTCCCAGGCAAGAAAAAAAGCAAAACCTCGTGTATTTTAGCTTACAAAGCAGACAAATCTGAGCTTTCATTTCTGCACAAGATAAACAATCAAGTTTTTATCCATATACACAAAAACACACATGCACTGAGTATGTATCTGAAGCACTGTTTTAACTGAGACCAGTTACTTGCCCTTATGGGTAAACAGAAGGAAATGCTGTGAGTTTTTATCAGCGCATGGATGATATGCACAGCTCTTATATGTACTTCGATTTCAAAATGACTTAAGTAACAACACTTTCTTCATAGTAGCAAACACAGAACAGATGACGGTCTTAGATTCCAATTCGGGTTTCAACACAGACTAGGCAGTAATTAACCTTTAAAGCAATGGCTTCTTGAAACCCACTCTCCTAAGGTAAAGATTTATATTTATTGTTTTTTATTATTCACGAGTCAGCTTAAAAAAAATGCAGTCATCCAAAGTCAGACTGAATTACTGTTCTTATGTCCACAAATCACTAGCTAAAGATGCTAGTAATCCCACAAACTAAGCAAGTCTCAAGTGAAAGATGCTAAACACTACACAAAAATACATCTTCCCTTATCCCGTAACACTTCAGCAGGTAAAATCTTTATTATATATACAGAATTATAAAGAAGAAATAATATTAGTTTGGTATCTCAGTGAAAGTTCCAGCCATAAATTAAATCATTTAGCACTGAGAAGCTTTTACTACAAAAAACCTCACTTCCATAAGAAGGTATGGTCTACCTTTTAAACCCATAAATACAGCAGTGGCCCATCTAACTTTCATGGGAACTAAACCTGCACATTTTACATAAACTGACTTTTTTTTGGTCATGATAAGTAATGGTTATGATAAGACCATAAGTATTTCTGCATATAGAAGCATTTTTTTCACTGAGCACAACCTGAAGCCACTGTCAGTCAGGAGGAGATTACAATGGCCAGGAAAAAACATTCAGTGAATGGGTAGTTCTGACAGCCTTCTGTTCAGCGACATTTCATCTGCAGGAGGCGGCACACAACTGCACGCAGAAGATTCCTGAACGCTGTCTTTTCTTGGAATTATATTTGCACATAACTGGTTCAGCATGAAGCCAACAACTTCACGCTAAAATAAGTTTAGCTGTTTTTCCTTAAGTCACCCATTAAAAAAAAATCTTCGTGCATAATCGCCCCTTTTCCCAGCCACCCTCCTGAAACACTAAGCACCCCTCCAATTTATTCTGCAAGACTGGTTCGCTAGGAGAGCGGATCAAACGGAAACTGCTCAAAAAAGGCATTTCATACAGACTCCCGGGGCAGCTGTTCGAAAATTGTAATTTCTACTTTCTCCCTTTTACAAACGCCCGGCCGAGGCCCCCTCGGGCCGCAGGGGCAAGGGCTGGGTCAGCGCCCGTGCAGGGGCCAATAAAAGCCAGACCCAAGCGAGGTATACCCCTCCAAAAATGCCCTAGAGAGGAAAGGAAAAAAAAAAAAATAGAAAAAAAAAAAAAAAAAAAAAAAAAAGGCAGAAGGCAGCAAGCGAGGCGGGCAGGCGGCTGGCGGGCTCCCGCTGCCACACACGCTCCCACCCGCGCACGGGCGCCCCCTTCCTTCCTTCCCCCTCCTCCCGCGATTCCAGTCCCACCCGCTCCTCTCCCGCATATTTGAAAGGCTGCTTTAATTCCTGCAGCAGCAAATTCCTCCCTCCCAAATTTGGGCGCAAAAGCAGAAAAAGGGGAGGAGGGACCGGGATGAAGGGGGAAGGGGAGAAAAGCGAGGGAGAAGAAATATCTCCGGCATTCTCGCCGCCCGGCTCCCCAAGCCCCGCGAAGGCATTATACAATTTCGGCGAGGCAGGAAGTGACTGAGGGGGGGTAGGGGGGAGAGGCGGCGGCGAGGGGGGCTGGAGCCGCATCTAAGGAGGAGGACGAGGAAGGCGAGGGGCGGCCAAAGGGATGGGGGGCCCCGCGGCGGGGCCGCCGGGACGGGAGCTTCGGCGGTGCCCGCTGTATCTCCCCCCCACCCCGCGCCGCCTCTCAGCCCACCCATCGCGGAGACCCCACGGCCGCGGGCTCGCACTGTCACGGCCCCCCCGCCGCGCCTCGGCCCCGGGCTGGAGACTCACCCATGGCGCTGGCCGGCGGCGGTGCGGCTGCCGCTGCTGACGCTGGGCTCCGGCTGGCTGCTCGTCCTCCCGCCCTGCCTCCCTCAGCCGCGGCGGCACCGAGCGGGCCGCCCCCTCCTCCCCGAGCGCCTCCCGCCAGCCAACCCGGCGGCGATTCTCCAACGCCCCCTACGCCGATTCCGCCGAGGGGCCGCGGCCCTTCCGCACACAGCGCCTACGCGCTCCCGCGGCCGGACGGACTTAGCGGCTCCGCTCCCGCCGCCGCCTCCGCCTGCTCCTCCTCCTTCTCCCTCGCCGCCTCCGCCCAGCTCCTCACACGCTCTCCGCCCGCCTCTCCGAGCACGCAGCAGCTTCCGGCTCAGCCCCTCCGCCCGGCGCGGTCCCCACGTCTCTCCCCCGCCCCTCCCAGCCCGGCGTCGGTCTCGCTGTTATTTCCTCCCGCGCCGCGCCGGAGAACAGAGGGACCGCTCGGAGGCCATTTTGGAACCGGGCGCACGCTGCGGGACCGCCAAGGCCGCACGGAGGGCTCTGCCCGGAACAAAGATGTCCGCCCGGCTTGACGCGCGGGGCGAGGCGGTCGCGCCGCCCCCGCCTTGCGCTGGGGCCGTGCTCGGAGCGGCGCTGCTCCGTGTGCGCCTGCCGGGGCCGGGGCCGGGCCGGGGCCCCTGCGGCTGCTCGCCCGCCCGCCCACGCAGGCGGCGTGGGGGAAGGCCGGCGGGAGAGCGGCACCGGGACGGGCAGAGCGAGCGAGGCCCTCAGCCGCCCTTACCCCCGGGGAGCCTCGGGCTGCGGCACTGCGGCGCTCGACTCGCTGTTCACCCCACATAGTCACTATCGGGTGCCCAAGTCCCCTGTAATGAATGAGGACTCAGTGAAAAAAAAAAACAATCGACCAAAACACAACCAAACCATTTGAAGGCAGGCAGGCGCTAGGTAAAATCCTTCTAGGGGGCCGAAGGGATGCTTGGGTGCCCTGGGAATCCCACTGCCAAGACCTACCGCCTGGGCTGGTCTAGCACGTCCCGGAGACCCTGAACTGGCTCCTCGGAAAAGTTGTTGCCAGCCGACCTAAACGTCCACTGAAGTACAGAAGTGACTTGGGAAAATATAGAGCTCTCAATGTTGTATTTCCGTTTTACGTTTTGGATATGTATCTGTCCAAAGGCTCCAAGAGCCTTTTAAAATCTGGGATATTTTATACCTGAGCTGGAATACTGGAGACCTGTATTTATGATGTGTGATTTGAAATTTAGCATACTTTCTTTTGTGTCAGGGATTTTCAAGTATGCTCCTTTCCTGGCCTTTTCTTTCACATAAAGCACAGCGCACTTCTCCAGTAGGGAAAGGTGGTTAGCAAAAAGGTAAAAATAGATCAATTTACTGTTTATTATATCATTTGTTGCTGTCATTATTGAAAGTACATCTTAACATCATGCCCTGGTACCGGAAGGATGAAAATAGCAATTTTCATTTCAGCAGCAAAAGGAAATATTTCAATAATGCAATATTTCTGTAGGCAGTCATAGCCAGGTAGGCTGGAGAAACAAAGAAGACACTAAGTTTGCCTTTGTTTCTCACAGGGTTCCATCCAGTTCTTTCCTGCCTAATGTACTACATTTTTTTTCTTCTTTTTTTTTTTTTGTGCATTTGATAAACAAATACTTTTTATGACAACAAGGAAAATGCATAATCTTTTCAGAAAGGTATGCAGCCCTTTACAATGCGGTTCAGCGCTGTTTAAGAACTGGAAGTGTTACAATATACTGCGGTTCTTGGGTGCCCAAGGGAAAGAGATTTTTATTATCGTTGGTCACAGGACTGCCAAATGTTATCTCGTAAATCCTTGTCTTTCACAATGGATGAGGTAAGAAATAACTTTTTTCCATTCTGGTTGGTTTAGGTGGTAATGTCCATGGCAATGAGATAGAGCTACATTGCTTTTGTGGTTATTTGAATACCAAAGAGAGACATTTTACACCACAGAAGCTGTTCACTGAATGCAAAATATGGTCCCCACAGCCCAAATACACTGTGGGAAGACAAACAATACGAATAATACTTGTTTTCTCTCTTGTAGTAAGGGCTTCACATTGCTTAAAAATATTTATCTTGGTTTTCAGGTATATAATGTTGAGAAAATAGCATGTAACTGATGGGGATATCTTCAAGTACGAAATCATGATTTTGGGGAATTCCCTTTGAAGTAAAACATTACTTTGTGGATTGATAGTTGGAAAAGCAAAAGTGAGCTTGCACCTTTGAAACCTACTGCAAAAACTGGTACAAGCTTAATGAGGAAGCAAGATGCAATCCAATGGGTTTTATGTGAGGTTAATGTCCCGTTTTTCTGGGTTGTGAATAGCAGTGTGGAGGGGTGTCTCTTTTCATACAGCAATTCACAGGCTTCAGAAGATTCTGCAAAACTGTGTTCATTTTGAAAAATAAAGTGAATGCAAATGGGTCCCTGGGGTTTCAAAAATACCATGCTCTGTGTACAATATAATAAATCCAATCTTTTTTCATTCCTGTAGCGATCTGCTGCTCCTCTTCAAAAGCAAAGGTTCCATTAAATATGTCATTGAACTTTAAAAAACTGAACTCAACAAGTAAATTTCAGGATTCTGTGGATTCTGTTTATTTGATTCAAATATGGAAGATACAATTTTGTGACTCCTTTTTGTGAAATTAATAAAAAGCTTGCAAACTTAAATTTAGGACACTACCTGACATAGCCCCCATCTCTAACCATCTTGTCTTCTGATAGAGAAACAAAAACCACTCACTTTAATTTAGAAAATCTGCTAAGGTTGCCTCCAGGTTGGTTCCCAACAAGCCTAGCCAGTTTCAGTCTCTCACTGCCAGTGAGACATAGGAAGACTATTTTGTTTTTGTATTTCTTTTAATGTAAGCAGATGTGAGTCACTAGGTGAATTTGCACACAGCATTAGTTCTAGCATGAGATGTGGTGGAATTACTGCACTTGTAGTCTGCTGACTTGGTCCTGCATGGCAACTCCAATCCCTCCTGGGTCTGTAGGGCACATGGTGCATCTCCAGACTGAATCATGCTTGCTCAGTCAGTCCAAAGTATGCAGCATCCTTTGGAACTTCTGTGCAAGTGTGACAGATGTTTGTGTACCGAGCAATGTCTTGCTGAAACAACCAGGTTTTTTATACCAACTGGGTGAAGTCCTAAGCTCTTGCTCCTGTCCACAGTCTAATTCTTGCAAGATAGGAGGCTGAGGAATGTGCCTCCCAATGGGGAATAATGAGCACAGCATCCTCCTTCAAACCCATCCTTAAATTTCAGATTTGTAATCTACTAGCATTGTGGCTACTCTTTGACCCCTGACCAGAAGTGTCTTTTGTCCTTGTACTGTGTTGCCTCTTGAACATCTACTGTCCCTTACATTGGATCATCTCTTTGTAAATGCTGCCATTTTGCTTTTTTCTCTTGCACAAGAAACTGCAGTAATACAAATGGTAGCAGTAATGTGAGGCATCAGGTGTCACATCTGCCTTGTCCATCGATCCTGTCCTTTGGGGACATACCAAGTCAGTACAGTTATTTGCCCGAATAAACGTTTCCAGAGCCAAGACTGTATTTATGGCACTCTTCTGTTCTCAGAGGAGGAGGGCTGTCATGAAACAACCCTTGCAAACTTATAAGCAGCACAGTAACAGCTAGAGGGGTGGAGCACCTCTCCTACAAGAAGACGCTGAGAGAATTTGGTTTTTTCAGCCTGGAGAAGGCTTCAGGGTCACCTGATTGCAGTCTTCAGTACCTGAAAGGAGCCTACAAGGAAGAAGAGGGACTGGAGCATGTAGTTACAGGACAAGGGGGAATGGCTTCAGACTGAAAGTAGGTTTAAATTAGATATATAAAAAAAAATTATTTACTGTGAGGGTGGTGAGGTACTTGAACAGGCTGCCCAGGGAAGTTGTGGCTGCCCCATCCCTGCAAGTGTTCAAAGCCAGATTGGATGGGGTTCTGAGCAACCCAGTCTAGTGGAAGATGTCCCTGCTCATGGCAGGCTGTTTAGAACAAGATGACCTTTAAAAGCCTCTTTTAACCCTGGCCATTCTGTTATTCTGTCCCAACTATCACTACTGCTGCATCATGACTGTCGTCTCTGGCTGCCACCTACAAGATTATTCTGCAGACACGCAAATGAAGCAAGATAAAATGTTCACCTCTTGGCCCCCTGTTAAGTTTTGCCATTTGCCTTTTTTTAAAAAGTGCTCTGCAGCAATAAGAAAGAGCCGCATTCACCAGCAAGTGAATGCTGTGAAAGTTATGAACACAGGCTTCTATTGAACAATTGCTACAGGAAAAATACAGCATCTCTTGTTTTGTAGTGTGTTTACTGTATCGTCCTGGTATACATCCATTACTTCAATTATCTAAAGAAAGAGGCTTTGATAGATTACGACCCAATGATGTGATCCTTGTGAGAGGCACACACATGCACTTATTGTTTAAGGTAGAAAATGGTTGCTTTGTGCAGTTATAGTGGTGTAGCAGAGAGTATAGCTCAGTAGAAGCAGGAAGGCAACGTAACCCTTAGCCCAACACTCACATCTACAATTACTTCCCTAAGTGAGCTCAGATACCTTCATGGCAGTTTCCTTCATCCATGTGAAAGACTCGTGTCTTGGGAGATGTAGGGGGTTTCCAGTAGTATTACGCCATTTGAAAAATGCAGCATCTAATGCCTTGTTTGTACAAGAATCACAGATGCAAGCTGGTAAACTGACAGATTGAAAAAATACATTTCTTACACCAGGGAATCAGAGCCTTGAGCAAAGGCCCCTCTCGCCCTTCCAGCCCTCCGCTTGCCGGCAGTATCAGCAGCTGCTGGTATGACCAGGAGCAAGGTAATCACATGTGCCACGTGTCCTGTAATTCCAGTTCTCCGTTTGATTACTTGTTAATAAGTAAACCCCACTGGGGCTGGGCAGGTCTTGGTAGATCCTTACGAGCCTGTCCCTATAGCCAGATGTGTAATTGTTAATGAGTGATGCTGCGGCTGAGCACACTGATGGGCCCTGGTGTCTGAGCAGGGCACGAAGGGGCTGCTCAGGCTGCCACTGCTGCCAGACTGAGGCCTTTGGGCAGCTGGGCTCGCTGCCTATTTACATTAGCAAGTGCTTCCTAGCCTAGAATAAAGTACGGCTGTCATACTTTGCATATTAGATTAGGGAAAAAAATACTTAGACATGTAATGCAATGTGACATTTTATTGCCTTTTTTTTTTTTTTTAAATTTCAGGAAGGGAGTTATGCTTTCCCAAAGAAAGTGTTTTTTCTTAAAATGAATTAATAAGCTAAAAATTAATTTCCTGCATAAACATTGGACAGTGGGTTTTTTTAAATTCCAGAAGGAAAATAAAAGAGAATAAATCAAATATTACAAAATTAATTAAAACATCAATCCTGTATGTACAGTAGTCAGCTCTTTATTCTCTTTACTCATATCAGGACGTTGTTTCTATAAAAGGTAAAGTGAATGACACGTTCTGATGAGAAACAAGTACTGTGTACCCTGTGCCACTGTGGCCCCAGCAGTCTGCCTTTGTATTTTGCAATTTCCCCTTTTGATTAAAAGACATCTACATCAGCCTAGGACCATTGAATTGGGCTTTGTCTTTGCACATACTAAAGCAGCAGTACATCTAGTACTTGACATTAGAATTGAGGTAGCAGTATGCACATCAAGGCCTTGGGTACAAATGCTGAACAGCTGAAGCCAAGTGTTGCAGATTGTGCCACTTACTGGCATTTTAATCACTTTGTCACTTCGTTCTGCTTCCTTTACCTGTAAAAATGTGACTGTAGCTTCTGTTATAGTTACTGGCATGCCTACAATCTGGAATCCTCTCCAAATTCATTCCAAAGTGACAAGTCTCTCCCTTTGTGCATCAAGTTGGAGCAGCTTGGACTCTGCTCCCTCTGGGTAGGCAGGTCCTGAGTCCACCACTGCCCTTACCTTTGTGCCACTGTGCTTACTCAGCACGTGACTTGGCTCCCAGATCTGCCTTTGGAGGCTGCACCTGGCACTTAAATTAATTAATTAAGCAAAAATAATTGTTTGGCACAACCTTTAGGAGCAGAGGATTTTACATGGAGAAGGACTTGTACCACCACTCCTGTCTAATCTACCACACAAACACATGTCATTTGTCCAAGGTAGTCAGACCACCCTTCCTGGTTTTTCTGAGTAGCTGCTCTCTATGAACAAAATTATTGGTGTCTTGGCACCAGAGCATCAACCCTACAAAACCTCCTGAAAGTCACTTTACAGACACTCAGTTGGAAATTTCAATTTCAGGTGCTCCTTATGCATTTGATCTCTAGGTTCCAGCCTAAACCCAGTCATTGAACCCCTGGGCTAGAATCAATGAATAGAAGCTTTTATAGTTCACTACTTGGTTTTGTCTCCTGCTTTTGTCAGGGGATGACTTGTTTGTCCCCGTCTTTTGGGCTTTGCTGATGGTTTATCTAGTGGCAGTCATTAAGCTGAACACACCTATGCCTATAGCTCCAGTTAATCCAGTACAGCTACTCACTTGTCTTTTGCAACAAAAGGTGATATGAAATACCTATCAGTAAGTATAAAGCAAACTCTTTTTATTTTTAACTTAAACCATGTGTGACAGCTTGCATCTGATTACACATAGGTCTGACTGAATGCTATTGCCTTTGGTGAGAGTGGGAATTTTGCAATTTAAGGGTTATACAGTCTTGAACAGTCAAAGCTCTCTATTAACGAAAAAAGAAATCTCAAAACTATAATTTGTAAGAAAACCACAAACTGCTAAAATATAAATATAACGGTATAGAAATACTCAAAATACATTAGGGCTCAATCCACTTAGTTAAATTATTGGTGCATAATGTGGAAAAAACCCTAGAAACATAGAACAAGGAAAATGCTGAAACTTAATTCAGATTACTTCTTTGTATTTATATTCTGAATTGCAACATTCTGAATTTCTATTTTACATAAGGAGAAAAGCACTTAGTGATTTTGCTGTGATGACTGAGCAATACTAGAAATAGAGCACAGTTCTGAAAGAATCAGTTATATAGACATTTGGGATTCATAATGGGAGATAATGGTCTTTTTGATGATGAATCTACTATATAAGCCAAGAATATTTCAAGAGCTGTTTCAAAGTAGATCCATTAGCACAACCCAAAATTTATCCTTAGTCTTCCAGATAAGGAAAGTTCTTGTGTTTTTGTAATAACAGAAAGTTAGAGTGTTAGAGAGTCTTTGAAAAAATTATGTGCTTGTTACAGAGCCAGACTTCAGACACACTCCTTGCAGTGTGTAAATTTTAATGCAAAACACAGAATCTGCATGAAAGTGTGGGAAAATAAGGTTTGGGGTTATTTGCATAATATCATTAATATATTTTTTGAAACAACTTCTGGGTCATGAGCTCATAAAGTGTCATTCTTGGATAAACTGGCAGCATGGATTCTTCCTGCACAGGATGTTTCTAAACTCCTTGCCAACATGTTTTGTTTTTGGCTTTTTTTTCCCTTAATGGTCAAATGCTATACCCAAAGTCCTGTAAACACCATGGTGAAAAACTGTGGTCAAATACATGGGAAGCATGTACTGTTTGGTTTTACATTGATAGCACTTTTTGATAGTTAATCTTGTCCTCATGGAGTGTATGGGAACACCTCTGTTATATAATATAGAAGATAAAAGCTAGCTAGATAGATAGATGATAGATAGACTGACCTGAAATGCTTTGATGTCTGACTTTGTGTTTCATGAATTTGTAGTATTTGCAACAGCCATGCATGTCTTCAGGTATTACTCATCTTCACCAAAGATACTGTGATAGAAATAATCTATTGTACATGACACATGCCAGTTCCTGTGTGCTCTTTATTTCCTTGAAACACCTAGCTGGAAAATTGGTTGTTATGGAAAGAGGGTTCAGTTGTGTAGGAAGCAAATACTTGTCCATATTATCTTTCTTTTAAAAGTGTTTTGGCTACTATATTGCAGAGAGAATGTAGTATTGTTCTACCTGTAGTGTACTATTAAGCAATTGGTGCAGTTACTGTTGAGTTGGCTAGGTGGTTCAAAAATGCAGTGTATTTCATTCCAGTTCGTGAGCCAGTGATCTCCCATTTTATATCAGTTTATTTATTGGAGGTTTTTTCTAGTTTATTGTATTTATCTCAACTATTTAAAATGTCTGCAAATGTCCCCATGGTAATGGAATTCACTTGGCAGCACTATATAGCTGTATGAATCATTACAAGACAATAAATAAATAATTGAAGGCACAACTAAATACCAAATGGAAGTTGATAGGTTTGGTAACAGCAGGAAGAGTTCATTGTGAAGATACCTCAATACCATTAATCTTTTTTTCCTGGAAACTCCTACTTCTAGAAAAGGTTGGTTTGGACAGACTTGAAAGTTTGGTCCTGATGTTTTGTGGGATGTCCTCCAAAAGAAAACCTTTCTCTGCAGATGGGTGGATCACCCCATAAATCCATTGTGCCTGAGTCCACACACCAAAGGTGGCTGTTGGAGCCTGTATGAAAGAATGGGGATCACTTCATTTTGGGGTCATGCAGCTATTAGTGCTATGGTCCGTCTGTAGTGGACAAATGGACAAGTAATTCTTTAGAAAGGTTCTTAGCTTGAGCCTGTGCCTTTGACAGAAAGCAGGCCAAAGCAGTATTTATGGACTGTCAAAAGATGTAGTGTATGTGCATGAACTTCCAATGAATAAACAAGTCACTGTTTTTTGTAATGGCATGTAATGGAATAAGATGGCTGAATACTTGCAGAGCATTTTCTGCAAGAGAACAGTATTCAATTTTCTTGGGCTACAACTGGCAAAGCAGCCTTTTTCACAGTATTCATAATTACCACAGCTATGAAAAAATTGTCCATTCAACTCAATGTCTTAGATGGACCCATTAGCTACTGTTGTCTTCTTGCATAAATGCAGTTGCAAAAGTGACAGGGTTTTAATGTAGGCTGTCTTAATCCATTGTGATAGCTACATGGCTTAATCTTTGAATATAGAGGAGAAGACTGTGCAGTCAAGCGTATTTTAATTCCATGTCTAAAGTTCAGCAAATGGAAGAGAGAGCATTGAAAGCCTTAAATAAACCACAATGTGATAAATCATAACAAAGTATAAAATGAAAACGTTCCGTTTATTTAGAGAATGTTCTCAAAGAATGGCATACATTGGTCTTGAACCCAAGCATACATTTATGTAGACCCTTGTTAATTCACAGTTTATTTATAAAATGATTCCATTTTTGATAACATCTGTATATGGCAAGGTGCCTAACCTCTGGGGCACAATGGGGAGAAGTTATAAAGTTAGCATCCTCTTTCCTCTTGATGTACAAGCAAAGAAGCTGGAAGGAATCACAGTGTTACTCAGGCAGCAGCATCTGCTGGGTCTTACTAACTTCCACTCATCAGAGAAAAGACAGAACTGCTCTAAAATGGAGGCAACAGGAAATCTTGGTAGGAGGCTCTCAGAACAGCCAGCCAAGGCAAGGTAGATAGAACACTGTAGACCTGTTGTGGTATAGAGTTAACACTGACTTCACTCATGGTGCAAACTAGACAAAATCACACAAAGTGACAAAAACAAATCAGAAATTACCTAACTTCAGCTGTTTACACAAAGCAAAAAACTCATGGCTATTATAATTCTGCTTTTCTCTCTGGTTACTTGACTGGGAAGCTACTAAAACATAATTTCTATTTGAGCAAGTTTTTGAAAGAGGAGTGAGTACTTTTGAATAATGCACCTATTAGGTAAAGTACTGATCTGCATGGAAACAAAGCTCCTTGTGTATAGAAATTCCACTTGCTGTACATCACTGAAAAATTTAGTATGGCAGAAAAAATAAATCTGATTGTCCATAAAATGTTTTTTCTGTAATAGTTATGACCCAAAAATGTATTTTTAATGTTGGAAAAAATAACATATTGTTCATTTTGTCTGATTGATTTTATCACTTCCTGCCTGATTATTGAGGAATTTAGAATGTGTTTTGGCCAACAAGAAGTATGTTCACACTGGGGACATTTCTTGCTCTCTTTTCAGGAAACCGCGCTACATTACTGCTATTAATGCTGGCTTTCTCAGCACCATTTATCTAGTGCAAGCTGGCCTCTATCATTTTTCTAGATCCCTCTTATCTGTTCCTCAGTGAGCCTCTATCCTGCAATTAATTCCACTTGGTTCAGAAGCTGGCAGTGCTCGCCGTGAGGTCCCAGCCATTACAAATACCTGTAGCAAACACAGAGGAGATTGCAGTATATAGCAAATACCAAGTGTATAGCAAATAGCAAGCCAGCAACTTTCTCACATTTGTCTGGAGATCAGATTGAACTCCTTCAGACACAGTTACACAAAGTGACCATTCACCCCTTGGCATATGAGCCTTTGGAGCAGGAACCATATGCTTCCAGGGCAACAGGGGGCTCTGTCCCTGCTAGGGCAAGTAATTAGAAACAAGATGAGACCTGGCTGGCCTGTTTTCCATTGCCTGATCCCATCTCCTCACAGCCTGAGCTCTCCACCCTCACTTGCTTGTTTGTTGTTTTTTTTTTAATGAAGCCTAAATATTCTAAAACAAACAAACAAAAAAATCTATTTAATAAGAAAAATACATTAGCAAATGGAAGGGTTTTTTCAAGACTTTTCTCCTCAGCAAACTGGCTTTCATTCAGCATTACATGCATCTCTGGTAAATAAATTAGAAGATACATAGCATTAAACTCATAAAACAATTGCTGTATTTTGCTGATGGTTGGCATCTCTGCAGTACAGCTGCTTCTCCCAGCCTCCTGGGAGCAGAAAAAAGGGACAATAGTGAGCTATGCAATGTGACTGACATCTCTTCCACACCACCAATCTAAAGGCACACACACACAAATTTACCAATACTCACCATCATCATATCAGAGTAATTTCTATAGGTTTGGTAGCATCTTGAAAGGCTTTCTGTCACCCAACCAGGAGCCAGCAGATGGTGAATGCAGGAGGTCACACAGGATGGTCTTAAGAAATTCTTGCCCATGCAATCCATCATGGGTCAGACAATGCCTTTGTATCTCTCAGAACACATCTCTTTTCTTCGCATCTATTCTAGCAGGTGCAGCTCTGCATGTCAGCCACCCCAAACAGCCAGCTGTGCTTGCAGTGAAACAGTACAGTCGGCAGCCGTCAGAGGAGAGGAGTCATCGCCGAAGGCTGTAAATAAAAGGGGAAGAATGTAGTGGCTTTGGGACTTCTGCCCAAAGAGATAAACCTTGACTGCTGTTGTGCCTTTGCTTTCTTAAGAAGCCCCAAGTGCTATTTCTGATCAGAGAAGAAAGAAGTTCTCTGCCATGACCCTCATCAGGATCAGCTGTTCCAAGCTGGAGTTTACACTCCAGCACTGCCAGGGCTGTGTTGCTCAAGTCCAAGTGCAGTCCACCATGCTGTATTCCACGTGGGTCCCCTGATTCCTCTAGTGGGTCCTACATGTTTCCAGCTCCTCTGGTGATTTATGAAAGTTTTTCATTAGTTCCTTGTTCCCCAGTGCCTGTGTCCAGTGAGGAGTCCTCTGCATTAAAGTAGGTGTTGAAAACACAGGAGGGAACAGGAAGATTATAAGTCACTGGGTAATGGGTAATTCAATTAGTCTTCCAGGGGCTAAGAGACATGAAGACTGAGAGACTCTAAGGAGAAGTCGCTCCTCAGGAAATCCTTATGGATCATTGTTTCTATGGAGCAGGAAAACAAGCCTCTCACAATAGAAAATATCTTCCCATCAACAGCATAAGAAAATGATAGAGCAACCAAGCTCTGGTAGAGTGAGTCATCACTCAGACATTTTTCTTCAGTGCTTTCCCACTGATTGCTAGCAAAGGTCATGGGCTGCTAAGCCAGAGTCTGGAGGCTGTAGGATGGGAAGGGCCATCAGGAAGCCCTGATGCTGACAAAGATATTTACTTCTACATTTCAGTCAAGCTCAGAATTAGAGTACTGGGGGAAGATCCATCTTCTTTCATCTAAATCCCAGATTTGCGTTTTAGCAAATCTGAGGGAAGTGTTGTGGTTGCTATGGATAAGATATATGTAGGGTCCAAAACTCAGAATTCATTCTTTTAGTAGACAGAGACCAAAGAAGACAGGAGAAATTAAGAGTGTAGTGCTGTCACATCCCCTGCTAAGACATCCAGTTCAGGGTTAGCTCCAGATTATGACACAGAAAGTAGCTTTGACTGCAGTGTTCCCCTGTCTGTTGTGATAGAAGTCACTCACTTCTGAAATATCTTTAAGCCATCATTCAGCTTCTTCTCCATTCCTTATTTGTACTGCCCAAGTAATTAATTTTCTGCCTGTAAATCTGTGATAGGAGGAATTACATTCAAAAAAGGCAAATTGATGCTTTCTGCTTCATTTATCTTAAAACTGAATCTGTAACGAGGTGTCACATTCCCTTCCTTCCTGCACACGTAGGCTTGTCTAAAATAGCCACCCTCCCGTAACATTCAGTTATCTCTGGTGTAGCACCATTGCCTGTAGCAACACTGAGAACAGTTAAGATAAGACATCAGTGTTTTATCACCATTTGGTCTAACCTTACTTAATGCAAGTCTGGGTGATGGAATAATAATAAAAATACCAACACCTTAAAGGACGTCTCCTGCCCTAAAGCTATTACTTCTATCAACAATGCAGCCATAGGAGAAGTCTCAACAATGGAAGATGTGGAAGAGGGACTCAGGTTTTAGGATTACATTGGGGCAGTGGGTATAAAGAGAGGTAAAAAAATGTAGCCAGATTTCATGTCCATTGTATTCTCATGTTTCTGCAATATCACTGTGAAAAATGAGAGAAAAGTGCTCCAGTAGTGTTAATCAACCATTAGTGACCTCCTGAGCTCTACAAAATTTATGGCCTTCATGGAGGTCTCTGGCTTTTTTTTTCAAGATTGCAAGGAGATTGTTTAATTTTTGCATTTCATGGTGGTTTGGTTCCCTGTGATTTCCCCCTGTGAAGGTAGAGCGACAGGCTGTGCCTGGGTAGAGCTTCTATCCTGAGAATGTCCAGACGTGCCCCATTCCCCTAATGAGATTATTTTTACCCTGTCTTAAGGGTATTTTAGGTCTTCACAGAAATTAGGTTTCAGCTGTATACCTTATAGCAGGCATATATATATATATATATATATATATATATATAGACTGATGTTGGCTGCATACAGTATTGCTCAAAGTATGTCAGAAATATGTGATGTATGATAAACAGAAAGATGTTCTTGGGGTTTCAATCATCTTTCTTCTAAGTGAAGTATTCCAGGACTTCAGCAAAATGCAAATGTCTTGCATTAGAGAAGCTTAGCAGGCTTGGAATATGTATATCCCTATTTCCCTTCAGCCTGTGAAGCTGCCTTACTACCAAAGCTGAGTGAAGTATCTTTATTGAGTCAGTGTAAACAGCTCCTATTCAGCTCTCAGCCCTGCAATCACATACTGGCTGATTTTTTGTTAGTTTCTTTTTTTTTCCTGCAGCATTTTTCTTTTTCGGAAATAAGAACTTTCTCATGCCTGTTGATTTCATCATACAAGAATTTAATTCAGCAGTCACCTTAAAAGGCCATTCATTTATATTTAGGGAGGAGCACATTTGCTTCCTTTGCAAAATGTGATGTCAAGGCTTATATTTTTTTCCCCTTCAATTCCTCTTAAAATAGGAAATGCAGAAAGAGGAGGGTCCACAGTAGAACACAGCACACATTTATATGGTCACCTAAATGAACAGAACCGAAAGATTCATGTGAAATGCCTCTTTCACTGAACGTGAGTACACTGGTTGTTCTTTCTGAGGGTCACAGGTATGGTAAAAAGGCACAGCCTATTTTGGTAGGGTGCTGATTCAAGCTTCTTAATTAGCTAGCTAAGAGATCAAAGAGCAGAAGTCAGATGAAAGCTTGGTGCTGGTGTGGCTGCAATTCCTTTCCTAACTATCTGTTTCCCAGATTGCAATGATGTCAGGCTGTATCTGTCACAATTAACATGGGAGGAGGAGATAAAACAAAAGCTTGTTTACTGTAGGCTGTACCAAAACAGTTTTTATATAGGTTTCTCCAAATGAAATCAGTTATTGTAGGCGAGTCTGGTGGCTCCAGGTATTATTAAAATTGTCTGCACATCTCACAAAGCCCTGTTTACAGCCAATTACAATTTCTTCTGAATTCAGCTCCTAGAACTGTTCAGAGCCATCTGGCTCTACAGGTAGGTACACCTAAGTACGCGTGGCTGTAATTTTCAGATAGAGCCTAAAAGGCTTGTTCAGGTCAAAGGCATTTGGAGCGGAGATTTGGCCTTTGCAGTCAGGAGGGCTGGGGGGAGGAGGGAGAAGTGGTCTTGCTGAAAGAGCTCTTTTTTACACTCCTTCAGCAAATGCAGCCATAGGTCGCTCAGTCAGAGGGAGGCTCTTGAAGGTTTGTCACTCACAAATGTTCAACAGAAACCTTCACAGTTTTAGCATCTCACCTCCCTAATGACTTGTCTTCCCTGAGCACACTTCAGTCCAAATTTAAGATAACTTTTCCTCCTGTTTGGTTGTTAAAAGGCTGACTCTGTCACACCTATTGTTGAGATCTGAACTGAGAGAGGGGCACAGCCTGGTTTTCAGCCAGCTTTCCCTGGCTAGCACTATGGAGGAAAGGGGAAGCTGCTGCAGGGAAGAAACCTCACAATAGTGGAAACTGGTCCTGGAAGTGGCAGGAGGAAGGATGAAAGTTTTAAATCGGAATCACAGATGGGGGAGAACACTGATGATGAAGTAAAGTGCAAGGCAGAAGCTGGAAGGGACCATCAGACCTTGGGAATACACACAAAGAGAACATGTGGTTGAACATGGCTGAGTTAACACAGGAGAAATGGAGAAAGGCAATGGGAATACTGATGCTGAAACAAGGAGAGGGGGAAAGGTGCTGGTCCAAGAAACAAGCTGTACATGGGGCTGATGTCTGTGGTCCATTACTCTTGGATTTTCTAAGGCCTATTTATATACTACTCTAATATATATATATATATATAATATAATAAATATAATTAATATAACATAACATAACATAATAATATAATATAATATAATATAATATAATATAATATCATATCATATCATATCATATCATATCATATCATATCATATCATATCATATCATATACATATACATATACATATACATATACATATACATATAATACACATATAATATAATATACATATAATGTAATATACATATATATAAGGTTATAGGAGAAGATTAGGACTGGGTGGGAAGTTTACAGGGTGGAGGTAAGGGCCGGATCAATCAGAAGTACAGAACTTAAAGCTGAGGGCAAAGAGAAGATGTGGTATGGATAAATGGCCCCTGGAGTTTAAATTCTGCCTTGGAGTCTGTTTCACAGTCCCAGAACTCCTTGCATTCCAAGCAAACTTTGTATATATTTATGCGGAAACTCCTAATTTCCCTGGTGGTCAATGTGACTCGTGATGTGAGAAAGTGCAGTGTTCAGAGCTCTAACTAAAGTCAATGGGGGCTGTGTTTTTCATATATGGAAAAAAAAAAAAAAATCACAAATATTAGGTGCTTAAAAGGATCAGATTTTAATATCTCACATTGGTTTCCAAGATTATTTTATTTCCCCCACCCCTTTTTTATCCACTCACCTCACAGGTTTTCTCAAAAAAATATTTGTGAAATACTCAAATTTTATACTGTTAAGTGCCAATAAACAAATATCTTGGGGAACAGAAAATCCTTCCTTCATTACAAAAGAATACAGCAAAGTCTGAAGCCCCATTAAACAACCAGTAGAACACAAATTATTGAACAGTTGCTAATTACATAATCAGGTCTTGTTCTGTGTACTGGCTGAAGCAAAGATACTCTGAAAATATAGTTGTGTATCATGGAAGTATAGTTGAGTCATCCATGGAAGTACAAGTTGGAAAAATATCATACATTTCTTCTCATGTACTAGTAATAGTATAAATGCAAAAATTTAAAGCTTTCTTCACCTGTAGACCCCTGTAAACATTATTGATGAGATGCAGATCCTTGAATAGTGACTAGACAACTGCTTGTTCTTCAGTTATTTCTGCTGCAGCCCTTGGAAGTCATCTGTGGAACCCTGGGGGTCTGCAGACCACATGTTTTAGACTGCTGTCTATGACTGTATAGCTCACAAAGGCAAAAAAAAAAAGTGTTAAACCAAGAATCATTTTTTGTCTGTCCAGTAGCATGCTCTGTGTCGTAAGAAAGTGTATGAAACATTCAACACCCTTGCTGCTAGCAGTCATCTTGAAAGAAGGGAATGAGTTTGTTCTGATTATGCCATATCAGATGTTCTGCCTAAGACTTGTCTGCTGGTTTTCTTTTTTTTTCTCCCTCTCTAGTGCCACTGACAAATCTTGCATTTCTCTAGTTGACTATTGTTATCATACTCAAGCTTGAGTTAAGATCCCAGCGCACCTCTGCCAATGCAGTCCAGCTCCTAACATGCATCATGTAGTGCTAAAATCCAGTTTTAAGGCTCCTATACTTGATGTTTCCATTTCACTGCAAACTGAGAATGATATTTGATTCCGCAAAAACAAATATTATGAAGGTGTTTCCCCTTAGAGTTTGGGAACTTCTGTCACTGATGTGTAAGGATCTGTAATTACAGCAGTGTTCCCTTCCATCCACCACAGCTGTCTCCAGCAATGTTCCCCCTCATTAAGAAACTATCCTATAATTGAAGATTAGAGCTCAAGCTTAAGGCAGTAATTTCCCCTTTCTGTTTGAGTCCTTATAGAATTTACCTTGTCAAGCTGAGGCGTCTGTTGTGCTTAGACCTTTCCACCTTTCAGAAACAGGTCTTTACTTGAGCTTCATTTCGCTTTGCCGGGTTTGCTCCAGCAGTTGCCCCAGTGCAAATGCTATGAGAGCTGGCTGTAGATAGCCCTGGCTTCAGGAAAGCCAAGCCTTTGATACTCTTCATAGTGTTAAAACCACTGGGGATTTTTTCTCACCATCTGACATTCAGCTTTTTATTGCATGGGTGACCTGTGTCACTTTCCCATTAAGTTATTTTGTCTGTGAAAATTATGGTAGAAGAATTGGAAAGTGATGTGAAACTATAGGTTTATTCTGTTCCCCATTCTGAATAGCTGCTCATTTCTGGAGTATGGAACAAGACACATTTATCTTTATTCATTACCCTTTAAAATGACATATATTTTAAAATTTTGTTAGTTCCATCTATGTGATATATGAGATCTTCCTGAGCTCATAATTTGTCACTGCTGCATTTGTATGACTTGGTAATAAAAATCTTAGTAATGGATTCTGGGTTGGTGGCAAAGGATGTAGCTCCTTGCTTCTTTGTTTCTGCTTTTTGATCTTTTAAGCCATGAGCTCTGGATGTTCTCCTCTGAAAAACTTGGTGTTTGCTAGCTGAATTATAACAACACACAGATAAAATAAATTTGCCAGCAAGCTCCTTTTAGCTATTTATTTATTTTTAATTCAATTTGCAAAACATAAAAAAGATGAATTCTGAGCTGCAATCACATTTAACAAAGGATTAAAAAAAGCAGACCAGCCCATAAGAGCTTTAGTAAACCACTAGCTGTTTCCCAGATGCCAGGGCTCTTCGTCACATTTTTCAAGACTAGCAAAATGAATAAAAAGGGCTCAGTGTGGGTGGGCTTGGGACAGAGGTCTAACATGTGTGAACAGGGGCTCAGAGTACTTAAACGGTTTTGTGCTTCAGTCTTTCTGCCTCTTGCCTCAGTGTCTGCATGGCAAAGGTGTGTGTGTATACACACATGTGAGTACATGTGCACATCTTGCTCCAGGTGTAACATCCACATATTGTAAAATTATACTGTTAGTTGCTACTCACTGCCTTCACTTTTCCTGATGTTTCCTGTTCCAGCTTTTTTCCTGAACCGCCAGCCTTAACTTACTTTTGCTTTACTGCCAGAACACGACACAATGCAAGAGATAAATTTCAAAGTTGCACAGATAATTTATAATGATTCCTTTCCAATTGCCCCCAGTTAGTGTGGATAAACATTTCCCCAGAAGACAAAACCCTAAACCACATTCTGCTATTCACACTGACTTTTTGGAGGGCCTGACTTTTACAAAGCAATCTGCTGCTTCATGGGAAGAAGAAAATTCCATTTCTGAAAATCAGGCCTTTGTTTTCAGAGAAACCCATACAGCTCGCATTTGCTGACTCTCTTCATGTGCTGCCAATGAGTGGGGATGGCCTGAGCCTGACTTTTCCTTCCTCATTATACGTGGTGTGTGTTTGCTTCTCTCGTGGGCTGTGTTTTCAGTGTGTTTGCTTAGTTTCTCGCTGTCTGCCATACTGACTTCTTTATTCTTTCACTTCTGAGTTTGCTGCATATTTTATTTCTGTCTTGCATCTGCACTCTGCTTGTTTTGCTCAGCTGGATTTAGCATCCTGATTGTATGAGGATGTGCCTTTTTTTGTCATTTTAACCTCTTCTGCCTTAATGCTCTGTTGGAAAGACTGCAGGGGGCAAATAAAAATAATTAAAATTAAAATTACAACCCTAAAAAGTCCTACTGACAGCAAGAAGAAAATTTAAAAGCCAAAAACCAGTGTTTTCAAGATTAAAATTATCAGGACAGACACAGAATTTTAAAAGATGCATAATTGCTTCCCACATACATGATCCAGATGTTACTCAATAAAAGAATCACATTTAAACATAAAATAATCTATTTATTGTATTGCATAATCACTGTATTTTTTAAGTTCAAGAAAAATATGAAAAAGCCAGGTTCAGTAATTTACAGCTTTCACAAGAATACAAAACTTTCTTAGCATGGTTTATGGCCATCGTGGAATATGATCCTCTTATCTGTGGTAAAAGTCTGCAAGGTTTATCATCAGTTCTCAACACAAATGAACTTCAGATCTGGCTGCTTTTCTACAGAAGCTATCTGGGATCAATGGGGTCATGCTATATCTGCACTCCCTGCAGAAATATCTGAGAGAATCATATTGGTTATCTTCTTGTTTCACATCCCCTTGTGGAAAACTGGTTGTCAACATTTGTGTCAATGGGGTGTCACTTGGTGAGATACCTCATATTTCTAAAGTGAAATATAGATTATCTCATAATCTGTAACTGAACATAACAATCATCCAACTATAACCAAGCCTGGGAAAAGAGAACGTCAGAAGGAGACATGAAGCTACCTCAAAATAAGTTTGAAGAAAAGATGAGTAGAGCTGACAGATGGTGCAGTACTTCAAGGAAATCACGACTTTCTTCTTCTTCCATCAGTTGCTAAGGAGAGATTATATATAAGAAAGTATCAAGAATATCAGCACCCAGGTAATACTTAATTCTGGTAAGTGCTTAAACACCCGTGAAGCCATTTTACATACTTTTTGTCTTAATCCAACCTGCTTCTTGTGGCTGCGGAATCTATCCCTGTATCTATTTTGAAAACAGAAGATGGGAATGTTCTTTCTTTTGAAATGCCCAGAAAGCTGTTCAGAAGCATTAACCAGTCCACTG
This sequence comes from Poecile atricapillus, assembly GCF_030490865.1. Taxonomy (NCBI): domain Eukaryota; kingdom Metazoa; phylum Chordata; class Aves; order Passeriformes; family Paridae; genus Poecile; species Poecile atricapillus. Next base: position 47,240,899 of record NC_081250.1, on the reverse strand, counting down.
TACAGCTATGCATCTCTTGAGCTGCAGAGGCAAATACATACAGCTCAGAACGTATCTCCCTGCAGCTTAGTGATTCCCCATACAATCGCTGCTTTAAACCAGAACAGTGATCTTTTTCTTTCTTTCTTTCAGCAGGATAGAGTTTAATCCCATTAATGACTGTATTTCCCACCTTACCACTCCAGGAATACTTGGCTCAAAGGGGATGATGTAATTGTCTTGACTGAAATGAAACTCAGATCAGTTGAGGAGACAGAGTGCGAGCAACACACATTTGCTGCAGAAATTCATCTGGAAAAGAAAAAAAATGCAAATCATTGCTTGTTTTTTTTTTAAAGAAGATGGCAAGGTGCATATTATTTACTCAAGCTTTAACAGACTGGAGGGTAGAACTGAAAGTGTTGTAGAGAATGAGGCCATGTCTGGCTAGAGATCAGTCACCAGCAGTGCTCCTCAGGGCTTAATCCTGGGGACAGTTCTGTTCAATACATTTATCATTTATTTGGGTGCAGGAGTTGAATGCACCATTAGCAAGTTTGCTAATGATACTGAACTGGGAAGTGTTGTTGACTGTTTTGAAGGACAAGTGGCCTTGAAGAGAGATATGGATAGACAGGAGCATTGAGTTATGATTAATGGGACGAAATTTAGCCACCTGAAATACCAGATTCTGCACCTGGGAGAGAATACTGCTGGGTAGAAGTATAAACTAGGAGAGGAGTGGCTGGAGAGCAGCCCCACAGAAAGGGGCCTGGGGCTGCCAATTGACAGGAGGCTCAAGAGGAGTCAGCAGCATGTGCCCTGGCAGCCAAGAGGGCAAACCTCATCCTGGGATGCATCAAACACAACACAACTGACCAAGAGGAGTAATTATCCCACTGTATTGAGCTGGTGCAACCTAACTTTGAGTATAATAATGAGTGTAGTTCCAGGCCCCAAAAATTTAAAAGTATGTGAAGATCCATGGATGCATCCAGAGGACACAAAAGATAGTGCAAGGGCAGGAACTCCTTTAAGTTGCTGATCTCTTCTCTTTGGCATCCAGTGATGGGACACATGGGAATCGTTCAAAGTTGCACCAGGGAAGGTTTAGTCTGGACATTGGGAAGCAGTTCTCTACCAAGAAGGTGGTCAAACACTGGAATAGGCTTTCTACAGAGATGGTAGATGCACCACAGTTTTCAGTGTTCAAGAGGTATTTATTTGGACAAAGCCCTTAATACTATGCTTTAGCTTGGTCAGCCCTAGAGTGGTCAGGCAGTTGTACAAGATGATCACTTTAGGTCCCATCCAGCTGAACGATTCTATTATATCTTCTATATATTCTATATTCTATATCCAGTATTCTATAGTCTGTTCTAAACCTTCCTTCAACAGAAGGAGGGATATATTTCCTGCTAAATTATCTCCCTTGTCTCTTCTTTTAACTACCTTTTATCTACTATTTTCTCAAAAGACAAAAGCTCTTGGAGAGATATTCCAGCTGAGGATGAACTATCATAATTATTGGATGTAAGAGAAGCCATGTTCCAATATCTTCCTCTTAAACAACATGCAGAACCCTAAAAAATGGTCCACTAGTTTTAGTAAAGCAGAATATTTTATGTGGTGGCCATGCACAATCATGAAAATTGTGAGGGAATTCATACGACCTTAATGAAGAGCACTCTTACTTGAGAACTGAGACCCACTAATGGAACAGGATCTGCAGGTGTACAGGATGGAGTCACTCGCCATCTCAGAGAAGGAAATTCATATTTAATGAAGGGCCTTCAGGGAAAGGAAAAGAACCAGGCTTGTACATTTTTGAAATGAAAAGCACCTAAGAGAGCCCAAAGCACCCTTAAGTGTTAGTTGAAGAATCCCTTGGGCTGTAGCGTGGGTCAGGTTTGAGTGACTGGCAGCAAAATGTACTGCAGATTAAGTGCACATGATGGTGATATCCCGAATGGGAGGTAGAGAAAAAACAAGGGATTGGTAAAGCTAGTAAGGCGACAGGGCCAGTGGTGGTATCTGGGGGATATTCATAAATGTTATGGCTGGAAAGGAAGATGATGAGAGGTAAAGGCTGTAAAAGTGACTAGTATGATTTAAGACCAGTAGGAGAGGGACAAAACAGTCACTGGAAGCAAGTTTTCTTTTCGGTCAGAGCAAAGCAGTGGGGGTGAGGATAGACAGAAATCATTCAGGCTTGCTTCCCAGAACTTCCTCAGGTACATCTCTTATTCCACATAACGAAGACTTAAGAACCTCCTTAAGACTCCTCTTTTTTGGCTTGACTTTGACTTTAATGAACTAGCTTCCATGCTGGTGCTGTTCAGTGCTGGTCTTTCCCTTGTTTTTTGCTGTGTGGTCTGTAACTCTCAGTCAGACTGCAGGCTCCATAACAAATTATTATAATGATAAAGTATAAATCACAGATAAATACAGCACCTGTACAGTACCTAAATTACAACTATGGTGTTCCATAAATAATAAACTACCCAGGAGTGAAAATTACAAAAGGGTAAGATGCAGAACTTCAACCAGTTGTGCTGTAGCTCAGGTCAAATTAAAATGCGGTCAAGAATTTTAAACATTACACTACACATTTTATCTAAAGCATTAAGTAGCACACAGAAAACCTCTTCACTTGGATAAAAGCAATGATGTATTTCTAACCCAAGAAATATCACAGACACAGTTGTCATCAGTGAAAATCAATGTGGATTCAAGTGAAAGAAAGGATAAAAAAATGACAATAGGAAGCCATTATAGGACACTGGGGGAGGATGGAAAAGCAGAACAGGAAATGTTTGTGTAGATAAGAGAATCCTGCAAAATAGTGACAGCAAGAATCATATGAATTTCAATCGTCCTGTCACTGAGGGGAATTGCAATTAGGAAATATCAAATAAATGTGAAAAGCTGAATACTAACGTAGCTCTGAATTGTCTTTAGAAAGTTTGTGAAAACACTCTACATAAAGAAGCAACAGCTCAGAAAGCTCACATCCTGGCTTTTATTTCCAAATCCAAAATAGTACAGATCTGAAAGAATCAGTTTATTGACCTTCTGGGTTATACTACTAGCTCTATTTTCTCAGGCCTTCTGCAGATGGTTGGGGGCTGGTATATCCACAGAGGATGTGGTTCATTTAACTTCTGGTGATTGACTCTTGTCACGTTTGTGAAGGGCACGAACTAGAAATTGTTGGGAAGACAATTTTGCAAGCTATGAGATGGTTTAGTGGTTATACATTTTTCCTACCTGAGTTATCCTTAATTAAAGTTGGTATAAAAGGCAATTTCTGGAAACCTAGTAATTTCTGGAAGTCACAGTATACAATAAAAAAAGCTTAGTTTAATCTGCATTAAAAAAAAAAATTGTGCAAAGTCCATTCTTCTGCCAGCAGTACCATATTGGCTTCTGTGAGGTTTAAATTCTCTGCTGCAAAATGCAGTTAAGAATGGGAGGCATTGGCAAAGCTTCTTTGTGTTGCAGTTGTAAGAAAGAGCAGTTAAGTGAAAATTACTTGATATTACTCTGGTGATGTTAAAGCATCTGGTAGTGTTTGTTTTCTGTCCATCCCAAGCTTTTTTGCTTGCCTTCTACTCAGGTTTTTGTTTCTGCTGCACCACTGCAAGCTTTCCTTTGCCCAGGGTTTCCACCTGGTACTTCCAGTTGACATTTGAATACCCTTGATGCTTCCCTCGTCCAAAACCAGTTTGTTCTGACCAGGGTCCAGGTGGCAGTCCCCTCTGACACTGGACTTCAAGAGACTGGAGGAACATCATCTCATACTAACGGGACTGGACTCAGGAAATAAGAAGAGTTGCAAGAATAACCACTAAATATTTATGAGAGGTAATTCAAAACCTGTTCTTCTGAGAAGCTGAAGCTCTTGAAATTTTTTGCACTGGACTCAATTTTTGCAAAGATTCATCTGAACAAGCATCTGGTATGTTCCAATTCATAGCACATATGTCTGATCATTGTATCATTCTGCACAACAATAATCACATTAGTATTTAGCTCTGACTTAATTCAGTATTGCTACTATGACACAGAATTTTCCTTGACATCTGAAAAAAAGGATAATATAATTTCACAGTATTTTATCTTTTCTGGCCTTTATTTGTTCTGGTGAAAGATGATCTAGCTCGGTATCTCTCAAGACATAACTGTTGTGTCTGGAGTCATCCTTGTTTGTGTAACAGGGATAGCATTTGTGAGACTTGAAGGAGATTAAAATGAGCATTTATTTTATAATGTGATTATAATGTGATTCACTAATGATGAAACTGTGGGAGAAAGTGCATAGTTAATTCTACTTTTCTCTGTCTCCATGTGCATTCCGGCCTGCAAAATTTGCACAGAGAGTTTTTGAAGAGCAAACTCTTTTGCTTTTTGCTCTTTTCAAAGCTTTTTGTAGGAAATTTTTGCTAGCAGCCTGCGTAAATGCCTGCTTTATTTTAATGAGCACTTTCAGTAGTATCACACAACTGTTTTCATAATCTCAAAACTCTTATTTAAAGAGCTGTGACAATCAAGCCAATTATGCTCCCATGGACCAATTTTTAGTTATCTTTGGTCAGCTTCCACTAAAAACATATTTGTGTCTCCTTGCTGTCAGCTGAAATATTTTTTTGGAAATCAGTATTATTTATCTCTCTAATTACCCTTTAACTTGCTTTTGCTTATTTTTACAAATTTTCTTTTTTTCCCCTCTACTAGATTATTTGCTTTTTTAAGACTTACTACTTATTGTTTCTTCTGACCTTTGGATCCCTGAGCCTATGAGGCTCTGGGATATTTTTTCCTATTTAAAATATGAAAAGGGACATTTTAGTTTCCTTCTTTCTTTTTTTTTTCCCACAAATATTTTCTGCCAGTAATTCCCTTTCATATGACTGCTTGATTTAGTTTCCCCAACTCATAGAAATTCACGTTAAATAGGAGTAGAAGAGATTCTTTTGGCAGCCCACCTGCCGAACTCTAGAAATGCCACTTCATATAGTCCATACTTTGGATGGTTGAGTGAGCTCCAGAGACTATCGCTGGGAAGAAAAACCTGTGGACTGAAGCCTGTTAATCTGAGGAGAGGGGAAGGTATCCCATAAAGTGCTTCATCACATATCTGTTTTATTCTGAGTGCTTCACACTGGCAAAGTCATTCATTCTCTTCACTGCTTCATTAGTTGGTCACTGTGAGAACTCAGCCAGCAGGCACTAGTGGTGCCCGTGAATTCCTTGACACTGACACCCATTTATCAATAAGCACATTCAGATGTGGCACACAGACAACCATATAGTTATTAGATTGCAATGACTTGATACCTGTGCTCACCTGAGCATCCTTTAGGACAGGAATCTGGCGGGAAAGGATGGCTCTGTTTCCACTTCATGGTCATCTTCCAAGCAAGACTATCCTAATTATATAACTGGGAAGTCCTAAAAGCATTTTCGTCCTTCATAACTGAAATTAAACTGTCAGTTTACACTCAGTCTTTGCATGGAAAATGTTAAAATTCACAGCAGATTTCCAGACGTCTGCTTCCCAACTGTTTTTAAAATCTAGGTCATTATATATAGGTGGCATCAGATAAGTCTCCATGGAAGTCTCAGAATATTTTAAACAGCAAAATGGGTCAGCCTTCTTTAAAGCTTGTAACCATCTAACACAAGTTTTTGTATGTCTACAGTCCAAGAAAGGTTAAATATCTCCCTTGACCCCTCACTGAATACATTTTTTTTAACATTCCATGTTCTCATAGCAATGCAGAGCAGCTTTTTCTAGATAAATTCCTCTGCTGTTTCAATCTATGTGATGTTTTTTGCCATCCAGTATGAAACCTATGGTAATATACATCCTGTCTTGTTCCAGACCTTGCTCATTCATTTCCACATGCTGTGCAGTCATTCCTTGACTGCAGGCATTTTCCACAAGTTGAAAATTTGTTTCTTTCATTTTGTGATTATTATTGTCCTCATTATGTTGCCCCAGACTGGGACTGAAACAGCAATTCCAAAAGGTGCCATGCTCCCTGTGTGCAATTTTACACATGATTGCAAACAATTTTCAGACTAGCAGGCAACACACATTACTTTAAGCAGTGCAGAGCAGAGGTGTGGTGTAGTGCAGTGCTGGAGGTGACTACTAGATGGATGCTGCTGGGAAGTAGCAAGGGGACTGATGGGAAGAGATGGTCACCAAGGCTGACAGTACCATCAGGGAGGAAGCACAGAGAACATCAGACCCAAGTGGTTCCAGTGCAGAAGGATGATGAATGAGGAAGACATTGCAGGGTGAGAAAAGCCGTCAGTGCTCTGACTTGGGCTTTCCAGAGGTAGAAGCTACTTTACCTGTGGAGCAAAATGCTGGGGATTCTGCCATCAATAGATGTGTCAGCTTGGGAACCTTTATCCTGATGCCCTTGTCCTGGATCAGGTCCACTGCTTAGGGCCATACTCCAGTTACAGACAGGTCATGATTACACAGAAGCAGAGCCATGGGGGCCCCTAACAGTCATAAGACAGCACTACAAGCCAAAACCTGATGCATTTTCCCACTGCCAGCCCGAGTGCCTGAGTAACCAGCTGAAAGCCAGGCCAGCGTGAGAAGGTCCTCACTAGCCTGAGTAAAATGCATGACATTTGGCAGCTCTATGGGCTATTGAAACCCATGAAAACATTCCCAGTGCTTCCAGAGGACTTCAGGTCCTGCCTACAGGACCTGCTTTCCTTGCTCCAGGAACTCAGATTACCACCTTCTGGACATTAATCCACCTGCATCTGAAAGTGTTTACTATTTTTTCCTGAACTTTTTACATCTGCTGCTAGTTTTGATGTATCTTCCCACAACTGCCAAAGAATAGACTTGTCTCTTTTTAAATTTCTTTCCATTGCAGCCAGTATAATCTCCTTGTGCCCATTTCAAATTCTGCCACCACTGAGCTCTTCTGGCATCATGCTGGCTTGTGTTTTTAGGACAGAGGGGAAGAGGGTTTTGTGTGGTCATTTAATGCATGAGAAAACTCATTAATAGATTTTCTGGGTAACTGAAATGTTTTTTTTTTATCTGCAGAATAGAAGGAGCCTAACACTGCAAGCTTCCTCCTGCTGCCCTGGCAGTCTCCTACAATTCCAATTTTGTGTGACTGTTTCTTTGGAAGGGGAGTGTAGCTTGAACTCTGTGCTTATTCATTCTCTCTGTTGGGGCTAATCAATGAAGCAATTGTAATTTTTTGGTGATGTGAGTGTTGCCATGTTTTATGCTGACAGGAAGACCATCACTTGCACAATTGCATAAGGTGAGAATGAGAAGGAACCAGGACAGTGACTATGAATACACAACTGAAGAAACTCTCAGTCCACTTCTAAACAGTTGAAATAACCAGTTCATTTACACTGGAACATCAATAACCTGTTGCTGTGAAATTATGGTGATGTCAAGAGCAGGTAATTAAGTTAAGCTGTATGAAACAGCAATGCACAGACAACCAGAGAGTTACAAAGATTTTGTGCAACTAACAAACACCTTCAAAAAAATAAATAGATGAACAATATTGTGTGCAAATTGAACCATTTGGAAACAACGAAGTGAAAAGGTCTGTGTGCACTGTCAGAGGCTCCTTGTATCCCTGGGGAAGGGCGCTCTCCATCTTGGCCATGGCAATGCAGTGTTGCTCCCTGAAGGTGGCTAGAAGCAATAGAGCCATCTACTGACTAAGTTAACCACAGCATCTTTGTGTGCTTCTCATTTAACTTGCCATTTAACTAAAACTTCCCATTTAACTAAAATTGTGGCCTATGGAGAACTGGTTTTCAGCAGAAGCTAATTACTGAAGCACACAGTTAATAGCTGATTAGCAACTTTGCTGAGCCTCCCTATTACTCATCGCTGTGACATCTGGTTAGGTACCTGTATTAAGAAGCACTCCTAAGCATGTGCCATATATTTTCCCAAGCATGAGATGGCATCACATCTCGTGGTTGAGAAGCCAGGTTGGTGTTTGCCGAACACTGATTACTTTGTAGAAGGCAGAGAAACACTATGGACATCAACACAATGTTATTGGAGCAACTTGGCAAAATAAGGGAAGAGAAAGAGAACATGAGAATCATTGACTTGGGAATTATTGAGGATCTTTAATTGTGTTTAGGAGCTGTTTGTAGGCTGTGTGCTGATGCAGGCGTTTGAAAATGGAGCTTGATATGCAGCACCCTATGTGCTATGTGACCTGAGGGCTCGCATGTCCTAGGACCACGGAGTCTTTGCAGGAAGTCCTTGTCTTGCCAAAGATTCTCATTAAAGCAAACAAACAAAGAATCTTTCAAGTTCATGCAACTTATAATGACAGATGTGAAAATGGAGTGAAAGTGCACGAAATACTGATTTTTAAAGACCATCTGTGTTATGGTAACACCTAGATCTTGGATAGATGTCAAGAAGCTCCCTCTTAGCAACCTTCAGTTGGTTAATAATCCTACAAGGTTCAGCAGGAACAATGTCTGTGCCAGCAAACTGAGAAAATACCTGGCATACTTGCTGCACAAGTAGCTGGCTGAACAGTCCAAAAGGCACTCAGGCAAATGTAGTCAAAGAGCAGACTGTAATATAAGAAGTCTGGCATTGTTATGAAATGAGTGTAGGAATCAAGACTGGCCAGAGCAATTGACTCTGCCCAAGAACGCTCATGACATCTTGTAGAACCTGGTCTTCACAAATGGTGCATGAAACCCCACGATCCCCCTTGGGTTTAGGAGGAGCCGTGTGACCTGCAGTGCTGCTGAGGAGGCTCTAAGTGCTCTGCTAGGCAGAAGACTGATTACAAAGACACAGGATTCCTTGCTAGAACTGGAGCATCCAGATATACACGGCTCAGACCTCTCTTTGAAGTGTCACTATGAGGAAATTGTGTCTTTCTTCCTCTTGCAACCACTTCAGCATGGCTTGAATTAAATTGTAACTAGGTTTAATCCCTGTTGCTGAATTCACCCTTTGCAATTTTTAGAAGAAGCAAAAGCCAAGGCATCCAGAACTGCAGGCAAAATATCCCTCCTAGGTTTTTATTGTATCTTGCCATTGTGAGACATGACTATAGATTCTCAGAACACAGTGTAAAGCTCCACATATATGAGTAATGAGCTTCTGAGACTTTAAACTGAGACTCAAGAGTCTTCTTATGATATTCAAGAACTTGTAAAATCTTACTTTAAATAAGAGTGTGATGTTTAGTGGAGAAAGATGTTATTATAAAATCTTTTAGCTGCAAGAACAGCATTTCAGACTGAGAAGGTTATATTTTTCAGAGTACAGATGTCAGGATGACACCTAAAAGGACAAACAAGAATGGAAAAGCATTTGGAAACAAAATATTTGGAAGCAAAATCTAAACCAGCTTGTTTCCACTACAAATATATATGAGAGTGTCATCACAACATACATGATACAATGGCTCAGACATAACAAATTATAAATATACAAAATATATAGATTCCCAGGACAACTGGATCTTGTTCCTGTAAATACCTGTGCACTGAAATGGATGCATGAAGTCTCCTGGGACTGCTCATGAGTAAAGTTATTAGTTAGTCTGTAAGTCTTCAGTCATGTGCAGTGACATCTGCAAACATGTAAGACTGGAACTTCAAAAATGATAAATTGTTCTGAAGAATGATGATTTCTTTTCCATGGACTGGATAAAACTTAGCAAGCATTTGATAATTTTTGTTATAAATAATAGCAAAGATATATAAAGACAAGAATGAGGTTTAAAGGTTTTCCTTGGCCCCTTCACAAAGGCACATTCTCAGCATTTTATGCTCTCCCACCAGTTAATGAGTTGTGTGGCTATTTTCACCTGTGTAGCGCTGACACAGAGTGTATGGCACAGGGGGAGAGAGAAATCCCGAGGGCATTGCTGCGAGGGATACTGCCAGGAGGTAATGGCTACACCAGAGTTGCAAGCAGGGAGGAGCTGCCTTGCTAATTCCAAGCATTTTCATCACTGAGCCCGCCGTGCCTTGTTCTCATCCAGACAATGCTGCCATAACCACGTGCCTAATTATATTCCTTGTCCCACAGGTGCCACAGAAAGAAGATGCTGGAGCATGGTGAAGAAGGCTTGGAACTGGAAGTGCTGCACTGCTCTGTCCTTGTAATTCCTTTGTGCCATGTTCTGGGAGATGGGGAAGCGCTCAGTTTCCAAGAAATGGCCCTGTAGTGGTTAGTGGAGGGGCAATCCCTTCTTTCATGAAAAGCTGGGTATTCACCTACATATCTTAATTCTTTCCATGCATGTTCTTTCTTGCCCTCACCCTGTAAATTTTGTTGACACAGAAAAGCGGGAATTTGGTCTTATGTCTGGGATTTCTGCATAGCTAGCAACCTGAGTGGATGTGCAGTAATGCAGATCAAGTGATGCCTTGATGTCCTGATAACTGGCCAGCATACATACAAAGCTCAACTGTACTTGCAGTGAAAAAAAATCAAAGGTATCTGGAGCATGTCACACTTTCTGTGCAGGTGCCAGTTATCTGACAATGTGCCAGGAGATGCCTGCATCTCTTTTTTGGCTTGTGTTATCCTGAGCTGAAATTAGAGATGCTGACAGAAACTTTGCACAAGAAAAGATAAAACAATTAAAAAATATCTGACAGAGCCCCTGTAATGTAAATCAGGAATCTATCAGGTTTCAGAGGAACTTCTCCTTTGGGCATGAAAAATTCTGGCTATCATCAAGTCTCTTGTTTTTTATTTCCTTAGGTTTTTAGCCCTGAACACACTCAAAGAAAAAAATAAGACTATAGTGATCTTTTCAGTGACAGTAAATTTTACATTGTCGTTGATTCACATGAGTCCATTACTGCTTCCTGGAGGTAAAAGGGATGATACTCTTACTGGCAGTGCTTCAACATAGCTTGTATGCTATGGAGAATGAAGCAGGCACCTTTTCAGTCTGCACTTGGTCTATTCTTAGCTGGGGGACAAGTTACTCCTTTCCTGCCATGAACTAATCAAATGCTTCCTGACACTGCCCTCAAAACCGGGGCTTGGGAGTTTCTTTAGATGACAAGTTCCACAGACTAATAATACGCTGTTGTAAAAAGAACTATGAAAAAAAGAGTCACACTTTGTTTCTTCTTATTTTAATTAAGTATCACTTTGTTCTCAAATTATGAGAGATCCTTTCGGTTTATTGCTTCTATGGTTATGGACCCAGAACTGTGGGGCAGCTTGGGCTGTGCCATGATGCACAGAGAAGCTCCAGTTCCTGCAGAGTTATGCACTTCCCACGTTTCATACATATCCGTAAAACACGAGCAGCTCGCTGCTTGGTCTACAGCCAGGCAGTGTGGAGAGTAGTCTTATAAACCTCAAAAGGAAGTCAAGCAAGTAGCAGAAAACAAGGAAACATCTAGAGTGAGAAACACTTTTTCAGGTCTCAGTGTCATTTTATCATATACTACCCTATCAGCATCTTTGTGGGAGCTGTCTGCAATTTCTTTCATGTGGGCAGACTGATAGGTCTCTTGATGTTAATGGGGTGTCACATGAGTAAAGAATGCTAATGATGGAAGCAGAAGCTGGATCACAGCTCTGATCTCATCGGTAGCCTCCTGTCTGCAGTAAGGTCAGAGGCCTTTTGAAAGTTAAAAATCAATTGTATCAGTAGACTTTCCTGTATTTACTGCTTTGCAAGAGATCTTTCTTTGTAGAAATGCTGATTTGTCTCCAATTTTTCTTTGTAGTGTCTTAGAATTATTTGAAATTTAAAAAGGCAAGGAATTTGCTAAATGCAAATAGTATTTTTTACAGAAACAAATGCTCTTCTAAAAAACCCCAAGATAATAGCCGGTTTTGATAGATTTCCCATGGCCATTTTAGCAATGTTTTAAATGTTTTAAATTAAGTATTTTAAATAATTTTTCTTTAGCATTCCACAACAAAACAATTTGTTGACATTTTAACAATGGTTTTGATAATGATCATAATGCTTAAAATGGATGACAAGTTATTGAGAATATAGGTGTAATTTGAGCTCTTGCTTAGGAATAATAAATAGCAAACAAAAAAATTTCAAATAAAACCCAGTGCTAGATCTCCAAGTAAAAAGCCATTCTGTACAACCCTAGTCCGTCTGAGATCAAATCAGAGATCTGATTTGACACCATATAACACAGAGGTCTAGCTATTTTATACTGTCATTTTACAAGATAAAGAAGGGTCCATTCAAGTCCTATTCCAGAATTCTAGTGCTCACCTTAAACTTTTCTATCCCTGCAGCTGTTTACCTGGCATATTTGCTGTTAAATTTTCCTTGAAAACAATAAAATACCAGAATATTCTTTTACCTGTCTCTTTTGGAGTATCTGGCATATAAGAAGGAAAATGCACAGGTAACTGCTATTCCTCTTCAGTCATGGAGATGCCACCAGGACAAAAATGTTTGTAGATGAATCCCATTTTCATTTAACCAATTCAAGAAATTATGTCTCCTATATGTCTCCAGCTGGATCACCACTGCTAGCAGCATTGCACACAGTAAAAAGTCTGTTCAGGAATTGCCAATAAAGCCATCTTCACACTCCTGGTTGAAACCAGATCTTGGTCTTGTAGGACTTTATTCCAGAAGTCACTGTTGAAACTGCATAGCCCAGCTGAATGCATTAGAAGCCCTTTTCCGTGTTGCCAAATGTCTGCCAGCCACCCCTTGCAGACTTGTGGGGCCTTAAACTGTCTTGTTCTTTACATGATTTGCAAGTGAAAACAAGTAATTCTGTATTTCCCTCTCAGACTGCCAGAATTTGAATTCTCTGGTGGCTAGAAAATAGAAAGATTATTATCTTTCTTATCAGTGAATACATTTGTAAAGTCTCTCTTTCTCTCTCTCTGTCTCTCTTAATAGCCCCATAGTTCTTGCAGCCTTCAAGTAATATCTGACTGTTAGCCCTTGTGACTTTTGATGGAAATTGGCTACTGAGCTGAAAGATTAAAGGGAGGATCAACTGGTACATATAGGAAACATAACCATATAACATATAAATCCTGATGAAAAAACTGAGAAGCCCATTATTACATTTAAAAACATATGCATTTCAGCTTGTTTGCTTGCAAAAATATCAGAAATACCACTGACAAGTCACATACTTCTTGTCAAAAGACATGTAGTCAAACCTGTTTATCAGTGTTGTTAATATGGCAGCAAAAAGGCTCACAGAGACATTTTTCCTGATGGAAATCCATTAGGGAAATTCCTATAGTACTATGGATTACTGGGAATTGCAATATTTCTAGTACTGAGGAGATGATACACACTTCCAGAGTGAGAAAACTCATGTGAACATGACCTTTCCCTTAGTTTTCTTAAGGAATAAACCACTCTGGCTGCATGTATACAACAGAAGGGAGCACAAACAGCACAAATCCACTCTTTCTTCCCTATCAATCAAGTTTTCCAAATCATTAACTGAAATGTAAATTCTGTGATTTATAAGAAAAAATCTTGGCAAGGACCAAAATACTGATTTTCTCAAAGTCATTTGTTCTGGAGAAGGAATGTGGGAATCCTTGTGATTGTTTCATGGTAAGGAAGAGTTTTTAAAAAGTCTTGGAGAAAACTGATGTGTCTGAGCATAGAGGTTCTCAAGTTCTTTCTGGTTGTCATCCCACATACAGGTCAGACATTTCACATGACCCCTACTATTAGTATAAATAACAGAAGAGGCCAAATTTGTTAGTTGCAACTCAGCTTGCAACTGCTGTGATTCTACTTCATGTTACAGAGCCTAAGCTGTGTCCTGCTGGCTTCTGCAGAGGAATGAAAGAAAGAAATGATCCAGATTTTTAGACTGTATACTACCTTATCAGGAGATAAATAAATTAATAAAAACAATTGAGAAAAAGAGGTGGTATTTTACTGCCAATAACTTGAGATTTTGATCTATTCCAGCATAATGAATGGATATCAGCATGGACTAGAATCACAGAATCACTGAATATTCTGAATTGGAAGAGACCCACAAGGATCACAGAGTCCAACTCCCAGCCCTGGCACAGGACACCCCAAGAATCACACCCGGTTCCTGAGAGCATTGTCCAAATTCTTCTTGAACTCTGTCAGGTTTGGTGCTGTGACCACTTCCTTGGAGAGCCTGTTCCACTGCCCAACCACCCTCTGGTAGTTGCCCAACTTAAACCTCCTGTGGCACAGCTTCATTCTGTTCCTTCAGGCCCTGTCAGTGGTCTCCACAGGGAAGAGATCAGTGCCTGCCCCTCTGTTCCCCTTGTGGGAAAGCTGCTGGCTGCAATGAGGGCTCCCCTCACTCTCCTCCAGGCTGAACAAGTGACCTCAGCCACTCTCTGCATGAATTCCCCTTGCAGACAGGTTACCATCTTCATGGCCCTCTTTGGATACTCTAATAATTTAATCATACGTGTATCTTCTGTGCCTTAGTTAAGAGCCTGGAGATGCAGGATCTCATAGGCTATGAATTTTCCCATTGTTGTGGTTTTAAACCAGTAATTAATAAAAGGGGAAAAAGAAAAAAAAAATTACTTATTTCTTGCTGTGAGATATGGATTAAAACAAGAGCAAACCAGGCATAAAACTTAAAAGGAATAAAGAAAGTTTATTGACAAACTACCAGAATAAACTTCCAGAAAAACCTTTTCATTTCTTACTGCTCACCATTCTTTTGTTCACATGACAACAGAGACAAAAACTTTATAATTTTGATGGTTTAAACAATTTTAATTCCTTCTACAGTTTTTTTATCAGTCTCTGTAGAGAAACAGAAGTTCCTTTCTGTTAATTTATGGAGTTTCTCACAAGAAAACTATTTTTGTTATAGTTTTCCGTTTCCTTGATATCAGCTGCCCAGAGCTGCTGTTATCAAAGCCCACCCCTCCCATTCCACATCACTCTGAAATGTGTTATGGGTCATGAGTTTGAGGATAGCATTTTTAAGGATAAGTTAGTCAAAGGCAAAAAGTATTCTTCATCTGTTTCTGTGAGCTTCACTAGAAAACAGTTTTCTCATTGCCTCTCAAGGCTTCAAATCTCCCAGCACTTCACTATACCACAATTACTCTACTTATTACTCAAATTTACACTTTGAACACTCTATTCCTCCCCATACTCCATCATGAATTAAAGGAGTTCTTTTCAGGACTTCATTGTCTATCTCCATAGTTTTAACAGAAAGATATTTCAGCTTAATTAAAGCATCTTCTTAATTCTCTACCTTTCTTGACGCTTCTTTTCTTTCTTGCCACTAGTAGTTTATAAAGTCTCTTTTCATGTTGATCACTCTCCTTTTCTCTCTCTGGATAAAAAGATTAAACCGCAAGTCTCATCTGGATAAGAAAGAGTTAAAATCCTGCCCAAGCTTTTGTAGATGGTTCGGTGATCTCTGCTGAACAGGAGCTGGAGCTGTCTGCGATGGAAAGTTCCTCATAGCTGCTCTGGAGAGCGTGGTCACCGTCTTTGCTTGCAGCAGGCTTAGAGCTCTTCTCCTTCTTTACTCGGCAGTTTTCTGGTAAATTCCATCACAGCAAAACCTGCAGCCAAGCCAGGAACCGGCCTGGCCCAGCTTAGTTCGGAGCAAGCTCCCGCAGGCCCCATCTCCCGGCCGGGAGAACGGCAGGCCCAGCCCGGCCCCCGCCCGGCCGCGTGGCCGGGCTGAGAGCGAGAGGCCGAAGCTCTGCTACCTTTCACAGCCAGAAAACAAAGAGCGCTACAGGCTTCTGGTTGTACACTTTAAGGTGGGGTTCACAAGTTGATCCCACTTTTCAATGGCTAAAACTGCTGTCAATTCTCAGCAATGACCGATAATTGGTCAGGAGAAAAGACTCCAGGCAGTCCCCAGCAACTTTAACTTTCTTAAAGGTAAAGTAACTCCATGACACCCATGGATAGGCTAGTGGCTGTATAAGAAGGCCCAACTCTCAAATCAGGTACCTGTTTTAGACATTTCAAGAGTCAGAAGATGATCACTCAGTCTTTTATAATATTTTAATTCATTAATTCCTTTACAAAAAAGAACAGTTTTGACATTCTTAAAAATTTGCCACAATTTTTCCTCTGAATTACAGTGATGTCACAGAAGATACAAATATGCAAAAAGATTACTGTGGATATATCAAGGTATGTCAAGCCAGACAAGTATTAAGAATGACAATTTCTTGCATGTTAAAATATCAAATGAACTCCTGGTGTGACATGACGCCTCACAATGTATATTCATAAGACATTTATGCCTACATGGCAGAGGTTTGGAGATCTTTAAGGTTCCTTCCAACCCAAATCATTCTATAATTCTATGAGCTTGATTTTCTGGGTCATAAATTAATGCTGAGACATTTTTACAAGGTTTTAAGTTTTAGTCCTAAAATGAGATTGTTGCAAGTGTCATGCTGCCCCCCGAGGGCCTGTGCACAGTGCAGGGATCTGCTCATGGAGCTGGCAACATGCAGCTTCTAAAATGCCTCTACAGAAGAGATCTTACTGTTCTCATGTTCTAACTCAGGAGATTTCCCAGTCATCCCAAGTATGAAAATTCATATAGTAGTTGAAATATGTGCTGTAGAAATACTGTGTGTATTTATAAACCACAAAATTGTCAAGCAACCACCTTGAATGAAAAATTCTATGGACTATTTGCCTTGATTTTAGCATATTAATCCTTCCAAGTGTTCATGATCAGCTAGCTGACCCATTTTGGTGCATTGCCTTATGTACAAATATTTGCCAAGTGTTTGGAAATTCTGGTTTATTCTTGGAAATTCCCAGGAATTCCAAGTGCATGCTTTGGTAGTGACAGCATGTTCAGAATTTCAAGAGCAAACAATTGTTCTTATATAACAAGGAAGGGAACTGGGAAGCTGGTATGAGCATGTCAAGCGTTGTAGCTGAAGGTGCTGTCAAGTACCAGTTGTCCACATCTACAATTTGATAAGCAATCATCTCAAAGATAGCAGGTGCTGTAGGAACACACCTGAGGTCTCATGGTCCATCTCAAACATGAGGTGTGGTTGTAGAGAAAGGTAATTGAAAGTAAATAAACATAAAAATAAGGACTGTTTCCTCTGCTTTTGCAAATTCTAACATTAGTTGTCTGCATCCGTGTTTTATTCAAACAGGAGAATTAGGTCCTGGGGGCTAATGATATTCCTTCAGGCTTTTCTTTTTATCTTTCCCTTCAGAAGCTGGAGTTCCTTATGGTCCTCTCTTCATTAGCAAACTTCTTCATGCCTCACTCCAGCTTAATTAAAGGTCTGATTTTTTGGCATTAAAGGGACGCTATCTACTGGAAAAATCAAACCTGTCTGAAACTCTTGAGCTTTCTGTAGCTACATACAGTGTTTGATGACAGAAGGGAATAGAAAGAAACATTGTTTCTTCAAGAGAAAATTTTTGGTTTTTATAAGCATTTTAAATTTTTTGTCAAGTTAATGCAGCCAACTTTTATTGTAAAGATTTAGTAGAAGTACCATGAACTGAACTTTTCCCTTATTCATTGTCATTTTATCCATCCACTTTGATAGCTATCCTTGAAGTATTTTCTTCGCAGCAACTGAAAAATCATGTTGATGATTAGAAGTTTGCAGTGCAAACCTGGAAATTCAGAAACTTATTTTATGGTTTTAGACACAATTATTGAGCAACATAGGAGGTCCATATTGAGACAACTGTCATTTAATATCTCCACTAATGATATAAACAAGGGGACTGAGTGCATTCTGAGCAAATGTGCAGATGACACCAAGCTGAGCGATGCAGGGATGCCATCCAGCTGCATCTGGACAAGCTCAAGAAGTGGGCCCATGGGAATCTAGTGAGATTTAATAAGACCAAGTGCAAGGTGCTGCACCTGGGTTAGGGCAACCCCTGGTATCAGCACAGGCTGGGGGATGAACAGATGGAGAACAGCCCTGGGGAGAAGGACCTGGAAGTGCTGGTGAATGAGAGACTGGACATGACCCAGCTGTGTGCACTCCCAGTCCAGGAAGCCAAACGTGTCCTGGGCTGCATCCAGAGCAGCATGGGCAGCAGGGTGAGGGAAGGAACTCTGTCCCTTTGCTCTGCTCTGGTGAGACCCCACCTGCAGTGCTGCATCAGCTCTGGGGGACCAGCACAGGAAGGACATGGACCTGTTGGAGCCAGTCCAGAGGAGACCACTGAGACAGTTAGAGGGATGGGGCAGCTGTCCTAGTAAAAAGGCTGATAGTGGGGTTTGTTCAGCATGGAGAAGGCTTTACAGCCACCTAATTGCAGCCTTCCAGTACCTGAAGGGAACCTACAAGAAAGATGGAGAGGGACTATTTACAAGGGCATGTAGTGACAGGACAAGGGGGAATGGATGCAAACTAAAAGGTTTAGATTAAATACACGAGGAAGAAAATCTTTACTGTGAAGGCACTGGCACAGGTTGCCTAGGAAAGCTGTGGATGCCACATCCTGGGTACTGCTCAAGGCCAGGCTGGATGGGGCTCTGAGCAACCTGGTCCTGCTGCAAGATGGCCCTGCCCTTGGCAAGGGGGTTGGAACCAGATGATAACTTTAATATCCTCTCCAACCCAAAATATTCTGTAATTTTGTGATTCTGGTTATCAAATCATTCTGGTTATAAAACAGCATTTCCTGACCTCACAAGGATATTTGGGATAACTACACTGCGGCATTCCCACGCAACGGTGACGGAGACAAGAAACACAAGCAGCAAAGCTTTAATTCCCGTGCTGAGAAGCATTTCAGCTTTTCAGTCGTTGAGACCTTCTTGTCAACGAGCACAGCGGCCCGCACAGCCAGCGCACACCCACACCTCCTACCGCGGCGGCCGCCCACGGCCACACCCGCGGCGGCGCAGCCACACCCGCCATTGCCTCCCGGCCCAGCCCTGCCCGCCATTGCCTCCCGGCCCAGCCCCGCCCGCCATTGCGGCCTCCCGGCCCGCGGGCGCCCCCCGGTGCCGCTCGGCGGGAGCTGCGGGGGGCGGGCACAGCGGCGGCGCCGCTTCCGGCCTCCATTTTACGCGGCGGCCGCGGCCGGAGGCCGAGGCGGTGCCGTGGTTGGAAAGGTTCGGCCCGGGCGGGTGCCGTCCGGGTGCTGTGCTGTTCCTTTGCTCCCGCGGGCGCGGGGAACGAAGGTGAGATTCCCTGGGGCTGCGGTTCCCGGAGCGCCAGCACGAGGATGGGCTCCCCCAGCTCCCCCGGGAAGTTCGCCCCCGGCCGCTGAACCCGCCCGGAGCCCCCCGAAGGTTTGAGCGGTGTCGTGTCCCCGGGGAGGAGGAGAGCGGGGCAGGGCCGGCTGGGCCCGCGGGCAGCATGGACCAGAGCGTGGTGGAGCACCCGGTGACCCTCATCATCAAGGCCCCCAATCAGAAATACACCGACCAGACCATCAGCTGCTTTCTGGAGTGGACTGTGGGCAAGCTGAAGTCCCACCTCTCCAAGGTGTACCCCAGCAAGCCGGTGAGTTGTTGGCAGCCCTTTTCCCTCGCCTTGGCGGTAAGGCTGGGCACTGCGGCGACGTGGGGACAGGCGGTCGAGACTTCCCCTAAGCCTTGTTGAGTAAACAAACAAGAGCTGCCGAAGAGTGACCTGCGTGAAGGCGATGGCCGTCCCTCTGCTTTCAGGGAAGTTGGCGGTATAACAAACATTAAGCTGCTCTTTTGCATCGTGTGAGAAGATCGAAGTGTAGCATCCTGAAAGGCGATATCGCTCAAGATGCTTACTAGTGCTTCGCTTATCTTTTTTAAGGAACTGAGATTTCAGTGTCTCAGTTAACTGAATTTGAGACTAATTTTTGTAACTCTAAGAGCGCTGGCTCAGAGTTCTGTCTGTTCTAAAGTATAAGTGATATGCTTAAGGTTAACACGATCTAGGGAATTCACTGGAGTAGATAAGTGTTTATTATTATTATATTACTTGAAACTATGAACAGCCTTCAAAATTGTTTCCTCTTTGAAAAGCCATTTTTCTTGAGATTGTGCTAAAAATTTTGCTGTCAGGTGTTACACGAACTTGTATGACAGCTGTGACTGTATTTTGAAACTTAATACCTATGGCTTTTTTAGTTTCTGAGGGAAATACACTTTATTTCTAAATTCTTCTTAAGTTTTAAATGTGGCAGTTAAAAGGGGCTATGAAAAAAGCAGTAGGCAATAAATGATAATACTGTGTATGTGTAGAAAGGCAGTCATGCAGAACAGTATATTTAAAATTTGTTCTGGACAACTGCAGCAGCGTTTGGGGCCTATAACCAGGCTCTAGAAAACATCAGAAGAAGATAATATTTTAAATCATTTTGCACCCAGTTCAATAGAAGAATTACTGCCGTTGTTGATTTTTTGACAGAAGAAAGTAAAATAATAGCTTTGTCTCAAAAAGGGTTTCTGCCTTTTGGAGAAAGAAGAAAAGCAGCCAGCAACTTGGGCTGTGTCATTGGTACATTGACGTCTGCTAAGCAGTTGTGAGAGTTTGTGAATATAGTTATTGCTGTGAGTAATTCTCTGCTGAAAGAGCCTATCTGCTATGAAAAACAAAAATACCACTCCAGCTGATTGCTGCTTCCTCCTCCTCACTAGAATTTCCTCCAGTGACGTGTTTGTGTTTAAACACTAGTTGTCTTACTCATCCTATGAATGATCCTGCTAAACTGAGCTCCTGAAAGGAAAGAACCTTAATGAACAAGAGGTTTTCATGTAGCACTGTAGGCTTTAAACAGTAGTATAGTGTTAAATTTCAGTTTCCTGAAACGTCTTTCTTCTGTTGAAAATAGATTCCTCATCATGCCTCGCAGTATTAAATGACTAGTTCAGCATACCCAAATTTGTTCTGAGTTAAAGAATGGGGAGTTTCTTTAATGAGAATTATCTCAGTAATTCCAATTTAATCTGGATTTACTGCACTTGCAGTTAAACTAATAATAGAACATAGTATTTTTATTTCATAGGACCTTTGAAATTAAAGTAATAACATGGGGGAGGAGAAAGGTGTTTAATAGGATGGCTCCTATGTATAGTAAAATCAAAAAGTGTATTTTTGGCTTGATATATTTTTGATGTTCAGTGCTACTGCTTTTTTCAAATGTGTATAAGTCCTTTTTTCTTTTAGGAGCTCCCCTCCTCCTCCCTGTTTTTTTAAATCTTTTTTTTCCTTTTAAACCAGATCAGTGTTAAAAGCTTGATTTCTCTGTTCCCTCAATATGATAGGTCCTGGAAATAATTTCTATTACAATGCTATTTTAAGGTGGTGGAACACAGAGACTATACAGGCCTTGCAGTGTTCTTGAAGTTAGGGGTGTAAAGTAGAAATCTGTTGCTGTCACTGCTGTACATAGTATTTCAAGTTTTCTATGTGACTTGAACCTCATTCTTGCATGTGCCTCTGTAAATCAGTCTGTAAACTGATGATAACTGTAAGTGTCCTAATTAAATTTACAATTTATTAAGAGTATGTTTTCAGAAAGTGAGGTGGTTAGAACAGGCAAATGAGAAGTTAGGTCTTGAGGCAGTGTTGTTTGGGATTTTTCCAGATTAATTTGTGTAAATTACTTGCCTGAATACATACAAATTTCAAATACAGGCAGATTTAAATTGGTTTAGTTGTTACTAAAGTTGATATATTTTTCAAAGTAAATGCTTGAATAAGCTAAATAGGTTCAGAAGGGTATTAAATTAGTTTGTGAGTCTTTACTAAGATTCACGTTTGTCAGTAGTTTTGCTCCCTGACTGCACCAGTTTTCACAGACAGTACTGCAGTTACAATATCTCTACATGAAATACTTATGTGGAATAACACAAGACTGTTGTAAAATCAGCCTGTGTGTCTCAGTCTGGCAGATCCTACCTTCAGTACCTTAACTGCTGCATCGATTACACCCATAAACAGTAATTTAAAACTGCTGTTTCTCATTTCCCGCAGTACCTGTCATCTAGCATTTGCCTACAGTTCTAACTAGATGTGGTTGTCTGGAATTTTATTTCCTATGGAAGAATGGGAGAAAGGCTTAGTGAACTGAAATAATACCTGTCTGGTAGCTGCAGCTGTACAGCTCAGAGATTGCCTGTGTTTCTACAGGACATTGCTACACTGTCTTAGGTTTGGTGTTTGGTAATGTTCTGGGCACAGCTAATTTGGACTAAAGCATTGCAAAAGAAGTCTTGCATGAAAAATGGAGGAAAAAATTCCAAACCAGTATCTCTGGGGTTCTTAGTTTTGAATATATACCTTTTGGATTTTGATCTGCAAACTGTCTCACATCTCACTCTAGGTTCTAGAATATTTTTTTTCTAATGCCATGATTTTTTTTCTTCTTCTGAAAATGGGGCTGCTCTAAATATGTGGTTTGAGGTGTTTTTCCATCACAGTTCAGTGTTTCAGCTAGCAGTGAGCATGCTGTTCCTTGAAGCAGGAGGTGTGGTAGTGAAATTTCCTCTGGCAGAGGATGAGTTGAATGCCTTTTCTATTTACTTTGGCATATATGTGAACTACTGTGTTTCCACATTTATTACCTCTTTTTTCATTTGCAATAAAAAAAAAAAAAGCCCATTTCAGAATTGCAGGCTTTCAACCTGAGAATTGCAAGTGATAATCCTTTAGTTCTCAGGTAGGTGTTTGATTTATGAAGGGAGGAGTATGGGGTTTTAAGGCCTCATCTTCATCAGTACAATCTCTGGTTTAATGTGATTTACAGTACTCAACATATGTTTAACCTTTTCTTTTGTGGTTTTGTAGGGAGTTAAAATCCATTACTGAAGGCCTCATAGTCAGCTTTGAGTGGCCCTTTTAATCTTGCCTATTTCACCTCTGTAAAATACTGGTATTTAAATGTTACTTGTATCTTTGAGAAGATACTTTAATTAGAGGGGGTGGAAGAGGGACTGGTTCACGAGGTACATTAGAGGACAATTGAAAGTGACTGTGTAGAAAGCTCCATTAGGAGTGACACAGACAAAACAACACTAGTGCTGTGCTGGATGATGATTTAAAGATCTGCAGTTTGAGGGGTTTTTGCTGTTGGGCTTTCCTTGTTTTAAGTGCTTATCAGTTCTTACTAATCTCCAGATAATCTGTTTCTGGACCCAGAAACAAGGATTCTTAAGATTTTTCTTCTGACTGCACTGGTCAAGCTGAAGCAAGAAGTTTCCAATTTACAGGAAATTAAAGTTTTCTTTAATCGGGATGCTTAAATTCTGATTTTTCTGGCTTTTCCCAAGTACAAACTGCAAACTTGCATTCTGCTGGCAGCCTGTTCCTGCTTGAAGGGAGCAACAAAATGGTATAGCTCAAAAGAAGCTACTGACAGGAGTCAGGCATTTTTTGTTGTTGTTTTAAATGTTAATAGAAATAGTACAGCATTGTTGTTGAATGTATTGCAGTATTTTATCAATTTGACCTGCAAATAACCAGTTCCCTGTGTTGTGTGACATAAAAATACTGTCCGGTGCCACTAATTAAAAATACAGAAAAGTGCAGAAAAATAGAGAAAATTGCTCTTAAATAGAAGTGGTAAACCGTTCTGCACAGTATGTGGCAGACTATTTTTTAAAAAAATATATATTTAATCATGAATGACTAGTGAATGGCTTTGGGAAAAAAGTTAAAGCTTCAGATTTACTGAGTACTTATTAGCATTATTTGCTTTGAGTATCTCTGTTTTGTTCTAATGATATGACCTTTTTTTTTTCGAGGTTAAAAAAAACCAAAAACGTTTTGTAACATTTCTGTATTGTACTACATTATTTGAGATCTGTAGAAGGCTACTGAAAGTAAAAACTTGTCAAAAACTTCTGTGAAAGCTTTTCCTAATCACAGAGATCTGGGGCTCAGTTATTTGTTTTAGTATTAGTGTGAACAAGACTGAGGAGTGGGTAGCAGAAGGCTGGGATAGGAAGAGGAGTGGTGTAAGACTTGGTGTTTGCATGATGGGGAAATTCTTCAAATAGTTCATGTTGATAATGCATGTCTGTTCCACTGATGTTAGGCTTGATTTATTCATTTAGCATTTGTTTGTTTTTCTTTCTCTTGTTTGACTGAGTAAGCTCCTCATTTAAGCATACTGGACATCTTTCTGTAGATATAGTTTACTTTCCTCAAATAGTTTCCTTTAAAGTAATTCTGTTATTTCTGTTGGGTGGAATAGTCCGAAGTTATTATCATGTGAACAGTATATCACTTGTTAAAAAAAGAAGTAAAACCTTTGTTTACAATACTAGATTATTTTAAGCTATGAAACTATAAGAATAGGAAAAAAAAGCTTATCCAGCTTTTTTAAAAAAGGGTTTTTTTTTTTAAGGAAGGCTACCTTAAAATAATGCTTTTGCTTCTTCTTGCTTTTTAATGTTTTCCTTCTTGTTTTTTCTAATTATGTTGTTTTTGGTTTTGTGGTTTGTTTGTTTTTGGTTTTTTCTCTGCAGGGGGTTTGAGGTTGGGGGCAAGGACTAATAACAGAAAGTCCTTGTGGAAAAATACTAAAATTTGTGCTCTTCTGTGTATTTTAATTGGCATTCCATTGTTCTGCGAACTCTCTTTGCTGCAGCCACTTTTCCATCTATATTTTCAGAAGATGCCTGGGACCAGGAGCAGGTCAAAGAATAAATCACTAAAAGACAGGAGTTTTTGAATGTACTTGAAAGTTTTCTTAACAAGCATTTGCCCTTAAATGTTGTTAATTGTTATAGCACTCTTGCTGAGTGCTTAATAGTATAATTATTTTTCAGAAGTAATTTGTGAGTTAGACTTGTGAAGCCTCTGAAATGTTTTTAATTCTGTCTGTTGGTGATTGGACTTAACATTTGCAGATGAGAAAATTACTTTTATCTCCTGCTATATACCTGTACAGCAGGAAAAAAAATAATTTCTTTCTTTGTCCCCATCTCCTAGTGTACAAAGGATCAGAGACTGGTGTATTCTGGCAGACTGCTTCCTGATCATCTGCAGCTGAAAGATGTTCTCAGAAAAGTAAGCTTGATATCAACACTATGCAGTATTTGATCAAAGCCCATTTTTGGGAAGTAGGAATTTAGATTTGTTTTGCTTAACTTCACATTTTCATTGTTGTATTGAGAGATGTAACCATATAATGTTGATATGTTCTGGAAAATACATTTTCAAGTATGCCTTGTGTGTAGGATTATGATGCTTGTGGATTGAGGCATGTTTCCAATTGGTGGGAGACCAAGCAGGCTATGCTAAGTCCCAGGCAAGTGATATGTTGTATATCATAGAACCATAGTGTTGGGAGGGACCTTATAGATCTTCTAGATTCAACCCTCCTGCTTTGGGCAGGGGCATCTTGCACTAGACCAGGTTGCTTAGAGTTCCATCTTGGCTTTGACTTCTTTGGACAGTTACCACTGTCATATAAATGGAATAATACAATGTATTTGTGTTGATTTGGGACATCTTTTAAATTCTCATAGAGGCTTGAATCCAGAATTTATGTCAGTCATGGCACTTGTGTAAGCAGATAAAGAGTAATATATTAATTGTGCAGAACCAGAATTCTCAATTCCTGAACAATTTCCTGGGAAGGTTGTTTGTTGTCTTGGTTTTGATTTGTCAGCTGTTAACCATTCCTGATGATGTTTAAAACTTTGTTGGTTCTTGCTCTTTTAATTCCATACTTTTTAAAAATTCTGTTGGTTCCTATTGGAAAAATAATTCTATTAGCTAATTTTTGTTTCTTCAGTCAACATTTAGATCCCAATTCTGAATATACATGACATCTCATGCAGGGAATCTTGGAATATATGCACTTGGTTTTCAAACTGGCTCAAATAGCTTGGATTAATGATACCACCTAGTAGGGACTATTAAATTAGGAAAGTTTTCTTAAAAATGTGTAGAACAATATATTTAGGGTAGATAATAAAGAACTTTGGTTTCAGTTTTGATGGTGACAGGAAACATGATGCATTATGTTGAGCTGTCTAAATTCTTTGTAAACAGCTCAGGATGAAGTAATAGCTGTTATTGGGGAAATGCCTTAGGTCCTTGCACAGTTTTTAATCCTATGAAATAGATGAACTCTCTAATACAGTACCTGGCTGTTGGTAAGGGTACTTTTTTATAATGTATTGAAGTAAAAATCAATCTACAGGCTACAAGAGTGGGTGGGTCACATTTTAAAACTTCCTATGGAGGAAAGTCTCCAAACGTGGATGTTGCTTTAGTGAAAGTGGGCAACTGAACTTTAGTATTAAGATGGAAAAACAGATGTAGAGGAGTATTGAGTATTGCTTCAGCAGATTAACACTGCTGTTCCTTTATAATCTTTATTCTGAAATAGATTTTATTAAATGAGATTAAACTTCCTACCAAAGAAAATGTTTGCAGTTTGTTATGTATAGTAGAAAACTGAAGCTGGACTGTTGCAAACCAGTATGCCCTGTACTGCTCAAATGTTCAAGGAAATGGTTATAGAACTTACTCAAAGTTTAGCTTTGCTTGCTAAGGACAAAATGAAGTCCAAATTCCTTAAATTCACTTGGCCTATTTGCAGCATGCCTGTCTTGGAAAACAGGATTTGAAACTTTGTTTGTGTGCTAGAGGAGAAACTTTGTAACTAATGTCTATCTTCGCCATAGAGGGGCTGTGCTTGACTTTAAAGCATTGGCATAATGCTTTAAAGTCATAATGGCAGTTATAGGCCTCAGGTGTAGTTAAAGAAACTTAATGAATTTGAAAACACACCTGTCTGAAGCACAAAGTTACAAATTCGTGTTGGAAGAAGAGTTTTTATACTAAAGCTTCTGAGAGCTTTTGGGGAAAATGTATAAACTTGATTAAACTTAAATTCAGTCTCATTCTCTGCCAAAATATTCCTACTTGATTATTTTTAAGTTCCTAATATTATCTGAGGACTTACTAAATCACTCAGTCTAGCTTTGTGATACTTGCTCCTTGGCACTGACCAGTGTCATTTCACTGATACAAAATGCCTCGAGGCTGGAAGTCATGGCACTCTTCTAGCACAGTGATGTCCAACACATTACTTATGAATAGAAGTACATTACAATGAACTGTATGCTGTAGGCTTACTAGTGGTATGTAGCTTCCCTTGCCTTTCCCAGGGGCATAAATTATTATCTAGAAAGAGGGTGATTATTTAGGTTAAAGGCTTTTGACACGGTCAAAGTGCTGTTCACCTATGTTCAGTGCTTTCTGACTCTTGCTATCACTGGCTGGTAAGAAATTACACTCAATTGTAGCAGTGAGGCTGTGCTTGGGGTTAGGGGCCAGTACACAGGGAGGAGTTTAAATAACTGAGTGTGCATTGGCTATGCTGGCAGTAATGCACAGTGGCATATTAAAGCATTTGTCTAGTTTTCTCCATTCCTGAAAATCAAAACCATGAAAATGGGTAAATGGCTGTTATAGCACATTTATATATAGTTTTAAAAAAATCCTCCCAATGCAGATTTTCTGAATGTCATCTCATTAAAAATGGCAACTTGCCTGCACCATGCTGATTTCAGAAGAGGATAGAGGGGTGTTTTTGTTGCTCTTCTTGTTTAAAATTTAGTTACTGAGGAAGCTGCAGTGTGTAATTTAAACATGCAGCCAATAGCTGTTGTGTTGCTATGGCCATGTAAGGGTGTTTTTTAATTTGGTACAGTGAAATAGCTACAGGTTGAAGTTACAGCCTCCAGATCGGGGGTGAGTGTGTTCCTGCAGAATTGGCATGGCCTTGCTAATGGGTTCAAGTGGTGGCATGCATCTGCTTCCTCACTTTCAAATATTTAGGAATACTCAAGCCCCACCTAGCACTTTGAATAGCATTTCCTGAGCATGGAATATCTGCAGGGGCCCTTCAGTTGCCTGTCTGCAGGTTAGGCTTGAGCAAACCTTAAACAGGAGCAAAGTGAATGCGGTGCTTGGCACATTGTTCACATCTTGGTCTGCTTGTGGAATTCCAGCACCTGCCTTTTTCATCTACCCTGATGTCTCTATTCAATAACACTCTTCATAGATCTCAGTGTAAGTGTAAACATTCTTAAGTTTAGGTAAACTGAGCCCTGTAAAAGGTGTGAGATTTTTCCAAAATAAAAGTCAAAGTCAAAGCTTGTGATACACTTCCTCATGCCTCTCCTAGGGTTCTTCCATTGGTTCTGCTATACTGCAGTTTTAGGAAAAACAGGGATAAAGTCCATGTTTCATGTGTTATTTTGGACAGCTTCTAAGAAGACATTACTTGTGAAACAGTAGGATTCTCTTGTGCCAGACTCAAGTGTTGCTTTATGGTCTGTTTTGTATAATGTTTCTTTAGTGTTTACAACTCTGAATTTTTAAAGACCATTTTTTACTTGTAAGTTTCTCCAATTTTGTTGCTTTAGCTCTTCAATTTCTTTAATTTTTAGCAAGATGAATATCATATGGTTCACCTGGTATGTACATCTCGGACACCTCCAAGTTCACCAAAACCCAGCACCAGTAGAGAAGGTCATGGAGCATCAACCTCCAGCAGTAACTCAGTGAGTTTTTTCTTACACAGGACACGAATTCCTTCTATGCTAAGGAAACTTGCCATTAATTTCTCCTTTAACATTTTATATTTGTCTGTGAAATGGTGTGTTGAAAGTAGAGCATACCATAGGAATTTGTACAATTAGACTTGAGTATCTAAGGATGTATTTTTATTTAAACAAAGATGACCTTTTTTCAAATTGTAATAGTTATGTTTATTTGATGATAAAGCACTACTTTTTCTAAGCAATTTTACACTGTATCAAAAAGTACACTTTCCTTTCTCTCCATATCCTTGTCTCTTTGGCAGAAATCACACAGTGTATTCAGAATTTTAGAAAAACTAAGTTTAGATTTGTTTTGTGAAAATTTAAGAGAGACCAGTCAAAATATTGCCATTGTCATGAGATAAAGGTGGAACTTAGCCTGTTTTTTTTCTGTTTGACAGGAATTGGCCAGAATTTATGTATGAACTTCAAGCTAGTCATAGCATCTGCAAGACAGTCAAAAGTAGGAAGTGTTCTTAACACTTCCATTAGTTAAATTGTTTACAGAACATGTTTGTTTATGGTGTTTTGAGCCTTCCCCTCTTCATACCCTCCAAAATGATGGTCTTTGGTTGTATTGTGTTTTAAAAGCAGTTACGATTTCTGTTGAGAACTTCATAGTTCTTGGCTTTTTCCAGAATTGGCACTATCACTAAGCAACCCTTGAAGGTTAGTCAGAAAGGGATATATACAATGCCACTGTAGGTACTTTTCAGCTGAGGGGCATGGATTGTCAGCATATGGGAAATGCCCTTGGAAGCTGTCTTCATTCTGCTGTTGATAGGGCCTGTGTCAGGCTGCTGTGTGACGGTCAGAAACATGAGCTGTTTAAGCAATGGTAGAGAGAGGACTGTAGCTACAATATCTTTTCAAGGACTGTGTTTATATCACTGTTTACAGGCAGGACACAATGTTGGCACTGTATTTTATTGCTGTGTACATCAGTTGTAAATGTTGTATTTGAATGACTGTATTAATGACTGCTTAAAGCAGGCAGTATGCAAAGTGCTAAGTTTATAATACTTTGGAGGAAACAGCCTAAACCAAAAGTTTGAATAGTCTTTATCCTTCTATTTGTTCTCCTCCCCACCCTGACTGTCTAGTGGTAATTTTTTTTTGTTTTCTTTGTAGGGCAAATGTGATATAGCTGTCTTAAGTAATTGCACCTTCTCACTTCCTGAGTTGTCAAAGTTAGAGGATTTTCTACTGAGTAAACACTACAGTAATTCCTAGCAACAGGATTTTGGGATTTATTAAAACGGAAATAATGCATCTCAATGGCCCCATTGTAATCTTGTTATGGTGACAGTTTAGAAGCCAGGTATCAGAGGTCTGACACTAGCTTCAGGTGTGTTCCTTGGAGCCTAGCTGTTCCTAGGAATTCACAGCTGTTTCCCTATTCCCACTGATAGCCCCCTTCCAGCGGTGACCGCAGCAATTTGGACTGGGCAGCTGGCACAGTGAAGAGGGTGAAGAGTAGAAGGGGTAACTAAAGATAAGGATAGGGAAATAGCATAGAGATACTATGCTAGAAAAACTAGAGATAGTGGCTTAAAACTATCTCCGAAGACAGTCATATCCTGAAGTTGTAGTTCCTTCTGTTAACAATAGCCACTAGAATTTTTGTTCCTGCTAAATATTCTTTCAATTAAGTTTTAGTTTGCTTCAGCTTTTTGAAGCTATGATTAACAGTGACTTGTGGTTTTCTCGGGAAACTATCAAATGTTGAGTCTTTCTGAAAAATTCTGGTTTTTTTCCCCTCTTGCACCTGAGTGCAATTTTGAATTTCTGTTTTTACTAAGGCTTGCCAGAACCAATAAAACCACAGAAGACTTACCCAGTGTTTATATTCTTAATAAAACTTGTGACAAAACATTAAAGCAAGTAGTTTTTTAAGACATAGTAGTAAATCTTATAAGTGTGGCAAAAGATCCACAACCTCGATTTTATTTATTTTTTAGAATTTAGACCGTTCTGGATCAACTGCTGCCTCGTCCACAAACCAAGAAGCTGCTTCTACATCTTTGAACACTAGTGCAGATGGAGTGAGACATCGTAATCTTCCACAAGCACATAGCAATCCCACGCCAAGCCACCAGTTCCCTTATTTAATGCAAGGGTAAGTGAGACTGCAGCAATCCTCACTCCTTGATGCTCTTTGAAGTGCTTTAAATGTTCAGTTGCAATTACGTTTCTTTCACAGTCTGGAAAATTATTTGGCTAGTTCATCTTGAAGCATAAGTCACATGAGAAAAGTTTCCACATGAAAATTAGGGTTTTCAGCTAGGAATCAGTCAAAGAGGAAGTGCTCTTGGTGCTCCCCTTCAGGCTGGTTTTTTTATACTTTTCTTTATGCTTTCTGCCCTCAATTTTCTTGGGTAAGTGCAGCTTTAGTATGTCTAGTGGATGTAGTTAGTAATGTAACTGATAGAATTATTACTTCTGGTTGTCTTTTCTGTCCTTTATTTTGTCAACACTAAATATTAGTAGAGTATGATGGTTTCTAGTTTCTGACACACACGAGATTTAATTCTTCATTTCTCCATATTGGATTCAACTGTAGAAATGCTATGCAGATATTTAGAGTATGTGTAGTGCTTGTGTATCTACAACAGAATGAAACTATCTACCAATGAAACGTAACCAGGTCTAGATCACGTCTGTTATTACATAACTATTAAAATTCTGTTATATTTTTGTGCCTAAAAAGCAGCTTTAGGAATTTTAACCCATGTGACCTTTGCAGCTGCTTAAACTTTTTTTGTTGGTAGTAGTAGTAGTGGTAGTAGTAGCTTCTTCCAAGGGGAAAACAGGAGGACAGTGTGTTCTGAAGTGATAGCTGTCATTTCCTCAGGGAGCACTTTCAAGTTTCCTTTCTGACAAGGTGTTCTCCCAGTACTGTATAGATTCTAGAAACCTGCTTTGGAGAATGTTGAAAAAACCCTAAATAAGAATGTGCTAACAATAACATTGCTTCTGTTGCTGGAAAGCAAACAGATGCCAAGAGCTGTTGAAAGTTTACTTAGTTTGTTTAATTTACATGCTCTCATTAGAGTTAACTAAGACTTCACTACTCTTGCTGGTTTTCATCTTGAATTTGTTAATTTTTTTTATTATCTGAAATGTACTGTCTGCTGAGAAGAGATGGCCTTTAGAATGGGTGGAGATTTATGTTATTCTGACCAAATGCATCTTCACAGAAGTGGTCATACTTGCCTTTCAGACAGAGCAAGGTGACAACAGGTTGACTGTCAAGACTGCTATTGGTTTAATATAAATTAATTCTAAAAGCAATGTATTATTTGTTTTGTAAATGACTAATCTGTATTTTAATTAGCTTTTCACACAGACATATTCTGAGTTTTTGTCAAGTGTGGTGAACTGAATAGGCTGTGGACTTCGAAAAGGCAGCAGAACCATTTTTTATGGTTTCATTCTTTGAGCTGAATGAATTTGTGTCAGTTTGGGAGACATTGCTTGGAAAGAAAATATAACTTAAATTAAAAATACTAAGTCCATGCTTTGCTATGTCTAGCATATAATGGAGATTGAGAGGGGTGGATTTGTAGACTGAAAAAGGTTCTGAGAAGTGCTGTACCTATTTTGGGGGTTTCAGTCCTACTCGGATGATTTCTAACTTTGTTACCTGGAATAGGGTACTGCTTGTGACTGTGATGCATTAGCAGTGCACCCAAATCACTTATTTCAATTTTGTGTAATCCAAAAGGAATCCAGATGGTGATCCAAGAGCATTCTGTGGTGCAAACAGAACTGTAGTAAGCGCAAATGACTGGAGGTTTCCAGAAGTGCATTCCTAATCTTAACAGAAATGCCAAAATAATCCTAGGCCTTTTTTTAAAAAAAGTCTTTTAATGGAATGCTGGCTGTCAGAACTTGAAGTAGATCTTTGTAGACTGCTGGGTATTGGCTCTGCTCAACTCCAAGTTGTGCCCATTGCCTGCTGGAGAGCTTGCTTCCTTAAAAACCCTTTTTAATGCTTCAATAATCTTTTCAGATGCATCTGCTTGTATTCCAGCAGTAAGAAATGCCCTCTTTTTTTTTAGCTGTCTCTTAAAAATCACTTTGGGATCTAGCTTTAATGTAATTTATTCGCAGATCAAGAATTGTTAGTAGCATAAAGATTCGTAGCTGAAACTGGTGTTACTTTGTTGATTTTTCTTTTATTTTCATGACCAAACAATTTTTATTCTAGCTGCATGATGAACTGTAGGCACTGCTGATGGGGAAAGATCTCCAGGTGTTTGAAAATTTATGTAAGGGTCAGTTTCCTTGGGCATTTTGCAGTACTTGATTGATTTGTACAAATAAGTAATGTGAATGTTAAATGATTAAATTACAGTTTCAATATTTTTTCAGCTCCTGGCTTAAAGTTTCAGTGTGAGAGTTGAACATACTTTGGGAAAACAGCATTTAGTTCAGATTGTTGAAGTATTACAGGGAAAAAAACCCACAACTTTCTGTTGCTTTTAAAGTTTTGCAAATGCTGTTTTCAAAAGATCTAAACTTGTGGTGGGACTGGGCAAGTAGCTTATGTATGTACCAAGTTAGCCTTTAGCTGTGGGGAGCGAGCACAGCATTGTCGGCTCCTGTGGACTTTGATGGGGATCAGGACCTGTGCTGTGATGCACAGGCAGAAACAGAACACATGAGCTCAGCCCTGACAAGGCTCGCATTTCAGACTGGAGACCACTTGGAAGCAGTAAGCAGACAAGAGACATCAAGGCAGTGAAATAATTTGTCAAGTGTGGGTGGCCCGTCTAGTGAAATGTTTTCATATTGTGCACACAGTAATGTTTGAAATCAAATGACATAATGACATAATGACAGCATGCAGTATATCCTAGCACATAAATGCCTTGCTGCATCAGTTACCTTTGCTCACTATATTTTCTTCTAAGTAGCAAATAACATAGCGGAGGAAACTGAAATACCACCTGAAGCTGATGTCCCAAGCTGTTAAGTTCAAATAAAAAGTCTTGTTTTTTCACAAGTGGTGAGCAGTATCTTCATGATAACCTTACTTTAAAATTCAGTGCTGGTTAGTTCATTTGGGTGTCTTCTGTAGACCAAAAGAAGTAGTTTTGAGCTTTTTAGCCATCCTGAGGAGCACTGTGTGTCTTTTCAGAATATTCTGAAGCTACTTCTACCATTTGAACTGTTCTCTGGCTTATTCAACTGTTCTTCTATTGTCTGCTCTACTTTGTTCTACAGTCTTGGAATGCCTGTACAGATACTATTTGCTTTGTCCTTACACTGTTGCTGCCATTCTTTTGAAATACTCTGCTTCCTATCTCTTTCTCCTCTGTTTGGAAAAGGATGAGGAGAAAGTATTGTGCTACTTTACTTTTTCCTTGAGCAGCCAGCTGCCTTGCTTTGCTGAGAAGATACTCTTCCTTTGGGGAGCTTCTTCTGACTGAAATACATTGTTGCAGTGTAAAGAGTTGTTTCTGAATTTCATAAGCTAATTTAATACCATGGCAACTGTAATAGCTGTATAATTGACAACATCTGCCTCATTTTGATTTTTGATGAGCAAACAAAATGCTGCTGTACTAGTTGGCATTCTAAGCCAGAAGCCAGTTGTAAGCCAGTCTACCTTTGCTCAATTAATGGGATCAGGTCTTGAAAAATTAAGTCTTGCTTCTCAAACAGTTATGCCTTCTAGAAAAGCTGTTGGGGGGAAAAAAGATTAAAAACCTACCACAATATTTGAGTGTGAAAGAAATAATGTGGAAGAAAAGAACATGACATAACTTCTGTGGTTTGAGTTGAGTTGGCTACTTAATCTACTATTAGGCTTTAAGACATCAAGAAAGCAGGTTTTGAAAGAGTTTGAAAGAAAGGTGAGGCTCAAATATGATATTTCTAAAAGATACATCTGTGAGGGCAAGCTGTTAGGTGTTGAGGCCTCAACCTTTCTTAAGGTCAACATAGATGTTACAAGGAAGAACCCTAAAATCTGTATCTGAGAAAAGGAAGTGGCGAATTCCTTCACAACTCACTTGGGCAAGTTGAGTAGCACTGCTTTTTGGTGACTGAGGTGGAAGTGAGTGATCCTGCTTGTTCAGAAACTCATCTGATACTCTACTTGCTTGAAATTGAGACACTGCTCATTGGTTTGTCTCAGCACAGTACTTAATGATACTCATGTAGAGTATTTAAATCATCTTTACATTTCGAGGTCAAATATTTTGTGAATTTTGGAGGAGTCTTATCTCTCCAAGTGTTTGACAGTTCCAGGGATAGAAAAACACATTCTTACAGCTTGTAACTGTAAATCATGATTAATGTTTTTCAACAGTGGCTTCATGGCATTGCTGTTTCAACATGCTAATAATGTATAAGTAAATAGCATCAGCAGGGCTGCTAGTTAACCCTTTCAATTTTTAAAATAAACCTTCAATAACGTCTATGACTATCTCAGTTTGTGTTTAGTATCAGGAAAGTACTTTTGTACTTTTTCTTTCTTTCTTTTTTTTTTTTTTTTTTTCTTTTTTTCCCCCATAAATGTTGTCAAAACAGATTATGGCTAAACGGAAGCAGAACAGTTTTAGCAGAGGTCATGGAGTTGCATGGCAGGTACTTGTACAGAATTACAGTGAAATATGTATTCATGTTTAACACAGAAAAAAGATTTTAATGTCTTCCTCCCATCTTTCTTTCTGGGCATGTCGTGTATATCTGAATGCCTGGTAAGACTAATGAAATCTCTTGGTGATATCTTTGCAGGGAGTGCCTTACTTAGGGAACAGGTGTAGTCTGCAGTACAATTACAGCAGTCTCAGCTTTTGCTACCTGCAGTCTGAATAAACTTTTCTTCATGCTTTATACTCTCATGCTGTCCTGAAAGATGTCCTGGTTTACTACAGTTCACTACATCAAAATCTTTTGGGAAAGAGTTGGAAATCTTGCCAAAACATGCTATATGCTCTAGGAGGTAAGAGAGGATAAGAAGTCTAATAGCAGACAAAACGAAACACAAAACTTTACTACAGGAGTTTTCCCTCTTTTGCATGTGAATCAGAGTTAAAAGCCCATAGGGAGGAGAATCACATATGCTCAAAATATTGAAGGGGGGTAGTAAATCCTTTACAATGTTCTTAGTTGCAATCTTCAGAAGCTGTATCTGAAAGATAAGTTTGTTGTCTTTGCATATGATATTTCTTCACATCTCTGATCACAGTGATATTTAAGTATTGCTTCTAAAAGAATGCTATAGAAGATAGTAAGTTTTCCCGTTAGAGCTCCTGTAGACCTTTAAGGATGATCTCTGAACTTAAAAGGAATTGTATGGAAGAATTTCTGTAGTTAGCATAGTCTTGAAAAATTTCCAGCATTGTTTTGTCCCAGAGATGCAGCTAGTGACATACTAAGTACAAAGCCAAATGTTCTTTCTAGAGAAATAACTTTGCTTGTTAATTTCTTTTATCAAAATATAGTGCTTTTTTGGAATGGGTTGAATGATCTCACTTTGTTATTTCAAAGTGTTATTTTAGGGGTACAAATGAGAAGAGAAATGCTACTTTAATTGTTTTTTAATGCTAGCACGCTTTTTAAATGTCACAGTTCAGAGCTGACTATTTTTCTTTAAATCATGTTCTAGCAATATAGGCAACCAGTTCCCAGGCCAAGGTGTTCCTGCTGGATTTTCTATGTATCCTGCATTCAGTCCCTTACAGATGATATGGTGGCAACAGATGTATGTACGTCAGTACTACATGCAATAGTAAGTCTGCATTATCTTACTTTTGAGCTACACTAGTGAAAAGAATATATTAAATGTTTTTTGTCAGGATCAAAATGTCTGTGTTTATTTTGTCTAGCTCTGTTTTATACCTAGTTTTGTCCAGTAAATTATGAAAGCCAGTCTTGGATTAGAATTAAATTAATGTCTTAGTAAATAAAAATCTAAGGGAAAATGCGGTTTGTTTTGACATGTATTACATCTGGAACTGTAGCAAAGAAGACAGGCTTAGTAATTATGGTGCATGTTTTTTGACAAACCAGGTTTATGTTTAAATTTTTAGCCAAGCTGCTGTTTCAGCCCAAGTGACTTCCAGCACTGAGCCAGCGAGATCTGCAGTTGCCCAGGCTGTAAATTCAGAACGTGCTCCTGCAAATGAGCCTGCAGCAGTGCCAAATGTAGCTGTCCAGGAGAACAGGCCTGTAAACCAAAATGTTCAGATGAATGCACAGGGTGGCCCAGTAGTGAATGAAGAGGACTTCAACCGGGACTGGCTGGACTGGATGTACACATTCTCTAGAGCAGCAATTCTTCTGAGCATTGTATACTTCTATTCTTCTTTCAGTCGGTTTGTCATGGTAATGGGAGCCATGCTGCTGGTTTATTTGTGAGTACAACAGTTGAGTATAGCTGCAGATCTGAGATGTGGAGTATGGTGCTAATATTCATTCCATTTAAAATTAAAAATTATCCACATGCAAATATTTACACAGTGCTCCTTTACAGTAGGGTGTGTCTGTTAAAAAAAGTAAATTTAAACAGGTAGAGAAATTGATGTGAAGAAAGAAGTGATTCTCAAAATGTTTTTACAGTAAGTAGGATACCTCTTATACCTGAAACACAATGTTCTTACATATTGGTGATATTAATAGATCAGTGTTGTTGAAATGTAGCATTTTGGGATGAAAATTTAAAAAGCAGGGGTGAGGGGAGGGAAGCTCATATATGTCAAGCATAAACTTGCATAAACTTTAACTTACTGCTTGGATGTGAAAGTGCAAAGCTCATGTATATTTCCAAAATAATTTATGGGTTGTGTGCAGTAAATTTTGTTGGGCAGAGTTGAGGTAGTGGTAGTATAATGTTGGGGTGCTAGATCTGGTAGATTTACAGAGATGTAAATATTTTTTAACTGCACATCATAAAGACCTGGGCACATTCTGTGTTTAGCTGAGAAATACCAGTACTGTTGTCATCACTTCCTCTTGCATATGAAGGTACCTTAATGATGTAAAAAGAAGTGGAAAACAGCAGTAATGCTTGATATTTTAGACTGATGCCATGCACTCGGAGTTTCCTTACACTGTAGTCTCAGTCCAAACCAGGACTGTTCTTTCATACAGGTAGGGTAGCTGAAATCAGAATATAGATGCTTGGAAGTATAGGAGAGGCTTATTTTATTTACAGTAGTAATGTGGTTCAAGCATTAGCTGAAGTTTAAATTCATTTTTTTCCAGGGAAAACTAAATTTAACCTAAGAAAATTTAGGCTGGCTTTGAAAACTTATTTAACTTCTGTACTTAAAAATGGGGAGGAGACCCATAAAAAGTATTCTACATATTAAATCACGTAATCATGTTATATTATTCCTCTTCTGGAACTGAGGGCTATGAACAGCAAGACCTTAATGCAGACATTGAAGAATAACCATTCAATCTAGAAGGATGAATTACAGAAAAATAGATGTAACTTCATTCACTTGAAAGTACTTACAGAATTTGCTGCAGTAGCTAGCTGTAGAAAAAAATATTTTTGTTCCTTTCAAAAGAGAGGTTTTCAACTGTTCCACTTTCTTACATAGACACCAAGCTGGATGGTTTCCCTTTAGGCAAGAGGGAGGCCAGCAACAGGCAGCCAATAATGCAGAAGTGAACCGTGATGGGCAACATGCAAATAATCCTGATCTTGAAGAGATGGTGAGTAAGGGCAGACATGTCTTTTGAGACTCCTATGTATTATATTGTAAAGTATGCTGTAGTGCCTGGACAGAAAGTCAACTTCTGTGGAATGGAGTTGGTTTAACCAAAAAGCTTTCAGCATTGTCCTCAGGTTGTGCCTGCTGCTTAAGTTCTGTATTTCTCCAGTCTGACAGTTACTGATTGTCTCTACTTCAGTCACAGACTTTCCTCATGCTAGTTACTTCAGGAAATTGTTCTGAGAGAAATCACTTAATGTAGGAAGATACTGCTGGTTACCTTATGTCAGAATTCTGAAAAGAAGCAGTTGAATTGCTTCAATTTCTGTTTTTAAAGGAGCGACTTATGGATGATGGGATTGATGAAGACAATGGAGAAGATGCAGGTGAAGATGGCAATACAGAGCAGCAGCCTGGATTCATGGCTTCTGCTTGGTCCTTTATCACAACCTTCTTCACATCACTGATCCCTGAAGGGCCTCCACAGGTTGGCAATTAAAGTGGAAAAGGAACTGTGTCAGGCAACCTCAGTAGCCATACGTAGAAGTGGAGCAGATCCTAGAGAGTGTTCTAAATACAGTGCAATTTCTGAAAATTTATAATGTTTTCTTTTTGATCATGGTGTACAAAAATGTGTATTTTTTTTTCTTTTGGCTTTCTCATGCATTGAATATTTTAAGCACAAGTGGACTACTAAATGCTTTCTTTAAGATTCTTCTTTTTCTGAAGAATAAAATGTAAAGATATTTGTCTTCCATGTTTTGTTTTAATTTCAAATGTGTGTTACACTGAGGTAAAGAGCTTGTATGTAATCTGCACCATTACCTCTTTAAAGAGCTGTTAAGACTATGAATGTTGACAGACCTTTCCAAATGCTCTCTATTTATCTGAATAATGTATCTTGTGTTAGCTTGATACAGGCTATGAATTCTCACATGGGATTTGGAACTTAAATAATTCCTGAGAGAATGCAGTAAACACAAGGGTTACTTGTTAATGGCATGTTGTCTTCATGTCAGAAAATAGTCGTTTAAAAAGCTGAGAGCATTTTCTTGAGACTGTACTGAAGTGTATTAAAGTTGGAGGTATTTGACAGCTCTTCAAAGACAATTGGCAGTGATGGGATAAACCTTAAATGTTTGATACATACAGTACTTTTTAAGGAAAATATAGCTGCGCTGGGGCAAAATATGTACACTAGGTTTTTTAATAAAACTGTTATGGTAACTCTTTTGGATGTTTATATGCCTATTTGAATGCAAATGGCTAAATTGTGCCTCATTAAGGATGAGGATATGATTAATTTGAGAGTGTAATAAAGTTATCATGGTGGCATTACTGGCATTGACCGAAGTGATGTGTTTGTAGCAGCGTCTATACAGTTACAAGTATGATCTCAACAGCAGACTATCTGTATTCTTTAACTTCATTAACCTAATTAAAACTAAGAAAAAAAATGGTACATGAGAGAGTAGCACAGTGCTATGTCAGGTTATTGGTTGCTTTCTTTAGATTTTAATCACAGTCTAGAAGGTACATTTGGTTTTGTTCTTAATTCTGAAATATCATGTGCTTTTTAACTTCAAAATGTCTGCAAAGGTGGTTACACTACTACCAAAGGAAAGCTTATTTGACTTCTAAGTACAGGGCAAAACTCGAATATTCTGAATGAGTGATAAATAGGGATTTATTTTTTGCTTGTTTATGTTAAACGACTGTGTAGCAAGGCTTTAAATTGAAAGAAAACCTTTTAATTTTTTACAAGTTTGTCAGGAGAAATAGAAATGTAAGTCTTAAAAGCATCAATTATTTTATTTGGTATATAGCAAATGGTGAATAAGTCATGTTTAGTTACAATCTTTTCTTCCTATTTTTATTATGGAAAGCTGCTTTCAGCTTGGTTCTTTTGGTTTTGGTTCCTTACTACATATACATTAAACGTGTACACCTTGTCCATGAAATGTAACGTTTTTAGTTTGGCAGATGGATCTAACTTGACTACTATTTAAGAGCTGCTACAAAAATGTACATTTTTAAATGAGTGTCACAAGTGGCAGTCTTGGATGTCATAGGCCTTATTTCTGTAATACATTGAAGAAGCTTCATCTATTTGACCTGTGTGTTCTCCTTCTCACTTTTACCAAAGTTTTTCTTTTACCATTTTTATTTTTGTCTTTGTGTTAGCATACCTGTAATCTGTGCAGTTATGGCCTGTCAGTAACCAGCTATCAACAGCCATTTGCTGTTGCTTCTTACCAGTGTTGTTCAGGTTGGTTTGTTTTCCATGTTGTAGGAAGCTGTTGGTGGCAGCTCTCTGCTGTTAGCAGACTAGATTAAGAAAGCTGCTCATATGGTGTTAACCCTGGTTTGGTGAAAAGGTGTAGAATTGTCTCTGCTGGTTTGTATTCAGACAAGGATAAATTTGAAAGGTTTCACAAGTCTGAAATAGTGAAATGGGAAATTCTGGCAGTTGGTTGGATGTTGAGGGAGATGTTCTGAAAGCTTTAATCAGAACACAGAGCTGGAGTGATGTGTCACAGAGGCCACACTTCCACGAGATCATTTTAAGGTCATAGAATCTCCCAGCTTCCACAACTTACCAAGATGCAAGAAGGGAGAAGCAAAAATACAGTTACTGAGGAAAGTGAGTGGAAAATTACAATGTGATAGGAAGCATTACCAAAGAGTTGGAGGCAGAAGAAAGCTAGTGGCAGAAGCAAAAATAAGGTTACAATCATGAGTAAATACAAAACAAGCATTGAAATGCAGATTGAGGTAAAAAAGGTGCACTTTCTGGAAAAGGACAGAACTTGTTGAAAATTAGTCAGATGAGGTCTTCGTTGCATATGTTTGAGTGATTTGGGTAAAAATTAAACAGTATATGAAGTATTACAGGTAATGATGGGAGAGAAATCAAAACCCTCGGAAAATAGTTGCTTTTTCTTAGTATATCCTATTAGTATATAACAATAGAAACTGTTCAATAGCATAAACCAAAGCACAGTTATATATTATATGGTTCTAGGCAAAGCCACATGCAGAACTGTAGTAAATCTGTAGCATGAAGTGTGGCAAAAGACACGAGGATTGAATCACCATTGGATGTGCCCCAACTGACCTGTGCATTACCCACTTTTACAACTTTGAATGTAGAAAAAGGGATTAAAATTCTTTCCTTTACTTTTCAGGAGGACCTGAAATGACAGATGCATTTATATTATTCTAAATGTAGGTTAACAGCTACTCTATGGCAGAATGTGCAATAACTTCATGGTGTGTTGATGTAAGAGACACTCGTATCAGAAAAAGACACAAGCGAGGTATATTCCATCCATAGCACTTCTGCTGTGAAGATATAGATTAGATCAGCCATGCTGGTGGAGCAGATGTATGAAAAGAGCAACAGCTACTCCTTAGCATGATTTCTTAATACTGTGCTTTGAAAAACATTTTGCAACTCCTCTGTCTCCATAAATACACATGCATTGACTTCTAAATCTGAGTTTACATTGAGTTAAGCAGTGCCGCTGTTGGCCTAACATGTTGTCCTGGTTTAAGCCCAGCTGGAAACTATGTACCATGTAGCTGCTTGTTCCTTTCCCTCTTCCTCCACTCCCTCATGGAATCGAGAGGAGAATCAGGAAAAAAAGTAAAACTCATGGAGTGAGATAAAAACAGTGTAATAATTGAGATAAATTGAAATACAATGTTAATGCTAATAACTGTAGTAAAGAGGGTACATAGAAAACCCAAGAAAAATGAGGCACAATACAGTTGCTCTCCACCTGCTGAAGAATGACCAGTCCATCCCTTAGCTGCACCTGACACCATTTGGGATAGCTTCCCCCAGTTTATATCCTGGGCATAACACTCTATGCTTGGAATATCCATTTGGCCAGTTTGGATCAGCTGTCTTGGCCATGTTCCCTCACAGCCTCTTATGTGCCTGCTCCTGGCAGAGCATGGGAAACTGTGGAGACCTTGATTTAGGGTAAGCACTGCTCGGGAACAACAGAAACATCAGTGTGTTATCAGCATTGTTCTCACACTCAATCTAAAACACAGTACTTCTTAGTACTGGCTACTAAAAAAAATCTATCCCAGCTGAAACTAGGACACAACTGTAACATAAAGTCAAGCTGGGTAATTCTTTGGAACAAAATAGTGGATAGAGGGATCTTTATTCTGTTGCGAGCTTGCCATCTATTGCTCATGTTACTGTTGGGTTGGGAGACCTTGAGGGGTGGAATTGGCTTTCCAGGTATTCCCTGTTGCCCTTAAATTCAGGTGATTCATAGAGACGTTACCACCTGATGTTCAAGGAAAACTTTGCTTCAGTCTAAGATAACACTGCCTTCTTACTATTGCTGCAGTGGAAGGAAAAAAAACCCAAACCATTGTTGGTGATGATTGTAATTTTAATAGGTGATGCAAAACGACTGACACTTCCGTCAGATGGTGTGATTAGTCATGTGTCTGCTGCTTGTTTTCTGTACATACTGAAAATTTTCTAGTGTAATTAATATTTAGCAGCCTTTTCTGTTGACAGGAAGCAGTTCAGAATTTACCCCACTGAGTGTGAACTCTGACTTATTTTTGGATATATTTGAGTGGGCTGTTGCAGACCCAACTACAGCCCTGCTGGGTGCACCCTCGTTAGTAAGGGGTGCTGCCTTTACTTTTGTGCCAGCTGCCAAAGCCTCCGGGGTGTGTTGGGAAAGCTTTGATGCTGCTGGCATTCAAGTTAAGGGCATTAATGCCAACATGGCTGTTCCTGTGGGTGAGGTACTCTTCTTTCAGATTCCAATGTTAGTATAGGTGGGATGATGCAAAGTGGGAGTGAGTTACTTCATCACTCACAGCCTTAGTTTCAAAGCTGCTGCTTGTCCAACTAACAAGATAATACAATGTAAGATATAGGTTCCATCATGATTCCTACTCCTAAAAAAAGAGCATTTAGCCATTCTGCGTGGTGGTGGCTCTGCAAGAATGCTACATCTAGAGCACCTGTTCAGCTGCAGCTTTCTCTTGGCTGGATTTATTCACTTGCAGCTGTCTATGCAAGCTCTTGCTTTTGAAGGAAGTCAGGTGACTTATGTGAAGCCTTAGCAGTTTAGATTTATTTACAGGAATCAACCCAGCAGCACTGACTGGAGAGGAGGGAAGCACATACTGGACTTGAAGGAGCTATCTACCCATAATGAGGCTAGGACGGGCTAACTTCTTTTGCA
Organism: Poecile atricapillus; assembly: GCF_030490865.1. Taxonomy (NCBI): domain Eukaryota; kingdom Metazoa; phylum Chordata; class Aves; order Passeriformes; family Paridae; genus Poecile; species Poecile atricapillus. Next base: position 47,197,482 of record NC_081250.1, on the reverse strand, counting down.
TTTGCAGAGGCAAGCAAAGTGTCCAGTGGGAGAATTCCCATGGCACATAAGCAGCATTTCCACTTCTTTACCAAGACAAACTTTCTCTACTTTATCAAGATCAGTTTGTGCTTATTTTAGACTTCATTTAAGCCACATGAGGAAATCTTGCTGTATAACAATAAAAATTTATATTTTTTTTCCTTTAATGTGTGTCAATGATATTGGTGGATGACTTGCAAAATGTTAGCTGTGCTAGGAAATAAACTGTAAAATTGCTGGTAATTTTTGCAGTAGGGAGCTTGTACCAGAGCAGCTGCCGCTGAGATTGCTCACACAGTGGTGAGGTGTGTTTAAGCAGGGGAAAATTTACAGAAAGATGACAATTTTAGCCCTAGCTTTCCAGAAATCTAGAGAGGGAGAAGCTATGTGTGAGTTCATGAGATGGATGTAAACTGGGTTGTGGATATGTAAAAATTTAAAATATGAGGTTTTTTGGGGGTTTTTTTTTGGGTTTTTTTTGGTTTTTTGTGCATATGCACACATATTTTCTTGAGGGCTTTAGAAAGACTGCTGGAAAGGCAAGCCAGAACCCGGTCTCTGTGTTAAAGTTATCGTGTTTGGGTGGCTTCCTTTAGTGTTTAGTAACTTGGTCCAAGGTTAAGCCATAGCCATGAAATAACCGCAGCAATTTGAAAATACGCCGCCGTAAAAATAAATGAGCCGATTGTGTAGCCGGTGAGCCACTTGACGCTCTAATTTGTCAGCCAGAGATAATTAAGGAAATGAGTAATCGACAGAATAAGAGCGCGTCATTGGGGACGGGATAACAGGGGCTGCTGAGGGCACGGCCGGAGCCCGGGCGGGGCGGCGGCGCTGCTCCAGCAAGCCGCTAGACGGCGCTGCCGCCCAGCGCCGCCGCCCGGGCTGAGAGGGCTCGGGGCTGAGGGGGCTCGGGGCAGCGGGGACCGGGCTGGCGGAGCTCGGGGCAGCGGGGACCGGGCTGAGGGGGCTCGGGGCAGCGGGGACCGGGCTGAGGGGGCTCGGGGCTGAGGGGCCCGGGCTGAGGGGGCTCGGGGCTGAGGGGCCCGGGCTGGCGGAGCTCGGGACTGAGGGGCCCGGGCTGGCGGAGCTCGGGGCAGCGGGGCCCGGGCTGGCGGAGCTTGGGCTGCCGCCGCTCGACTGCGGGCCAGCCTTTGGCTGCGCCGCTGCGGGCTGAGGCACGGGGCTGCGAGAGCCGCTCGGGCCGTGGACGGAGCTCCTGGGCTCGCTTCGTGTGTGGGCAAAGCCAGTTGTGTGCTGGTCCCGCGGCAGCAGGTCACTGTGGTTAGTGAACGTGCCGAGCAGAGGTTCTGTGTTTAAAAAGGTGTTTCTTCTCACTGTTACCAAGACTCTTTGCTAGGAGGAGTGTGGCGTTCACCTTCAGGAGACAGCTCATGCTGCCAGGGAAGGCTGGATAGCTTTCCCTTCAAAAAAGCATCCCCAACCCAAAGCATCCCTAACGCAAACCCCCCTGCGGCACCCTCAGCAGAGGTGAGTTGCTGCAGCTGGCATGAGGGCTCCCTCACTCCCTTTGAGATAAGTGGATGAAGTATTACGAGTGAGCTGCTAAATTGCTCCCATTGTTGTAGCTTTTCTCTGGCTCGAGGGCTTCATATTCCAAATACGCCTTCAAGCAGCCGTGTCTGTAGCTTGCCTGTTCCCGAGCTGCTAGATTCTCCCATTTAGATGCTTGTGGTAATGTTGGTGCTTGGTGAAGCAGTGTTGTAACAAGCTAGGCAACCTGCTGTCTTCATCTAGTTGAAAAAACCCAGTCTCCAGATTATGTGACACAGAGTAGGCTCTGGGAAATGTGGAATCATCAGCTTATTGAGTTGTATGCTAGTTTTCCCATGCTGTTGATTTAAAATATTTTTTTTTTTTGCCCTGTGCCTAGAAGGATGTGGTGCAATACGTAAGTTACAGCATGAATACTGTTAATTAAAATGATTATATATATGACTTGGATTTGGTATGTCATATTAATTTTCCTAGCAGTTAGATGCAATGCAAAAGACATCATGGGTCTTCCTAGCAAATAAGCTATGATGTATGGATCCATTTCCACTTTAGAACAAGTATTTTTTTTTTAATTGCTGCAGCTAACATTTGTCTTAACTTGTCTGAATCATTGCCTGGCACTGCTGTGGAGGATAATTGATACCTTCTTACTGGTGCTTTACCAATTGCATTTCCCTAGTGAGGGCTGGAATTTCTATGGCCTTGGCCCAAGGGCTTTAGGGGCCCTTTACTAAGTCAGGTGACTGCAGAGATCCAGTATTGTAATGCTGGTGATATTACCCAGTGTCACAGCAAAGCACTAGGCAGGGGGAGAAGCTTGTAGAGTAGTAGTCATGCTTAAGGGGTTTCAGAGTCTGGGTCCATTCTCTGGTCTCATTTCCAGCATGGGCACATGAGATGCTCAGCTGGTGCAATGGAGTGGGACAGCATGATGTGTCATGAGAACGCTATTCAGCAGCAATATCTTAAGGGGAAGTTGCTGTCAAAGATTCTGTCTCATGGGACCACAGTTATTGCTCCAAAGTCCTGTTCAGGAACTGGGAATGCACATTTTTAATGCACTTAACTGGCCTGGACAGCATGTTGGATTCAAATTTCTAGGGAAACATGTAAGAGTAAAATGGAAGCAGAACCTTAAAACAGTTGTCCCTCTTCTTCATCTGGTGTTTGCACATCATATGAAGCGAGTTAATAAGCTGGGTGGATTTCAGCCCATTTGCACTGTACGAAGATCTGTCCCCAAAGTTATCTGAGCTATTACAGACAAGCATAATTTTACTTGTATATGAAATATATAATATCATATATCCTTCACTTTCTCTCTTCCTTGGCTTGTGTGTCTACAGAGATCCCAATTTCCTTTCATTTTTCTCTGTACTGGCTTCACTCCCTTTATTGTGACTGCACTTTAAGGAGCTTCCATGTGTTAAACGTGAGGCACAGATTAAGTGATAACCATACAGTTAAAGTTTGCTTTTCTTGTTTTGGCATTTCTTTGTTTCTGGGAGAGTGGTGTAGCATGAAGATGGGCAGTGGCAAAAAGCAGATGGTGAAGAAGGGAATACGTTGTGAAGAAAAACTGTTGGGAAGGTCTCTTCCTCTTTTCTGTGGGTTTATAAACATCTGGAAATGCCTTATGTCTGTTAAAGAAGGAGGTAGAATTTTAATATTTATTGAGGGGAAATAATAAGAGATTTTTTTTGTCAGCCAAGCTAACTTTCACTTCAAGTGGTATAATTGTCTGTCACTGAGGGTCTGCAGTGTCCCAACAGTACAAACAATAGTAAGATCACAGAGACAAGTGAGTTTTCAAATCACATATTTGAGAGCACAATTAGCATAATTGAAACAGGTTTCAGAGAGCTTTGTTGATATCATAAGGTTTTACTTTGTCCTTAAGCTGAGAGAGAGCCTGTTGCCTTGGTATCCACAATGCAGATGATACCACTTCATATTTTCTAGCCCCTGTGATGCAGGAAGATAAAGAAATTAGGTCAAAGAACATCAAGGGTGAATTATCCTGATTTTCTAAGTTTTCTTTAGAGTTTAATGCACTGCCCTTCTGCCTGTGTAGAATTTTCCATTTTTAAAAGGAAAAGTTGGAATTGCATCTGTGGATAATGATCATCTCAAAAATCAATTTAATTTTGATTTTAATGGCTACACTAATGTTTTTGCCCATTGTAATTTAATAGGTATAGTGATCTTCCTAGTAGGGATAACAGACTGGCTCACTCTGTATATTCACATAGTTATGCAAACACTCACCTTCAGTCACATGTATACCCAAGGAGCTACTGCTCAGTTTGGTACAGCCTGTACACATACACCAGCAGAATCTGCTGCAAGATGGTTTATGTGTACAAGAGAATTATGGGTCCTAGACTGTCAGATTTTCTGCCCGGACATATGTATATGCAATATAATGTATAAATATACAAACCTTTCAGTTTTTTTTAAAAAAAGACAACTGTCATGTCAAGGCCAGCAGGGTATTAACACAAACATGTAATTAACATTGCAATAAAGTCATAAGAACTACTGGTGAAGGACCTCAGTGGGATTGCAAGGAAGTTGGGTTGACACTTTGGGAATGGAAATCATAAAAGAAAATCTGGTGTTCAAAGAGGTGCACTATTCAGGACAGATTAATAAAGCTAAAGGTGATGATAATTCTCTTTTCCCAGTATGACAAAGAAGGAAAAAGGCATAACACTAGTCAAATGGACATACTTTGGATTAAAAGTTCATGGGAAGAATGGTGAAAGAAAAAATCTGCTGGTATGATGCTTTGAGTCCTGCTCGCAGATACTCAGCCTTAGATACAAATAGGTGGGTTTCTATAATTAAATTTCATCTGTAAAATCTAGGTAGGAAAACAGTATGTAGGACTAGTAGGACCCAGGTAGTCTTGTGCCCAGCAACTTACAGATTTCTTCACTAGTTGTAATGGGAGTCTGATATCAGTACTACAGACTCCAGCAGCAAAGAAGTGATTACCAAAATCAAACCAAACTGCTTGGATTGACTGAATGCCCATGGAGTTCCTTTAAATCAAAAGGTTTTTAAATAAAACTAAGGTGCTTTATTTCAGGAGAGAAAATTTTGCCAGTAGGAATGAACAGATCAAGTGGAACTAACGAGCTCAAGATTTGTTGTTAGAGGTGTCTTGGAGCTGCAGACATCAGAACTAGAGAACTTGCCTTGACTTTGAATAAGGACAAAATCTTTGTAAGAAAGTGCTGGAGAGACAATTGGAACATGAAACGTTGTGTCCAGAGGACCAGATTTTATGGTCCTTTGTGACAATTTATTAGTTTAGATGGTTAAGACGGGGCCAAATACAAAAGCTAGATAAAGAAGAGATAATGGGAAGCTTTGGTGACAGGGGGATTACAGGGCTGGAGACATGTTTTACACATAGCCCTGAGGAGAAGAATTTAAATTGAATAGTTCAGTTAATGATCTTGCATAAAAACTAGCAGCATTTCTAAGGACAGATTACCATGGGCAGTGAGATGGTAATCGGGTAACATCTCTTCCCTGTGGACTTTTCCAGTGGTAGGTTATATGTTGTGGTCACAGTCCTCCTAGCCAGGGCATGTCTGTGACCAGGCTCTCGAGTGCCAGTGAAACTTGGTACAGGCATGAATTTATGAGGCACCAGCAATATGAAGAGGATGTTGGTAACAAGATATTACAAGATATCAAGAATTACTCTTACAAACCAAAAGCATAGCACTTGGAAACAGCAAAGGAAGAGGATGTAGGACATGGTGCATGATCAGATGTTTACAGGGAGTCATAGGTGCAAAGTCACCAGGAAAAAAAAATCTGCAATCTTGATGTCTTAAGGTACCTCAAATGAGGACTTGGCAGAAGGGTAGGAATTACTGACTCCACTGTTCAAGGCGTTAATGTACATTGCTGTGTATAGTTTCACTCTCTCATTTTCACCACAGATAATCCCCACAGTGGAGTGGTGTGGAGGAGACACCTGGATAACCAGGAGAATTTAAATCATCTAAGAAGGTGAAAACCAAGAAATTATGAATGTTGCCTATGAACACATCAAGGAGATAAACTCTGTCAGGAAGAACAGCTCTTTGTCATGAAGGACAGAACTGGCCTAAAGAGGAATGGTCATAATTTCCAAGAGTAAATTTGGGCCAGAATATAATTCCTAACCATGGAAGGGAATCTTCCAAAGAAGAGTGATGGGGGTGAAGACCACAGGTAGGTGTAAGGGTGGTGCTCAAGGAGTCCTGTTACAGGGCAGTTCCATTTCAGTTCTCTGATCCAGCATCGTGTTACCAGCATGTTCTTCCAGGGTTTGCAGTTTGTGAAGAAGCATCCAAAGTAGCAGGACAATGTATTGATGCAGCAATGCCATACAAGACCCGCAGGTCCAGAGACATGGTACTTCCCCTCTACTCTGCTCTTGTGAGATCCCACCTGGAGTACTGACTCTGACTCTGGGGTCCTCAGCACAGGAATGTCATGAATCTTTTGGAGCAGGTCCAGAGGAGGACTACAAGAATGATCAGAGGGCTGGGGCACCTCTCCTATGATGACAGGTTGAGAGAGCTATGGTTGTCCAGCCTGGAGAAGAGAAGGCTCTGGGGAGCCTTGGAGCAGCTTTCCAGTACCTAAAAGTAGCCAACAAGAGAGCTGGAGAGGGACCTTTTACAGGGACATGTAGCAATGGGACAAAGGGGAATAGCTTTAATCTGAGAATAGTTTTGATTAGATATAAAAAAGAAATTGTTTATTATGACGCACTGGAACAGATTGTCCAGAGAAATTGTGGATGGAGGCCCAATCCCTGGCTTTGTTCAAGGTCAGGTTGGATGGGGCTTTGAGCAACATGGTCTAATGGAAGGTGTTGCTGCCCATGGCAGGGGATTGGAACTGGATTATCTTTGAGGTCCCTTCCGACCCAAACCATTTCATGATTCCAAATCCTGCTGAACTCTCAGGGCACATGTAAGAGATGAAGTGGTTATCAGACTTGGAATCTGTCCTCAGCGCTGAAAGTAATGCTTGGCTCTGTGAAAAATAAAATCAGATTCCTGAAGACTCTTGGTGACCTGGACTTTATTTTCATGCCTCTTCCAAAAATAATAATTGCTTTGAAGATTTCAGGGAGTTCTTATTTCTTATACTATCATCACTTTCAAAAGAAGAAAATTCCACTGGATGAGTCTGGACTCCCAGAGGCTTAATGAAAAAAACATACTGGATGGCAGCAATTTGAATTGGGTCTGATCAGAAGATTTATTCCTTGTGGCAAAGGCTATTACTATACTGTGAATGATTATGTTATACTTTAAAATAGTTTCCTTGGTCTTTGAATAAATGCAGCTCTCAGTGTCTTGGAAGTTTTGCTGACCAAAATGTTAGTAGACAAATCACTTCTTATTTGCAATGCTTATTATCCTCCATCTTTAATTCACCTGTTATCTTTAATAATCTGTATAGAAAACTGTGTAGAAAAAGATGGATGCCTGGTTATTAATGTAAGAATTGCAATGCTCTTTAACTTCCTGTGTCTTAAAATACTGAGAACAGCTTTAACAGATTTCACACTAATCTTGAACCATGCTGCTTAAAGTATTCAAGGTTAAGGGCTTTTAGCAGAGAGGGGAAAACCTTTCAAATAGTGTCCTTGGATTCTGGAAATAGGAGTGTCCAGTGAACTTCCCACCCCACTGGGCTGTACATAAGTTGCAGACAGGTCTCTCAAACCCCTGCCACCATGTGCCTGGTTGTGTAGGAGCTCTTCCCTGGGTGTTGGAATATTGCTTTGGAGGCTACTGAGGGGATGGAGTCCTGTGTCTCAAACACAAATAAGAAAAGACACAGATAAGGAAAGACAAAGAAACATAAGAGACAAAAAGGATGTAAAAATGCCATAATGAACTCGTGTGTCTTGAGAAAACCTCTAATCTAATGAGAATGGATTTTGTTTGAGAGATTGTACTGGTACGATTAATTATTCATGGCAGCGACATCGTTAGGATTTCATTTTATTTAAAGGCCTCTAAGTGACTTGGAAAATTGGGTTAAGCTGAAGAGGAGTTTGAGGAGAGAGACAGAGGAAAGCTTTTCCTTTTATTGTCTTTGTCTAGTATTTTCTACATAGCTATTAGAAGTAAAAACACAAATTACACTCAATCTCTAACATTCCTGCATTAAATGTGGGCATTAATTTGAACCAAATAATGCAATATCTGGGCCAAATGGGAACCTAGATGGCTTTTTGTGGGACAAGTTAGATACCATTAAAGTGACCTACTATCACTGGTTGGGGACTTGCTGTGTTTCAGCGCTGTATATTAACACCAGCCTGTGATTGGTGGCTGCAGACTTGGGCTCTTGGTGGAGAGAGGGTCTCCATGGACTTTCTGTTTGTCCTGCAGCAACATAAGTGTGGACACAAAGGTTCATGGGGCCTTTGTCCTAAAATTGGAATGGCTTTGGCTGAGGTACATACATACAAAAGACACAAGTCTTTCCCTTGGCTGCTATAGAAAGCAAAGGCGGAAATGGTCCTAAAAAACAGACCTCTCCTTCATCTACAATAGCTAAAACTCTTTACACTTGACCACACCAGCAGGTGCATTGCCCCTGTTGACAGATAAAACCACTTTTCAGGGTAGTTTCTCACCTCTCTGGAGAGTACAACCTGTACACCAGCCCACATAGGCTGGGTGGTGTGCCTATAGACAGGTCTCCTGTATGGTCTGAGACCACGTGCCCTGCAAGGCAGAGGTCATGGGAACAAGTCAGGGATTCTGCTTCTCCTCTCTCCCTCCCCTCACCTCCGTAAATCCATACCTGATTCTCAGATAGGTTACACAGCCTCGGAGCTGCTAGAGCTTGTGGACTGTTGAGCAGATTGGGGTTTTTTCTGTAACACATGGATGCTTAGCCTGGGAACTATGCAGGCATCTGAGTGTTTAAAAAGTCTGGTTTTCTTTTTCTTTTTGTAATGTTTATTTGTTCCTTCCCTTGCAATTCTCCCTGTTAACTCATGGACATCATTCAGGAACAGATTTAAATCGAAGCAGACAGACTCCAGTTCTGCTCCGTCCCTGAAACAGTGGAGATTTGTTTAAAAGTGCTATCAGGAGCACACTTGGTATGACTGGAATGCTCAGGGCTTTATTTTTCATTTCACATCACATACAAAGTAACACAGCTATAGCTTGAGATGTTCATGTGCGTCTGGTGGTACCATCTCAGCCTTGGTTGGCTGAGGGTTGTGTAAATTATTTACAGCAGCTTTACTGAGGATGCTCACAAACAATGGACTGGCCACTGGGAGGAATGTAAGAGCTATTGGGCAATGGCTCTTAAAAATGAAAAAGTATGTCTGCAAGTACTGGTCTGGATCAAGTTTCAGGCTTGCTCTGAAACCCAGAAGCAATCACTCTTGCTTTGATGTCTGGAAGGGTTTGTTTCACAACATTTATATCTAGCAGACACTAGGAGGGAAAACTCCTATTGAAATTTTTTAATTAAGAAGAAAGTTTGGTAAGAAAAATGCCATTTGTTCTACAATCTCCAAGTGTCATCTTACACAAAAATCCACCACAGCTTCAAGCTCCCAAGCTCTCATTCACCTGAAACCTAAGCTGGGTCACAGCAAAATTTTGGCCGGCATGAGTTGTACCACCTGGGTCAGTCTTGAATCACAGGAAAATGTGGCAATTGTTGCTGTTTTCCCAAACCTGTGGCTTGCCAGCAGCATCTCCCAGGTAATTTCCTGGGCACCCCGGAGCTGCAGCCCAGCCAGACTGGGAGGTCACAGACCTGCAGTCTTCCCTGCTATCCTGTACTTAGTTTCTGTTGGTGCTCACTGTTCCTCTGAAGCTGGATGTACAAAAACTTCCCAGAAGGGTTAGAGGCATATCCTGATTTTTGGGGTGCTTCTAACTGTTGCTGCAATGCAAAGAGAGGGACAGTGAGATCTACACCTCGCAGATGGAGACTTTGCAGAATCACATGGCTGCCTAAAGCATGTGTAAGCAAATCTTTTGTACTGGTGGTTAATTGATTTCCAGTGAAGAGCAGTGAGATAACTCAGCTTTAGGACTTCAGGTAGTGTTCCCTTGGACACTGTTACCTTGTGTTTTATGTTACGTATCATGCAAGGGTGGAGGTCCTTTTGACCTCCTTTTGCTCCTTTTGACAATGTACTTACAACTACTTGCTTTCCTCTGGCTGCATCTGGAGAGCATTGGAAATGGCTTCCCACAGTGTCTCATCTTAATCTGAATGGGTGATTATTTTGGACTGTGAAGCCTCTCCCTCGATTCCTCAGGGCCCTACTCTTGCTGCTTAAGAAGAGAAAAACTTTTTCTCTTTTAACACAGGGGCCTGCCACCTCCCCAAACTTCCAACAGATGAAATATGGCTGCAGCCCAACTGTTTATTTAGACTTCAAGAAGAAAGAGCCACAGAAGGAAAAAATCTATTCAAATAATAAGACCTTTTCTCCTGATGGCTTTTTGATGACATTATTCTGGTGGCTAGACACTTGACTTTACAGTATATAAATATTCATTTGCCTTCCCATATGAGACGAAAATTCAAGTCAAATAAATTCAAGTCAATTTGGTACTCTCATTTCTCTCCTTTTAAAAAGTTCTTTATTATTTTTGCAACTAAGTAATATGTGTTTGACTAACCATTAATTTTTCCTGCAAGTAACCTTGGATAAATTAAATAATTTTTAAAACAGATGGGAAAAATAACTTCTCAATACACAGAGAATTTCTTCCATCAGTCATTATCCACCATGGCAAATGTAATGCTTCATACTGTACCTGAAAGCTGGTCAATCCTCAACTCATGAAAATAGTTTTCCTTTGGTACTGGTTCACACAAACTTGAATTGCTCTCCCTGGCACTATTCAAAGTGTTGAAATGCAACAAAGCTTTTCTAATCAGCCATTATTAGATCCCAGTTATCCAGATCCTTGCTAAGCAAAACTTCTGATGATGTCCTTTAGCTGTGGCCCAGTTTTTATCCAAGCAAATTTCAAAACCCCTCTTCAGTTATTTAGAGCACTGCGTTGGGAGCTGCATAACTGCCTTGTGGCCAGGCAGTGCTCAGGGCAGTGCCAGTACGTGTTGCTTTACAAACATAGGTCCAAACTCTACCACCAGGCTTTCAAGGGTTTGTGTTTCTGGGCTCGATGGTCCTGTTAGTCAACTTCAGAGAAACTTGCACACTTAGTTCCTGCCAGCTTCAGTGAGGAACAAATACTTGATATGGTGTAGATTTAATTGTTTTCTTCATTTGGGATGGATTTTGATATATCCTTACCTCTGAGCAGGTGTTTAAAGAGACAACCCTTTATTTTGGGAAAAAGAGAGGCTTTGGGATCTTCTGTCTTAGTGCTTTGTAAGGAAAGACAGAGTTCCTTCCATGTGGTGTTTCCAGTAAAGGCGAACACCATGTTATCCTAGGACAGGAACTGGTGCTTGCTTTGGTTCCCTTTAAGGGTCCCCATACTGCAGGATTTTTAGTCTTTTTTCCCTAGCAAATGAGGGAAAAGCCCTTGACACCCTGTCTTTTTCCTCAGAAAACTCTTCTTCTTTCAGAAGAAGAAACATATTCATCAGAAAAACTGATGTCATGTACTAAGTTCCGTTATCTCAGTATGAGCTGACTTGAAGCAGCATCAGCTGGGAGAAAGCTGGATCCAAGCTGCAGCTGCTGTGAATTAGCACAGGCCCAGCAGGAGCCCAAGGAAGGGCTGTGAGCTTTGGGGAGCTGTGGGAGTAGGTTTGCTGTTCTTAAGTTTGCAATGGGCTTTTGGGTTAGTTTGGTCTGAGTTAGTGTAAGTGTGAATAGTGAGTAGCTAGGAAGATCCTTGTCCTTAAGGACCGTCTTGATAAATATAAATTTTAAGCTTCTTGAAGCTCCCTGAACCAGCAGTAAAACACAGGAGTGCTGTGTAAGAAAGGATAGGTGGAAATAGCTAGATGCATCTTAATGGATGTTATTCCTGTGTTTTGGGTGAACTGGTATGACCACAAGGCAAGCCATCTGTGGCTAAAAGGTTAGTGAAAAACTGATTTACCTTCATGGATGCTAATAGGAGAGAGGGGAGTGATAGCTTCAGTGAAGAGAAAGAGGGAAAGATTGTCTACAGCAAAACACCTTTGAAGCTCAGAAAGGAGAAAAGAGATGCATCCCTAAGCCAGAATCACTTGCTGAGACTTCTTGAAGGCATATGGATATCTACCTCCCATCCCATCTTGATGCCTTGGGCAGCTAACAAAAACTTCATACTTGGGAAAGAACAGCTTACAAAACTGTGCTGGGGGCCATTCACACTGGTTTAGTAGAGTTAGCTGCTAAAGTATGTCTTAAGTGAGTTCTGTTTGGCCTGCCTCCTCTCCTGGGAGTTGTGCTGCCTGTTCTACACTGGTTGAGTGGTTCTCTCCTTCCTTTCCCTTGACTTTTGCAGGCTTGGACCTTCCCACAGAGCTGGTTGGTGTTTGCTTGACATCACACCCCTGCCAGTGATAAGCATGTATCTGGTTGTTTTGTTTTGTTCTGTTTTTTAACTGGAGGTTGCTTAAATACATCAGTGAAACACTCTGTACTGTGGAATAGGAATAATAAACTTCTGAAAGCTCCAGGCTCCTGCCTGGTGCCAGGACAATGAGCGATGAAGATTTCTGCTTGCAAATCCTAACACTAACAGGGCCTCTTGATTTGGTTCAGTGAGTCTCTGTATGTGGGTGTTGGGTACAGTAGCATAATTTTAGAGGTGCGAATTGATTTGTCCCATTTTTCCCACCACATGTCCCAGGATACTGGGAGATGAAATCTTAGCTATTTGAAGGAGAGTGGGAAGAAAAAAATTAAGTGGCTAGATTTAATGAAAGCACAAGCTCCATAACTTTTCCTCTGTCCTTAATTATTTTTTCTGCTTGTTCGACTCAATTAACACATGGGAAGGGCCGTGCAGCTGGTGCCTGACTCTCATAAAGTTTGAATGTAGGCTTCCTGAGTAGATGTTCTAAATCTTTACTGTACAGATGGGTAGCCTATGTTGCTTCCTGATGCTGGATGTTGTTCCCCTAGCTCAACACATAGATCTGTGAAGATTACTGTACATTTTGTACTCTTAGCAGCTAAATGTTTTGTCCTCACAAATAATCCTTCTTCTCACAGCCAATTCTTTTCCCAGTTGGAAAAGAATGCTGGACTTCAAAGCTTCATAGAAATTGGGTTGAGACCCATCTATGTTATTCTTAGACTGTAACAGCTGCTGTATTTGAAGTAGATGGCAGCTGTTCTTGAACTGTAAGCTGCCTATCCAGGAACCAGCAGAGTTTAGGTCAGAGCTCAGCAAAGTCCAAATGCTTAAATTCTGTTACTCAGCTGAATTTTATGTTGAAGTTCCTCTGCACCAAGCTGTGGTTACAGTGGTGACTGTAGTGTAGGCGTAACACAGTCAGACATTCTTGAGTATCTCATTAGGCACCTAATACCATCCAAGTTTTGGGTTTATATCATCTGGGCACTTTTTGTGTCAGAGCTATGGTGCTCTGAAGTTCCCAGAAAGCCTCACAAGGTTAATGTAAGTCTTCAGATTTGTAGAATATTTTGCTTTTAAAATGAAAAGGCTGGGGAAAGAACTGGATGTTTTGGCATGGGTTTTTTTGTTTTGTTTTGTTTTTTCCTCCCTAGAAATAGGGTCAAAAATAATCAATGTGATGCTCTAGCTCTGTGTGAGTGATTGTGCAGCAAGGAAGAGGATCTGGCTGTCCAAAGCTGTGTGGCCCTAAGGATCAGTGTGTCTTTGCATAGTAATGCTGTGGAAGTACCACAAGTGGAAGTTCTTTTTAGGTGATCTTATCTGGACACTGAAGAATGGGGTCCTAGCTTTGGTTTTGAAGTGATAGCATCTAATTGGATCTCTTTGAACATAGTTCATATGTGGCCAAGATTTGGTGACTGTTTCATAAAGTCAGTGTGAATGTGTGTGTATGTGTGTGTGTGTACCAGCTTGTTTCACAACAGAACTGCTGCTCAGAAGGATAGCTGCCCAGATAGATTTATGTACCAAGACGAAGGTAAATAAATGCATATACACTTCATCAGATCTGAATTACTCTGTTAAAATATGAGTGTCCTGGGGTGACTGCCTTCTTTTAGAATACCACCAAATTGCTGTTCCTCCTCTAACTTACTTAAGAAAACTGTTACATTATACAGAGAGAAATTATTTGTTGTTCCTCTAGTTGACTTCAGGCTATATTCCTTTGCTTGGTTTGTACCCTAAACAGCTAAATGCTTAGTCCTCAAAAATAATCCTCCCTCTTGGAGGCAAATGCTTTCCTTTCAACACTGTTTCCTTCATAACAGGGCAAGGGTGGGATTCCCAGCCTCGAGCTGATCTGCAGCTCTAGACTGAAACTAAATACAATGCCCTGGGACCAAGTCCCATCATCCGCAGAAGCTGGGCAAGAGGAAATGTTTCTTGTGTTAGCTCAGCTTGTGGCCACACTGGGAGAATTTGTTTTCACACCAAACAGTTGGCTGACTTCTCTGTTGGGGGGAAAGGAGAATCAAGGACTGATCTCTGAAAAAAAAAGGTTTTGCCTTAGCAAGAGTCCTTTCCAGAGACATGCTGTTTTGTTTCAGTGGGTGTGTGTATACAGTACTTGCCTCCCTGAAACACAAGCATAAATGTTTTGCTGGTGGTGCACTTCTGTGTGCAACTTCAGGGTTCAGGAGAGCTGCTTGTATGTACTGCTTGTTGTCTTTAAATCATTGCACAAGTCAAGCGGTGCTTGCCTAGCTCTTATTCCCAGAACACCAAATTTGATGGCCCTGGTGACAGGGTTTGGGTAACTTATGAATCCCAGTCTGTTTGCAGACTGTTTCTTAGCATGTACTTTTGTTTCAGGTTGACTTCCAAGTTCAAAGAAAAACATTTAAAATGCTGGTTTGAAAGCACCATGCACCCACTTGATGATTATTCTTTCTAACCTATTTCCCCTGTGTAGTTCAGTGCTTTCTTGCCAGGAAGAGCCTCTATTTGGTTCAGGTTTTGACCTCCCATTGTGCAGGGAACTGAAAGTCTTGGAGCTCAACCTGGCACAAGCCTAAACATGGAGCCTGTCTCTGTGTGGGGTAATGAGACCATCACTCTGGGCTTGTAAACTACCACACATCAGGAGCAGATGCTTCTATTTGTTGTAGCAAATATTTTGAGCGAACTTTTCACGTGTCCCTCTTCAGTGATGAGGGAGGACATTAGAGATGCTTGGTTTACTTCTATGTGTATGGGGATTTTGGATGCCTGAAGGTTTGCTAAGCATGTTCTTTAGCCTTTATTTTCTAAATGATGCTGTATCTATGCCAGATAGAAAGTACTAATTTGTGCATCATCATTTGGAGTACCAGCAATTCCTGGTTATTTGTGTTACAGACAAGGCCTTTGAGGACGGAAATGTATTTTCTTCAGATGAACAAGATACTTAGTAATAACTGGCTCCATATGAAAAAAGCAATAGGATGACTGGAAATTGTGACAAAATATTTTCATTTCAATGCACAATGCCTTCCTGAAACTCCAGCAGTGGTTTTCACTGGTTTTGTTAAAAACATTGTTGTTACATCTTATCCAGTGGGCTAGAAGACAAAGCTGTGTAGTCCAGTGATTTCTAATTTTTCACTCTATATCAGAATTAGTGCTGTCTTGTTAGAATGGAGATCACTGAGGATTTCCTGGGTCTAATAATAGCAAATAATTTCCAGTAGCTACTTTCTACTTTTTGATAACAATTTTAGACTATCTTGTTGACCAGTAGACAGCATAACCACTTCCTAACTCTAGATGGTACCCTTAAAGAAGAAAATAATCTTACACAGCCTTGTAAAAGCTACTCAGACTTGAACGTGGTTCTTGAGGTCTGGAATACTGAGCCACAGCTCAATGCCAAAGTCCTGGCATTTGACATAATGACTTATAAGAAAAAGGTACTTAGTTAAGAATAAACAGGAAACACATCTATGGAAGCTGGCAAATGTCTACTGCCATTCTACTCCTTGCTGGCAGTGAGTGAATGTGCCTGTGAATGGTAAAACATTGAATACATGTTGAATATAGGTTCTTCAGTCACATCCAGTTTCTATTTTTTTATATATAGGTAAATTAGGGGGTATATTATTTTTCACTAGTTGGTATGTATTCAATTTCTTCTATTTCTCCTCTAAAGTCTGCTCAATAATACCACAAAATACTGCTGAAGGAAAAGGAAGACTGAGTCAGTTGTTAACATTAATTGCCTGCTGTTTGATATCCTTAAGCTTATTGCCTAATGGCATGTATGTGGGTTTTAGAGGACAAGAGGGATTGTGAGGGGAATAAAATTGAAACCTCCATGGAAATAAGATTTAGCTTTAGCATTCTGGCTGAGAAGTGATCATGTTAAAACTTTTCCTCTTTAGTCTCTGTCTTGATCTATCATGTCCACCAGTTTCTTTCCTTGCAATGGTACCACCTGAAACAAGCATTTTTTTAGTAAATCCATGCAATGTTGATGGTAGAATAGAGCAGAGCCCATTGTGATGCTGGTTCTTTGGCCACACAGGTGGTTCAATACCACCTGTCAGTTGACTGTGCTCCACTGAGTTCAGTGGTCAGGGAATTGACTGTGAGGTGCTCCCCATCAGCACCTGTGGGTTTGGCCTCATCAGGGCTTCTAGAAAGTTTGCCAGTCTAACCATATAGCTTGTTTAGGATTTTGGAGAACTGACCCTTCTTGAGGCCAAATCCTCCTGGGGTGACAAGACACACAAGCATAGCTACAACCAAGACATCTTGCAAATTTATCTGGGAAAAGCACTGAAATAAAAAGAGAAGTATCACTCTAGTAAATCTATGCCAGGTGATTTCACTAGGCTTTTAGCAGCAGTGGATTTTGTTAGGGCTTTGCTGTAGCAAGTAATAGTGCTCTCAGACAGAACAACAAATTAGCACAACAAATTAGACAACCATTGTGAATATGCAGGCATGTTTAGGGTTAGGGTCATCTGGGAAGTAACTTTTGATTGTCTTGGGGAAAGTAAATGTGTTGCTTGACCCAAGCAGTGGGTATTTGCAGAGTAGTTATCAGCCCCCTGCAGTTAGAACAGGTGTTGTTCAGATGCTTGGGTAATGTCACATGATCTGTACCACCTACACCTGGTGCTTTGAGATGGGAAGTGTGGTGTTTCAGAACAGAATTAGTCTAATTCTGGCATGAACTGTCTTTCACCTTTTTCTGTATAAGAGGAAGTGAGATTTTGAAAAAATTAGAGCAGAATCTTTGTCCCCAGTGCATTCTGCCAAGCTCATGCAGGCAGGATAACTTGTGGTTCTGCTCTCCTAGGAGCTGGGCTGAAGGCAGGTACCATGGTAGACCATAAGTTGTCCTAGGCAGTGACTGGCTGATGCCCTTTCTGATGATTTGGGAACAGACTAGCCAAAATGGACCTCCTGCCGAAGAAGTAGCTGTGTATTTAATCCATGAGGGAATAAGTTGTTAGCTCCTCTTTTGCTTTGAGTTTCAAGCCATAACCAATCTGTAAAGTCAAGGAATAAATTAGCTTTGAAGAACCTCTAGTGAATGCAATGCTCAAAGGCACATTCAGTTGAAGAAACTCACACTTAATCCACATCTTCCTTCTGAACATAAGAATCTAGGAGGTGAAGATGGTTCTGATATGCAATTATAAATGAAAAGGTGGACACATGTTTGTAAAGTTTGGGTTAATCTGAAGTTTTTCAGATTTGAAAACTTGAGGTTGATCTTAAGCTTTTATAGAGGTCTGTGAAATGGAGTCGCATTTTATATCTTGTTTGGGTTTCCACAAATATCTTGAACATTTAGTGTAGCCAAGCAGCAGAAGCAACAGCCATTAAGTATAACTCCTTCTAATTTGCAGTTAATTTAGTTAAGCACAATTCTTGCTATGACTTTCCTTTTTGTTTTGCTGCAGGAGAGGCTGTACTAGTAGTTAGTAGTGAAATGGATCACATATGCTGGTCAGTAAATAATTCAATGTCAAGAATCAGAAGGATTAGAAACCTAGACTTGGGCTGTCTGATGAATTTTGTGAAGCTCTTCTACAGGAGTTAATGCACTTTCCTGCCAAGTGTAGTGTGGGCACGTTTTACAATTGATGACTGCAGGAGCATACCACAGCAGTTCTCTGAGAGCACCTGCTTTAGAAAACACACACCAATCCTTTAGGGATGTGTAGGAAGAGTTTATGTTTAAGCTAGCAGTTAACACTGGAGTAGCCCTGCTTTGGGTTTTTCAGTGTGTTTAGGGATCTACCCTTCCTGCAGGTTCAGTAGCTTTGAAACCTAGTCTAGAGTGTTTTGAACTCTGCCCTAGGTAGGAAAGCCAAAGGTGGCACCAAAATATTCATTTTCTGTATATTTCTAAACTTAACAAAATAAACTTCAACCTAGACAGATCATTGGTTCTGTGACTTGCAGCAAAATGTAATAAAATGAATAACCATGGGCTTTAATATCATCTCACACAATTATATTACTGCCCAGCTACTTTTTTGACCTCTTTGGAAACATGCTTCTCTTAACACACACTCAGTCTGCAGTTCTCACTGTCCTCTCTGTGTCTTTTGTGTCAAGTAAATTGATAACTCTAGTATTACATCATGCCCTGGCTCCAGTTTGCAGGGGCACAGCAAAGTGGAAGGTGTTGTGTGTCTTGGACAAAAAGTTTGTCTGCTCAGTGGCTGCTTGCTCAGTTTCTCAGACCTGAGAGGACTAAAGACAGCTATTTATTTTCCTGAAATTATTAAGCAAATATAACAATTGTTCTCTGTCAGTGGCTGAGTTTTTGAAGTCAATAGGCTGTTCTGATTATAAATTAAACCTACTGAGCTAATTCTGCCACCTCCTTCAGTAAGTAGTCTATCCAGTCAATAATGCTAACAGATACCCTCCACTGACTTTAAACAAGTATGATGAGATACTCCCTGGCTCCGATTTAGAAAGTAATTCCATCATCTTCCCAGTTGTTTTCAGTCATGAAAATATTTTGCATAAACTGATACTTGGCAGAAAAAGATGTTGACATAACAACTGCTTCTGGATAGTCTAGGAAGGGCACCAGAGAGGGTAGGTTTTTTTCTACAGTTGTTTTGAAATATGTTGTAGGATTTTTGTTAGTCTCCAGCAGGTGCAGGACTGTTAATTTTATCCTTGTGTGATACTGGACAAAATATGGACCCATATTTTGTGTGGCTGTACAAGGGGCCATAAAGAAGAATTGCAGGTTGTTTATATGGACTAAATTATCCTGGACATCTTACTTTATCATCGCAGGGTTGAAGACTCAAACAAGATCTTAAAGGTCTGCTGGATCAGATTTAAGTGCTGAACACCCACAAATCATGCTACATTTATTGTACAATGGAAGCAGAAGGGAAAAGTACAGCTTGGCTGTACTCATTTGATCAGACCTGGATAAACCCAGCCTGTAACTGTGTTATGGGGTAGAAGCTACATACTGCAGTCTTGAAAAAGGAGATTTGCCATTTGGGCTGAGAATAGTTGTATCTCACAGGTGGTGTTTTAAATGAAAACTTCTTTCCAAATGCCAAGTCCCATAACATTCTAGGCGTTTCTAAAAATAATGAAGGGAGAACTCTATTAAGCAAGATTTATTTTGTGTGAGACATCATTGGAATATATAATGCATTTTATGGTATGTGTAATATTCCTTTTCAACTTTTAGTAGAGGGCTTGAGTGCTCTGATGCCCTCAGTTAAGTCTTGTTATGGTCTCTGAAACTGTTCAGCTAAGAACCAATCACCATAACCAGAAAGTCTTTTCCAGGTTGATAGACAGAAATGCCCATGCTGATGCAAAATGTACTACTGGACATCCAAACTCTCTGGCAGGTTTCAGGTTCACAGTTTTATGTGGGTCTAAATCTAGTCTAGTCTTCTGTGTTACTTCAAAATATGGTCCCATTAGATGCCTCCTAATGGAAAGAGCCCACCCTGGAGGTGGCAAGACCACTGGTAATGAATGTCTGCCTCTGCTCATGAGCCTCATTACAAATAAAGAATGTAGGCTAAATAGGGAGCACCAGGGTCTTACTAGACATATACATTCATTTAGCTGCTTAAATAAAATGTTTCAGGACCCTATAGTTAATTGAGATACTATTACCTTTTCATAGGTAATGCAAAGTCTCTTTCTTATTTTAAAATAATCTTTCATTTACAGATAGAAGGGATAAACTGGAATGCCAGCATTCAGTGGGTTTTTCCCCCTAGATATGAGAGACTAGACAGGGTAAAGTAGCGATGGACATGGACTTCTAGATTAATGTTATATGTAACTGAGATTTTGAGTGCTGCTGTAAGGCATTGAGGACTGGGAATATCTCTTCCAGCTTTAGCACTTTTGCCTCATTGCATAATAGAAAGGGAAAGATTTGGTGTGTGTAGATGCTTCAGGTCTCTTAAGAGAGCATGTCTCAAAACTTGCTGCTCGCTCTTTCCCAGCTGAGAGTTGATCTCTTACATTAGAGTGAAGAAAGAAAGAAAAAAAAAAAAAAAAGAAAGCAGCAGGGATGATTGCAGTAAAAGAGAAATATTAAATGTAGTTTAGAGCTGGGGGCAACCTTTGTTTTGCAAATTATTTTCTGGCGTTCAGCCTGATCCAGGAAACCACTTCTATCAGAGAATGAAAGATTAAAGTCAGAAATTTAATTGCTTAAGAAAAAAGATTTACTACCCATGAGGTTCATTGGCATCCAAAATAAGGCCTGTTCTGTAGTGTACACTACATCTCAACCACACAGAAAACTATCACAGAGAAATAGAAATCTTTGCAGCTCCAAGAACAGGCTTCTAGTTGCACCACAAGAAAGTGATTTCTCAATACCACTGGAATGTGGTTTCTAGTACAGAATTTCTGCTTACAATATTCTTCTGTCATCTGGTGAATTTAAAGAATGAAATTATAAAGGAGGAAATATTTTGTTATTATAGATCAAATAAATTAAGGCCCAGTTATATGAATAGCTTGTTGAGTTATCCATAAGACACTTTATTTTTCTTCATGTCTCATTCATATAAAGTAGTATAAATGTTGCTCTTCTGGCTATTAAAATGTGATGCAACACATACTATGTCTTTGGGCTGTCTAGGCCAGTGCCAAGAAGATAGCTCTTCTAGTGCAAAATGGGGCAGCCAAGAGGCTTCAGAAATGTCAATTCAGTATTTTCTGAGCTGTGCTCTTATTACAGTGATTATTATGAGAAAGAAAAATAATAGTGTGGTTTTAGCCTTTCAAAAAAAAAAAAGACCCCCAAAAATCCAGCAAAGAAGTCCCCACCACCCAAAGCCCCCAAACTCATGCACTGACTACGTGTTAGCACTTTGTGCTGACCTTGCTGTGGATTACCTGCCTAGTTGAATAGCAACTTTCCTTCCTCAAAGGACATTTAGAGAGATAATGGAATAAAAATCCTGAAACTTTTCTTTGTTTTACTTTTTTTTTTTTTTTTTTTTGTTTTTTTGAATTTTATTTTTAGCTTGGTTTGGGTTTTTTTTTTGTTGTTGTTGTTTTTGCACTACCAGAGCATATAGAACCTTTAGCAGGAGCTGTGATTCCTCAAGGAGTAGAGGGCTTAGATGAAAGGAGGGAAGAAAAACTATGAGATACTCAAATTACTGCTCTATCTTGGGTGTTCAGTAGCTATAAAATCAGTTTAACACTGAAAAGGGAGATTCTGGACTCCCAGTCCAAAAGCATACACACTCAGCCATGCAGTGGCTGTCTCCCTCCATGCACTGAGAGGGAAGACCGGGACTGGACTCTGGAGGGGAGCTGGCTCTGGCATATTTCAATCAGGATGGATTGTGTTGGAGTGGAGCTTCTTGAAAAATGAAAGAAGAGGTGGAGATTCTGTGCCCAGCTTCTGTACCCATGGTTCAATCATGATAGAAATAGATCCAAAACAGCACTGAGGTAAACCTACAGCTTCCGTCAGTGGACGGCATTGTCCTAAGGAAGCTTCTGTATTTTGGAGTGTAGTCCACTTCTCTTGTGCTTGTCGCAGTAAGATCAACAACACCCTTTTCGTAACAGCCTTTACTAGAAATGGGCAACTTGAGGAAAAACCTGAACCTGGGGCCAAGCCAAGGCATCTGCTTTACTTCCACATGTCCAAACACCAGTAATACCTCTAAAGCTATCTGCAGGCATGTACCATACAAAAATGTGCCAAATTATATACATTGGAAAGTGACTGCCAAGAAATAATGACAGTAATTATTTTCACTGGCTTTTTATTTTTTTTGGCTTGTCCACATCTGTGAGCCCGGAAATAAGTCAAACCCGGGCAATGTGTCGGAATATGATTTTCAGATTAACCACCTTCTCGGCATCCCTCTGGCAACATGTTTGCCCCAGTGGCTGATAGACATTGTGGTTCCTCTGTGGACTGCACCAGAACTTAGCAGAATTAACTTGGGAACAGGATCTTCCCTGGATGGGAGGATGGAGGACTGCAATCCAATTTAAAAGTCAAGCACCGAAGGAAAAAATATTGTCCAGTACTTCCACCTTCTGAATCTTCTATTTCAGTATTCTTTGGCATCAGTGGTTGCTCCCTGCTATTCCCAGCTCAGCCAGACAAGCCTATCTGCTTTGTAATTAACAGGCTGGTGTCTGGTGTCTAAAAAACTCTACCCATCTCACTGGCTTAGTGTTTCAGAAAGGCTTAAATTTGAAAAAAGTATAAACATCTGGGTTGCATTCCTTAAGTATCCTCACATATCTTGAGTTGAGAAGAGCAGAATGGTATATTGGATAAGCTGGCATCTGAAGGTTTAAAGACTTCTGGTTAGTGCTTTGTAAGATATAACTTGGCATTTTGTGGTACTTCCCGCTTCTGGACTATATTTTCCTTACTTCCTTTGAAGCTTTCAGGTTTTTGATGTTATTGTGATTTAACTAGAAAACTGGTTTTATTTTTGAATGTACCAACTTCTTTGGAAGGACCAGTACTTTTGCAAAGCTTTATCCCCTGTGTCTTTTAAATAGCTTTGCTTTTTACATGGCAGAGTTGTAGCAGGGGTCCCTTGCTATGTATGGCACATGTGTGAAGATGCTGATTTCAATAGGATTCACAGTAAAATGTCAAGAGCTTGTGAGGCTCATGTGATACACAACAGAAAGAAGTGTGTCAAAACGCCTCTACATTCAAGGCACATACAAAACTCTCTGGAATGTGCAAAGGGTGATTTTAGTGTAGTAAAGAGTCAGAGTCTGGTCTGACTGATGGACCACATCAATCCTGCTGCTTTGTGGCCTGCCTGTGCTGAGACCCATGACTTGATGGCATGTGCAAGAATAGTGTTTTCCCAATCCCTCCTCCTTGTCCCAAACAACTTGTTCCCCAGCACTTAGGTAAGCATCATCTTGGTCTCTATTGTTTGAAGCAAAATTTTTCCTTTGTGAGTTCTTGGCTCTTGAAAGCAGCTGGTGTCCTCCAGCAATGTCTCATTGGATTTGTAAACACTGTGAAATTTGTGCTCTGAGCACGGAATAATGGACTTTTCCTGGCACAGAGAATGAGATAATTCAATTAACAGGAGGAAAACATAGAGTCTGTATAGAGCAGGTCCTGGGACAGGATGAAGGTTGAGTTTATGGATGTTTTCTGTGGTGATGTGAATGCTGTGACTGATGACAGAGGTGCAAGGATAGACAGCTGAGATCAATGACAGACCAAGGATGAAACTCCTCTGTTGTGTGCTGCTCTGTCATAAGGTTCTTTTAAATTGCCTATCTCTGTCAAACAAAAGATGAAATAAGTATGTAGAGCTTGCTCTGGAAAGACTTCCTCTATGTTTCCAGTACTTACTCAGCATATTTTTATTACAATGAAAAAATGCTTTCCAGTTAGTCAACTAAAAGATCCTTATTTGTTTCTTCCATTTAACTGAAGCACGTAGGTCTAGGGGAAAAGTTCAATGCTACGTTTGGGAAAAAGTGTGTATGGTCCTTGATTCTGCTAACAGGAGACTGATCTCCTGAGACAGTACGTGATCTATCTGTTCTGCCACTGGTGTAAAAAATAAGATTTAAATTAACCCCAAAATATATAATGAACTGGCCTACTAAAAAAAAGAAATCATAACTTCCTAAGAATTGGAATAGTATGTGGCTGATACCTTCAATTTAGCCCTCACACACTGTGCCAGTTTGACATTGGCTGAATTCCTCCTGCCCCAACATATCATTAACAGTCATCACCCAATCTGCTGCTGGAAAGAAAGTTACTATCTCCTTGTTAGCACCAGTGGGATGCAAAGCCTGACAGAAAATTCCCCTGAGAGGTGGTAGCTGTGCTGCAGGTGCAGCCCTGTGGAACAAATTCCTGTTGCTGTTGAGGCACAAGGGGAGAAATACAGAGATGCTTTTTGAGTCCTTTCATATGTCCATGAGGACTGAACCAGCAATGCAGCCTGTGTCTCCCAAAGAAGAAAAGTTGTTCTCCTGGATAAGCAGCTTTGAGATCCTATATTCTATTGCTGTAGGAAGTTAGGAGTCCTTGGGTATCGATTCTGTGTGGGGTGAAGCAGAGACATCCAATGGCAGCCCTTGCTTTCTGCGGCCCTGAATCAGTAGGATATGAACAACTCTCTGCTCTGCTCTTGAAACCTCTCTGAGATGTGAGAAAACCAGGGGCCTCCATCCTTTGGGCTGGACTATTTGCTATATCAAAACTCCTATGGACCCTCTAGATTGGAAAAACTGCTCTTCAAGACCTCTGTTCCCACTAGGGGATGGGGTGGCATGCTCGTGGGGTGCCTGCACTAGGGCAGGAACTGCTCTGAATCCCCTCTGGCTTTGAGGGGTTGCATGTGAGCAGCTGAGGATTTCCTGAGGTGTTTGGGAATTCCAGGAGTCATGGTAGATACTGCATTATGGGGAAATAAAATGAAAATGTTTCTCACATGAAAAACAAGCAGTCTCTTCCTTTGGCATAGTATATCAAAGTCAATAGTTTTCACCCCAGAGGAAGAAAACACCCTCAAAATATTTGCAAGGAACAGAAATGTTGAGTGATCTGTGGCAGCTCTTTTTTTAGGGCAGTGGTGCCACAAAGGCATCAGCCAACTATGTGCTTGCACTTTCTTTTGGAAACAATATTGCTTTCTTAAACTTTCTCAGACTAAAGCTTTCAAGGCTTTCTCAGGGACGGCAGACCTCCCTGTAGTTGGGCTCTTACCAAAGAGGTTCCTTGAGGCTGTAGGATACAAAGAGGGCCATCATATTTCTTGGTCATCTTGAAAAGGACTTGCAGCCTCATCAACAATCCCAGCTGAAAAAGTTTGGAACAGTGATGACCAATGTTGTGAAATATGCCTGTGGTGGCTTCCAGCTGTTTTTAGCACCTGCAAGGTTCATGGATAGGCAATGCTAGGGGAAGGGTTTGAAGAATTTGAGGCATGAAGAAAAGATATCCTAAGAGCAGATAAAACTGAAGGGCTCAACTTCAGAGACCCATATGTTTTCATATATACTTTCGTGGTGTACCTGTAAAAAACATGTAAAAATGTCTTTGTAAAGATTGAATTGATTAAACAATGCGCAAGGCAAGAAAGAAACAGGCTTGTCACATGAACTAGAGCAATGTAAAGGAAACTGCTTTTATGTCCATTATTTATGATATCTAGCCACAGCATCATGAAGTTGAATATAATGGATATCTTACAAGCAGTGCTCATCTGGTACCTGTGATGCTGCTTCTGGCTTGAGTGTAACCCACTGGGTACATTTATTTGCCACTTATGGCTCTTTAAGTGAGGGTCAAGGGTCAGAGGATACAAAAAACAAGCATTCTTCCCACTCTTTAATTATGTGTTACCTGGTGTTCAATGACAACCCCAAAGTGGATGTCACTTCTAGCGCTGATGGTGGGCTGCAGAGTTCTCACAAATCTGAACACAATAGTGGAAACTGGAGCAGGCTTTGCTATGCAAAGAAGCATTTTTTGGTCGCGAAAATCATCGCTGGCTCAGAGTGAACTACAAAAGCTGTCCTCTGGACTGTGATGTGTTAAACACTTGCAGTCCAAGGCTTTCTGGTAGTCTCTAGCTGCTGTTACCCACAAAGGTCCTATTGAGCTCTAGTGGAGCAGGACAGCACCCAAGAGACAGATGGATCATGAGGGGTCTTTCCTGTGCAAAGTTTTGGATGTCAATGCCTTGCAGATGCTATATAAGAACACAGCATGGGGCTGTAAATAGAAAAGCAAGAAGATGATATTTATATTGTTGGAGTGGAAAGCCTTATCTATAAGGAAATAAAAAAATGTGTAGTCAGCTTTGCACTAGACAGTTCTTGCAGCACAGGAGAGCTGTGAAATGAACACCTGGCTGGAAGAAAACTTCTTGGATATGATGGCCATTTGCCAAGCTCCAGGGTTGGAATGAAGACTGTAAATCAGAAAACTTTCTCACTGGTATTGGTGGCTGTGCAGAATCTCAGAAGCTGCATCACCCTGTTTGTGCAGGTATTGCTGATTGCAGTGTAGGTGGTCTGAGGCTCTCAGTGTTCCCCTAATTTCAGTTGCTTTCCTCCTGACAAGCAAATTAGAGATTTATGATGGGGGAACAGTCCAAGAAATGCTGCTAAAGCAGCATGGGAAGCTTTCCTCAAGGCATAATCTTCAGAGCAGCACAACAGAGACTGGATGGTGAGAAGACCTGGCTGCAGCTTGGGAAGCAGCTGTCCTTTTTTCTTAGCTCATACCCACCACATGCTGGGTCCCTGTTCATCCCATCTCATCTCCGTGGCAATGTGTGGCAGCCCTGATCCCTTATGGAATAGCATTTAAAAAGAAGCATTTTTACTTATGCTGATTACAGAATAGGTTTATACAAGGTTGACCATGCCTTTATTTTGGACAATCAGTATGTGTTTTTTCCTTATGAAATAAATAATTGCCAACTCAGATACAGCAGCAGTGTTTTGTGCTTCAGGGATGGTACCTAAAATAAAGGAGAAACAAAGTGCAAACCATCAGCTCTAATCCACTGATCAAAGATGATCAAATTTATAGAGGGGAACAGCTAAGATAATTATTCCATTCATCCTGAATCTTATGGAAATTTTACTGGATTCAATAAGACCAGGTCAAAATTGTTTCGTGCAACAATAACATTTTCTACCTGTAGCATATAACTTAAACTTTGCCTAAAATGTCATCGTACTGCTTTCACTTCTTGTTTTCAAATGAATATTTTGAAATATATACATAGCTTTTCTATGACTTACTGTCTGTCTATAAGATATGTTGTGAAATTTACAATTTTAGTTTTCATTGTCACCTTGACTACTAACGTAGTTAAAATGGTGCCATTGACATACTTAGTTTTCTAGTTTGCCAAAGGCCAGGTGAGGATTTGTCCTTCTTTGTGTCAAAAGTTGAGTGTAAAGGTTATATAGGTAACTTCAGTTCCAGGAAAATTATTGGTAAAATTTTCTTTTCCAGCACAGTTTCCAAATATTTTATAGGGAAATAAAAAAAACCCCAAAAAACAAAAAAACAAAGTAAGCTTGGTAATTAACTCACATGAGGATAAGAGCAATCTGCATTGTTTCCATGCATTAGTCAGCTAAAATACTCCTGGCAAATCCTATTTCTTTATCACCCTAATCCTCCAAGTCTGGAAGGAAAATGCAAAGGCATGTTTCAAATGGGAAAGCACCCTCAGCCCCTCTCCCTGTTAATAACTTGCTTTTTAACCTCACGCCATCTTGGAGCATTATTTGACTTAACACTGAGCTTCCATTAGTTTATGCAGAATAGAAAATTCAATTTACCGTCTCTAGGGTCTCTGCTGACAACTATTCCCCTGACACAAAGGAAATTGTTTGGCTTTGTGTGTGTAAGATGCTTCCCACCAGTGCACTTTCTCTCAGAGAATTGGTCTGTTGATCTTTGTTTTGGAAATACTGACTTTTGAATCTGGGAAATCAAGCTACCAAGGCAACACATTGTCTCGGAGAAGTCACGGGCTGCACATCTGAAACACACTGCTCTTCTCCTAGAGATGTTAGCAGTGTATTATTGATTGCTTTATTGTGTGTAGTCACTGTTCTTGTTAAAAAAACCCCACAAGATTCAAAATCATGGATATCTTTGGCCAACAAAAAATATTTTGATGGTTTTACCTTAGGACGCAAAACCCTTCCATGTCTTCACCTGGTGAAATCCAGCACTGCAGCCCAGTGCTTTGTGCATCATTGAGCCCTGTCTGTTGCACAGGAGAGGGGAAGTAGCTGAGAGGAGCAAGTGCCAGGCTAGAGGCTCCTTCAAGCAAAACTTCAGCCTGGGATCCCTGAGGAGCATAAGCAAAGAGAAGCAAGACCTGGTGCCCTGGAGGGGGGCTTGCAGAGAGTTATCAGTCAACAGCAGTAAGCACAGACTCCTTGCAGTTGATAACAGATCTGCTCATTCAGCCTGGCCACTCGTGTATGGAAAATCAAAGAAGACTGAAATCTGTTCAGGGCAGGGGGAGGGGAATTACCCAGCCTTCAGTAAATGCCAGACTACCACAAAACTGTTGTCAAGACACCACGTGTAGCAGGGGAAGATTCACTTAGCATTACTGCTTTTAAAGATGCCTCTGCTGGTTATTGATCTATGACACAGACAGGCCACTTGCCTCTTGTAGCATGAATTTAGGAATATCTGTATTTGGGGTTTGTGGTTTCAATTCTTGGTCAGTAGCGGTTGATAGAAATATTGATGTTTCTCGAACTAAAGTTATTTACAAGCCCATGTTGCCTTCAAGAAAACTAGGGATGGATGAAATTCCAACCTACTTTTAACTGGCTAACAACACATACATTTTCTTACTCTATCAGACACTAAAGAGCTCCCCTGTCTATCAGCAGTACAACTGAGCATAGGACAGTGCTTATAGTGTTTTTAAAACCTCAGATTTCTGCATTCATGTCTAAATTGTTATAAAACATATGCTTCTCTCTTGCAGCCTTTAGGCTTCTAGATGCTTCCATGCTTGGGGGTACATGGTGGCTGGAACCACTTGTGTTGCAAAAGGATCCCCTCTCCTCCCTGTTTTTTTAATGGTAAGGAAACCTAGGCCCATCCCAGAAGACAGAGCTGCTGCATCCTCTGAAAAATTCTTGCTCTGGATTATGGCAGGGACCAGGAGCCTAAAGAAATAGTGGCATATCCCAGTGAGAGTGCAGCCCTTGAGCCTATGACAGCCCTGGAACAGGGGCACAGTGGAGAGATCTCTGTGGCACCTCCCATGAATGTGTAGGTGGGAAGGATGTGCAAAAACAAGCTTCTGAGTGAAAAAAATACCTCTTTGCCCAGGACAGGCCAGTGCTGGAGGCAGTAACAAAGCTGTACATCCGGGACAATGACTAGAACCTGGAAAACGGGCCTGTTTATGATGAGGGTATTTCACAGGAGTCCAAAAGGAATAGGGCTTTTGGGAGAAAGATTTGCTATGTCTGAAAGTCAAATCTTACAGAACCTACCCAATTAACTCAGTAGAGAGGTCTCAAAAGCTGCTGCTGCTCATCATCCTTCTGCAACAGCTTGGCACCTCCAGGCCTTGCAGTTTATAAAGTCCAGAGAGCACTGTCAGGCTGAAAAGCACTAACTATGCAAATGCAATGTGAGTTATTACCATTATGGTCCTTTCACGTTCTTACTCAAATCACTGATGCACCTTCTGTGTCCAGCTGACCAAGCAGTATTTCTTGCATTATAGGATTGTGATTCCACTTCCATTGTTAATGTTCATTACTTTCTTAGAGAGCTACAATTTCATTATTAATACATCAGTGTAACAGAGCACAGATTACATAAATGCATTTCTGAGCATTAGCTAAATATTAGTTTTAAGAACAAAATATGCTTCCTATGCCAAGAATATGTTGCTTCTTATACAAATACTTTATGGCTACAATTGCAAAAGTACTTGGAAAAAGACTTTTATTATATTAAAAGAATATAGCAAAATAAACATTTGCTTG
Source organism: Poecile atricapillus (assembly GCF_030490865.1). NCBI lineage: Eukaryota > Metazoa > Chordata > Aves > Passeriformes > Paridae > Poecile > Poecile atricapillus. The sequence goes on along the minus strand of NC_081250.1, from coordinate 47,167,837 downwards.
TCCTCTCATTCTAAGGAAAATCAGGATTTTGAGTTTGAAAGGTGGTTACTGTGAATGTTTGAATCTGTTCAATGATAGTATCAGTGAATTTTAAACCTCTTATGTCTTTGAGAATCAGAGGGTGAGTTGCTCATGTCTGATGCGTTTCAGTGGTACAACTGTCAGCTGTGGTGTGGTTGTCTCTGACTTTGGTGGTCTCCCTAGCCCTGGCTAGAGAGCTGATGTTGTTTGAGCTGAGGAGAGTCCCACAGCTGAGCAATGGGATGAGAGCAGGGTGATGACCATACTCTAGTGTCACCAGTTTTGGAGCTGAAGCTGGTGCAAAAGCTGATTTAGCTGCAAACAGATATTTGGATCTTGGATGTGATCCACTTGTATCCAAAGTGTTTCTTTGCTGTGTCTCAGGTTTGACCCAGGTGGTCAAACCCGGGCTGCAGCTGTCTGTGGGACAGGGGAGACTCAGAGCTGGGTTTGGTTGATCCTATTTGGTTGATATTATTACTATCAATTAGTAGCAATTGAGTGCTTGAAGTATCTCTGTGTGTCGACTCTCTTGGGAGAACAGGGGCTAAAATGTGACACCTATATCTGGCTCTTGGGCAGAAGCAGATGCCTCATCATAGATCTGGGAGAACATCTCCCTCCCGCTAGCCTCAAGCAGACACTGTGGCCACAGCTGGTTGCACCAAGGATCTTCTATCCTGCATGGATTCCTGGTATTGTTTTGGTCCATTACTATGAGACAATCTCCACTTCAGTTCTCATTTATTGAAATGTAGCAAAAGGACTGGGCTGCTTTATAAGAAAGTTCCTGTTGCTTTAATGTTCCCCTCTCACCCCATGTTTTCATGTTTTAGCCTTAAAACTTGGGAATTATTTCGAGATCCTCTGAGTAGGACTCTTCTCATTCTGTTCAGGGAAGCCTCAATGCTTACACTGCTGAACTCATCAGTTTTAGCACATTATTTTGGGACCTCTTTAAAATGCTAGCTAGTTGTGTTATCTCCTCCAGAGATATTCACGGGACTGATGCTCTGGTGGATTAAGTTATTTTATGCATTGTAAACAATAGGCTGATGGAGCTGAAGTGCTGAGGTTCTTTTTTAATCAGAGGCACCAGATTAACTTGCTTTTAGTCTTTCAGAAACTCACTTACTCTTAATGAGTTTACCATGATATAGGTCCACAAATTTCCTGTCTGGCTTCTTTTGGCACTCTTAGATAAAAATGCCATCTGGAAAGGAGATTTATTGGTTTTGAGATGATGTCCCTTCCTTATCACCTTGTTTTGCTGGCCCTGAGCTCATCCAAGATAGCAGTACTTACCTAGACAGCATCAGTTTGTCAGACACAAATTGTGGAAAAATTAATTTAAAATACTTTGACCTTTCTACCCCACTAAGATAGGCTTTATTTTTTTTCCATAGTAAAACCTCTCACTGATGTAAACTGCTTACACACATATATATATGAATATGTGTGTACATACAAATAAATAAAAACTTAAGCCTTTTTCTAGTATTCTGCTCTGCTTCTACTGTAAACTCTGCCTCAGTTTTCATGTCATGGAAGGATTTCTCTTTTGCATTTGTATTTGTTTTGCAGAAGTGATTTTGGAGCTTCAAATAGCAGCCATTGTTGTGTGCTAAGATGCCAATGCCAGCCAGGGGGTGTTCTGTGGCACTGTTTTATTTAGAGACTCTTCAGCTCAAGACATTTTTCACTGTTTAACTCCATGTCTATGGCTGCCCTAGATAAAGGGATGAGTGCAGCCACTGGGTGAAGCTTGGCTGAAGCACCACAGACACTTTCCATGACATCCAGGTGATAAGGACTTCCCCACTCTCCACCTCTGGGGCCTCATAAAACTACAAAACATCATTTAATCAAGATGGCACCAGAAAAATGAGCAGAAGTACTCACTGCTGCAAGTGTCCAGGGCTCTTCCTTGTGGCCAAAAACCAAGAAAAGAAACATTTGGAAAAATTGTTACCAACTATAGAAGTTTCCAGGGCACGTGATGTGTGCATGCTTACATGTGTTATGGTGAGGTAATGTGGAGGACAAAGCTCCTGTTAACTCTTTGCACTTGAGCTCTAGCAATAGCATTTAAATTTGTTCAAGACGTTTAAAACAAAACAATCCTGTGCTTTTTTCCAGTAAACTATAACTCTTTCTATAGAGAAATACCTGACCCAGAAGTTGCATAGGGAAGAAAAATGTTTCTAGTTCTGTGTGAACTGTAGGAAGGTAATTCCTTTATACTCAACCCTCAGTGCTGAGGGATGAGTGTATCCTTTTTTTGTTTGCCTGAATTGCATTCCTGCACAGATCCTGGCTGTCACTACCGAGGTGCTGTTTCTTCAGTGATTAAAGAAGCATTGTAGAAAAATGAGTTTGTGTTTTTAGAAATATGTGGAGAAAGGCTTATACATTAATTGGAGGAGGGCATAGAAATTGGCAGTGATGTTCATAGCCTCATTTATTAATTACAATAATAACAAATTATGGTAAGTTTTCTATAGTTTAGATAAATTTTCTCCACTGCTTATGAATGACTAAACTTGAAGAGACTCCTGGGCATAAAAAACAAGCTCTGTTGGAATGAGTTCAATTTCCCTAAGTATTTAAAAGGCTTTTAACTGGTGAAATTTATCTTGTGGCAATCCAGCTGTGTGTTGCACAGGAATACAGGGCTGCCTCAAGAAATGTATGTGTTGTGCAATGAGGGGATCTCTCAAATGTGTTTTAAAAGAGTTCTTTTCCTTTCCTTGCACTTGTGCTTTATTCCCATATATTGGTTTTGCTGCAAGTTCCTTACAGCAAAATGTTTCTCTGATGTAGGAGACTGACAGTTAATTGGTTTCAAGGGATGACTTTACGATGAATTTTCTTTACTGTGAATCTTTATAGCTAGAGAGAAGGAAGCTGACACATAAGCAAAATTAAAATTTGTGCTTAATGATCTTGCTTCTTCCTCAGCGCTGTTTTTTACTGTGGTTTGTCCTAATCCAAGCTCTGATCTCACTTTCACTTAGTGTCTGAGCTCTGATGAGCTGTCAGCACTTGATGCTGTCCCTTTCGCTCCTTAGTCTCTCATTTAAGAGTGGAGTATTTGACTTTCGTGGTAGCTCTAGACATGAGCCACATTTTTAAAGGGCTCTCTTAAAGGAATATTTTGTATTTGTTGCCCTGCTAATGGAAGATGTGAGAGCTGCATTTGTCCTATCCCAGCACGCACAAGGGAAATTATCATCATGTCAAATTACAGCTGCTGACTCCCGCCAGACAATCCCCTGCCTTATCTTATCTATCTACATTTTTTAATGCCATAATCATCATCATGGCATCTAAGTGCCTTGAAAGTTTTCCATTGCTTCAGAGGAAAGATGCATTTATGGGTGTGTTAGTGGAAAACTTTCCCTGGTTCTGGCTGTTTGGTCAATCTGCGTGTGAACAAGGGTGATAAAGGTTAAAGTGAAATAACACTGAAAAAGTGACCTTCCAGTGCAACAGCTTTGGACAAACCTCATCCTTGTTGACATTTTGTCCAAAATACATTGTATGGCTTTTACTTCTGGTTATGTTTGGGGATTAGATGGATTCTGCAATGCTTCTGGCACTGGTAATGGAGTGAGGGATCAAGCTTTGACACAAGCTCTTGCTCTGTTCCTGTTCATGCTCTCACAGTGATCTTGGGTCTGGTTTGAAGTATTGGAGCCTTTTTGGCTGCCAAGTAGGTGGCACATTCATTGGAAATAAACCAGGTTGGCTTTTGCATTTGAGTGTTATTTTGTACTTTACATTTTAAGGAAACCTGGTTCAAAGGCCGTTAGATGTTAAAGAAAACAATTTAAACTAGGAATTGCTGAGATGTCAAGAAGCCCACAAAGTATTTCTTCCTCATTAATCACATTTCTGAGCAAAACCATCATTTATATCTCATAAATGTTCTTGGGTGTCAGTTGTATACAGCTGCTGTTTATTTTTCAACCTGTACCAAAGAGCATAAGAATTTAATATAAGGGTTGAAACCTAAGTGTGTATATAGGCATGTGCTTCTGCATGTGTGAGTGCTGCTGACACCCTTCACAGGGCAGATCTGAGTCTCAAGCTCTTTTACTGTCATCCACTGACTCCAGTTCCACAGTCTACGGAGGTCTCATCTGAAGACAGCCACCTGACTGATGCTAAAGACCAAAGTGTCACTTGTAATTACTGCCTTTGTCCCTGAGAGATGCCACAGCCTTCAGGATCATTGTATGGCTCCTGGGATATCAGATTTTGCCTGTGCACCAGCTGTGGTTGCTACTCTGCCTTTCCTAGAGGTTTGTGGTGTTGCGATGTGCTGAGCACTACTGCTGCCCAGCTCAGCGTTAGGCAGCAGGCTGTGAGCTCTTTGATCTTCTCTTCAAATGACAGCTGGCCCATGGAGATCCCTGTCTGATCTGACAGCTCTCTGTATTTTCATCCCTTGACCTAGAGCAGTGTTGGAAAACAGCAGGCCAAAAGCAAGCTCAAATTATTTTATTATTTGCAGCCATCTACAGTAGAGTGTGACTGTGATGTTATTTCCAGAGTTTCTCTATCAGCTGTGGGGGTGATGCTTGTACTCTTTGATAATTTGGATTGGGGGAGCAGGCCAAGGGTTGATATATTTCAAAAAGATTTTACCATTCTTTCCTACTGATGTCTGGATTTCAAGGAAAACAATAGTAGCAAATGCAGATTCTCAAGTCAAAAGGAGTAGCTGTCTGGCAGTTAGTTCTTCCATCTTGCTAAACCATGGGGAAGGGGAACACAGAGGTGTGTCTTGGTGCCAACGAAAACATTTTAACTAGCTTGACATCTTACCTAGCTGTACTGCAGGTTGTTTTCTTTTTTCTGTGTTTTAGCATAACAGCAGTTTGCAAACAATGCTAGAGTTTCATCTGTAAGCATTCTCTGCGCTGTCAGAGTTCAACTTGTTCTGCTGACATGTTGAAAAAGAAAAAAAATCACAAAGAAACACAAGAAGTGGAGAGCTTAATTTGGCCTGCAGACTGTACTTCATCCCACTCAAACCGGGTCAGTGTAAAGCAAATAAACTGCAGCCATGTAGACTAAGCAGGATTCTACTGTGGGAGCAGTTGTGCTGCCTTTGATCTTGGAGAAAGTATGAAACTCCTGGATTTGACTCATCAAAGTTCTCCTTCATTCATCTAATAAAACGCATACAAGCCTTCCTGTTGAAGTCGGTAGGTTGACCCACCCACATGCCTAAATTTAAGCACACACCCTAATGTAGGGAGATTTCCATCTCTCTTGGACAACGTTACTTGGATTTCCACTGAGCTGTTCTACAAGAAGAGCAGAAGTTGAGACAACGCAGAGTGGAAGAGACATATTTGATTCAGGTCCTCCTTCAGCAGACTTCTTTTGCTGCTTAAGGTACAGTTGCTAAAGTCTGTGTGATTGGCTTTGCTGTGTGCTGAAAGATTGCTTCCTCCAAGCTTGCGCTCTAGTTTCCTGCCTTGTAATTAGCCCTTCCACATGGTTACCCCAATGTGCACGGTATGCAGTCATATGATGAGTTTATGGCACTGGACATCCTCAGCCGGCTGAATCACAAGGCAGAGCATTAAACCCTGCCTGCCAGATCTGCTGGATGGTAACACAGGCTGATGGGCAGAGGGGCTGGCTGTGGAGAAGTGATCCCTGAGGACAGGGACTTGGCTGCATTTGGGCAGCAAGGGATTGCTCCGATGTTTTGAGAAGCACACTGTCTCATCTGTGCCAGAAGGGTCACAGTAGATGCACCAGCCTGTTGTGCAGGTCCCACTTGGAGATGCCTTCTGTCCTGGCACCCAAAGTGTGGGGGCTTCTGTAGCAGGCTGGGCTGAGATGTCTTTTCCCTCTAATCTCAAGGCAGGAAGAAAAGGAAAAGAGAAGGATACAGTGCTCAGGAACAATGTCTGAGTGTCTTACTCTGGGAAATCACATTTTAGCCATGATGGTTTGTTCTCTGTAGAAGTGTAGCAATGATGCTCCCTCTTTACAGGCAGCTCCAGCCTTGGGAGCCATCACCACCATCACCAGGCATCTCCCTGGCTTCTCAATGCTCATTCTCCCTGATGGTGTGGCTGACCCTGGGGTTTGGGGGCAGCTGCAATTCCAGCCCCACTCATGAAATTAATGAAAAGCACTGACCTTTGTTTTTCACTCCATCATGCCTCAAAGGCCAGGCTTTCATATGGAGCAAATTTGCACCTCTCTGCTGACTGCAGTGAAAGGCTCTTGAGAAGCCTAGGAAAAAAATTGGGAAGGGATATGCTGTGATTTTGTCAAATCTGATTTGGGCTGAGTTACGCTGCTCTCTTTACACAGAGAGACACCAGACCGAAACAGACAGAGTTTGACTCCAGGTTTCACAATGAAGATTTACCCTTTCTTTGAGTATCTGCAGTTCCCAATTAAAATTTTAATCTGAAGAGACAGATGTAATTTCATTGGATTTGACTCTTCAAATCCTTTTGTGCAATCTTCTGATTTATAAGGTTTTGTTTTAAAGCCTCTGTTTTCTAAAGTGGTGTTTGGTGTCTTGTTGCTTTTACGTCAAAACAACTAGGAGCTAGGTGACCTGAATGCCTTCTTAGAGCCATGGCAACAGAGGAGCTCATAAACACAAATGAGGTCAATCCCAAACTTTTGAATTATGTCAGATAAGCCTCCTGATGAGTAAAATGAAGAGAGAAGAATCTACTTGAAAACACCAAATTAGATATAGTAACCACCTCACAGTATTAGTTTAATGTATTTTAAATGTTTCTGATATGTTTTACTGCTTGAAGGTTAGGTACTTGTGTAAGGATGAGTGTTTTCTATAAGGGGTTTTCAGTGGCAGGAGATTTGCACCACAACAGGCAGCTGTTCTGGCCATTCAAAGAAACCCATGGTCTGTCCAAGTCATAATAAATCAAGAGGCATCCATGAACAAATCTGATACATCCTATCAATAGCTTATTTTCACCCTGTTGATTGTTGAGGGACTGAGCTATGAGTTGTGTCCATTTGCCTCATGCAGTGTGTTGCGGTGCCACCAGGAGCTGCTCAAGGTGTCTGCTGTCCTGAGGACCAGCTGTGGACTACCAGCTCCTGGGAACACCACTGCAAGCCCTGGTGGAGTGAAGATGTCTGCCAGGGTTGGGGCTTGCATCTCCCCTGGCTGGGAATGGCTTTATGAGCCTCATGGCTGCTGAGACCAGGGGCTTGAATGGGCATCCCCTGGAATGTTGGCGAGTGACTCAGTGTAGCTCAGGCCCACTAATTTCTTTGTCCTGAGAATATGGTGATCCTTATCCTTTCCTGAACGTGCCATGTGTCCTTGGGTATCTAATGGGTCATTTTAAGTCCCAGGTAATGTGTTTAGAGCCACATCATGTTACAGAATAGGTGTGTCTCCTTGCCAGTAAACAGCAACAGTCTTCCTCTTGCCTTGCTCCAGTCACAGGAGCTACAACCAGAGTGTGAGGACAACTGCTTCCAGCCCTGGTCACCTTGTTCTGTGCATATCTCACCCAATCAAGTATGACACTTCTCTGACAACAACCTCCATAGAGGAAACAGCCCCCCCACCCTTTGCTGCCCTTTTTGTGTTGCCTGTGCTGGGTATTTGTTTGCAGAGAGCTTGCATCAACACTCCTTACTGCCTTAGACTAAGCAGACTAATAGGCTCTTTCAACACCTCAATAGCGCTGCCCGCTGTCGTAATCATTCAGCGGTCATGGCTCTCTGCAAACAGCAGCACTGAACTCGCCGTTCAATTACCAGTTTATTATTCTAAGATGTCTGGGGAGAGGAGTGGTGATAGCCATATGCCAATACGGCTGTGGGCTGCTTGTGAAGTTCCTTGTGGGACGTGGAGAGCCAAGACAGGGGTCTGAGCAGTTCTCTTAGGCTGGTGACTGACAGCATCTGACATAGACTTAAAATAACCCACCCCAGAAAAGAAAACATGTCCGTCTCCAAATGAATTTCTAGTATGTGAAAACAGCTCAGACGTGGATGCTAGTGTTTGGGAGCCAAGGCTGTGTTGACCTGCCTTGTTGACCTGCTTTGTCAAGGTGTGCTGGCCTGCCAAGACTCTCTGTCTTTAGCAGTGCTGGTTCAGCAAGCTTGCAGACAAATCCTTCCAGTACTGAAGAACTTGGTTGCTTTGGGGTTTGGTGAAGACACCATGGAATAACCCTATTTTTTGCTGAAATTCACAAATGAAGCCAGAACTGATCCTCACTTTAGGCTGATGTAAACCAAGCCTTTCCTGGTGCTGACACAATGGCCTCTGGCTAGAGAGGATCTCACGATCTAACACTTGTTCTGGGCTGGTTCCTGCAGTGATCCTTGGAGGAAAGCTGGGGCACAATGACCGAAATAACAAGAACCAATCATCATGAAAACACATCTGCTGGGTTCAGAGTGTGTATGCACTGTGAAGTGTGGCTGCTATTAGAAAGCTCCAACTCTTCTATGGTGCTAGAAAACTGAGCTTTCTTGAAATATTCAGTTATGCCAAGAAAAAATAAAAACATAGCGGATTTCTCTGTGGCTCCAGAAATCTGAGGAAGCCTCCCAAAATTTAATATCCACTCCTGAAGCATCCATATAAAACAATTTATCTTCTTTCTGGCTTGTCAAACAAGAATCACTTCTAAAATTCTTCCATTCACTAACTTACTCAGCGCTGTTTTATTTTTTTTTTTCCTTTTGTCTCCACTCCCTGATCTCTCTCTGAAATTCAGTATATTCTAAATGCATGCTGGGGGTGTCCATGCCCACCTAGCAAGAGGAAGGATTTGCTGGAAGTTGTCTTCTGAGCTGGTAGAATCCAAACCAAAACACTGCTCTTTCTATTTGCCAAGATGCAGACTCATTCCACCTCTTAGCAGGAAGGCATCCAAGAGATAAGGAAGTTAAATCAGATGAGCATGTATATTTAACATGTCTGAAATCCTGCTTATGCTATTATGCCTCACTCCTTGTTATTGCTGACTTGTGAAAAAGATAAATCTACCAACAGTAAAATCCTTCTGGTAGCTTGCTTATTCCAAATTTCTCTCTTGTGCTGCAGCTTAAGCATTAGAAATAATTTTCTGTGTGAGACAGCTTATTTTGTGTGATGGGGGTTGCTGCCAGTCCCTGTGGGCAACAAGCTGGTTGGTAAAATATCCTTTACCTTTCAACAACCAGAGTGCTAGTGGTAAACAAAGACAAGTAGGTATTGCAGAATCTGATTAGGGAAATGCCACTTCATCCCTTCATATTCCGAAAGCATCTAATGCCAAGATTTTGGTTTGGTAGCAGGATAGACTCTGTAGCAGCACAGAGCTACAGAGCCACCTGACGGGATGGAGGTAAAAGAGTGAGTGTTGGCAGGAGAACTGTTGAGGAATGACTGCTCTGATGGGAGATTAAGGATAATGCAGGTTCTGTTGATTGCAGGAGCCCAGTGATTTGGGGACTTCATTAAAGAAGATGAAAGAAAGAAGGTAAAAGAAAGGCCTATGGAGAGATTTAGTTAATGTTGCCCAATAAAAAGGAAAAAAAAAACCCACAAAAACACAGAGAGAGCCAAAATAGGTAAAGATGCAGATGAGTAAGAAAAATACCTATATACATACCTCTATACTTTCACAGTATACTGAGTCCAAGTTTCTTTAGTGCTTTCTGACTCCAGTTCTTTCCCAGGCATCTTGGAAGATACTGAGGATTCAGCTGAAGCTGTCACAGCCCTGTTGCCCACTGGTGGATAGGGTAAAATCCCATCTCCCAGGGAGTGGAAGCCACTAGGTTTACCTGACATGATTTTTGGTCATGAGTGTCTAGGTATAAACCAAACAACATGATAACAATTAACTGATTTCCTACCTAAACTAAAGCATTGCTGCATTTGGACTTTTAGTAGCAAGGCTCTGTAAGAATGCAGATCTACGCCTCAGATGTTCCCGCACATACATTTTAGAAGTTTCTGTGAGGAAAAAAGCGTAAGGATACTTGGGAAATCTAAAGCCCTCAAGCTTTGATCCATACCTATGTAAAAAAGAGCTACTGAAACATATGATGGTGTTAACCAATCCTGGTCTTGTTATCCTTTAGTGGAATCTTGCTTTCTGAGTAGGTTTGTAGATGTCAGGTAGATGAAGTTAACAAGTAGTATTTTCTACCTCAAAAAAATGGAATAAATGTTAATAGAATGAATGTTTCACTTGGCAAACATTAAAAAGTCTTCCTTGCTCTGCAATGAAGCTGAATTAATGGGTGTGAAAACATTAATATTTTCATTGAACGTATGCTTATGCACCCGTATCTGTTTATATGCCCTAATGTAAACAAGAGGACACACAGAAACATAAGCACAGTGTGATGTTAATGCACAAACACTTCTAGAGACCTCAGCAAGAGGAACTGCAGTGCTAATCCTATTTTTTACTCCCTGAGCAGAGATGTTAACTGGAAAGAGCTTGCCTGGCGTGGCTTGCTTTGCAGAGCCAGGATGCAACTCCCTCTTCTGAACTGTGAATGTCACCAAAGTGCAGGGGCTGCATTTATTCAGCAGTACCATCTAATATCACAGTGTGCTCTATGGAACATGTCTTCCCTTTAGGGCTCTGGCAGGGAACCGGTACTTTGTGCACTGCATGTCTGACTCCTGATATTATTATTTTACATGGAAACAGGGCTGGAGTCCCAGGCTACTCATGGCATGGCAATGAAGCCAAGCACTTGCACAAAGGCAGAGGTTTGAGCTGTATTCAGAAAGTGCAGGATGCAACACATGACATTATCCCCTTTGTATTTCACTGTGGTGTGGATGGTTGAAAGCAACAAGTTTCCTACATGTATTACAGAGGTACCTCTGGCTTGGTTGCAGAATATTTTAATTGCTATTCTACCTTGCATCATTTGAGGAAGCTGCAGATTTCATCCCTGAAACCAGATGTGAGCATCCAACCTCCACCCTGTTTATCCATTCCTGTTTTACAAGGAGGTAGCCAGCAAAGCTCATCTGTGCATGCAAATCCCTCCTCTTTGGTGGAATTACATTGGGGATGAATTTGGCTCGTTGCACTTCCTTGGAAGGACCCAAAGGGTGGCTCCTATCACATCTTGTGGCTACCACCTTCTTGCCAATATTAATCATGATTCCTGCACAGTCAGCAAATTCTTCAGGAGGAAAGAATCTGCCCTTAGTCCCCATGCGTATTACAAAGGGTGTTTTCGGCAGCATGCAACTGTAATCAGTGGAGCTCAGCTTGGCAATTTTAATCCCCTGCTGTCTAGTTTGGGGCTGCTTGTTATGCAGCCAGCATTCACTCAACATAATGGTTGCTACCTGCCAATGTGCTTTGAGGGATATTGTTAGCATTAAATTTGCCATTTACATTTTCATGTTTGACATAATTGAGGAATGAATGCTCTTATGAAAATTAAACTTGTGGTCCTCCTGGACTACTGTAACCCTGTTAAAATGTAATGCGATTCTTGATGCTTCTTCTTTAGGTTTTTATTAAATAGAATATCCGTATGACTAATTCCCCTGGCCTAAATGTAGGCTGGGAAGGAACATTATTGATAGGGCTGAGCACAAATGGCCCTCTATACTCAGCCTCTAATGGCCTAATAATGCATTATACTTGAATCAGAAATACTTTGAGTTGTAGTGCTTATTGCCATTATTGAAAACACCTGGATGCTCCATTCATCAAGGTTACATCAAAATGGGCCCATTTGTTTATTAGTCTGTCAGTAAACATCTTTATTTAGTTTCATGTTCCTCTCCTCTCAGTAACATCAGAGAGGACAAGACCATGTAGTGTATCTTTCTGTGGTTTGCCATTATTAGTTTTCTCTGAAAAAGAAAGATAATTAAAAGTTTGGATGGCTTCATGAAATAAACATTTTTCTTGGGGATTGTTCTTTTTTTCCTTTCTCTTTTAGAAAAGGAGGTTAAAGAAAAGCCATCGAGTATGTAGTCACGATGACCAAATTGCAAAACAAGAAGATTTGCCAGACTAAGATTTTAATTCATGTCTTATGGCAGGCAGCCTCTGGAATATTTTTGTCCCACTGCTACAGCTCTGCTCTGCCTGGAGGAGTTTGCTGGGCTGGGAGGATGCTAAGAGACAGACAGGTACAGCTGCTGGGCATCACTGGTGTTCACATCCAGGCATCTTGTATAACGGAACCTGTGCCCAAGCAGGCATTTTAGGTTTGGAGCCACAAGGTATCTCTGAAGTTCTATTAACACGCACCCTAGTTCATTTTAAGCATGTCCCTTTAGAGCTTTTGTTTCTGTTCTTTCCCCCACTAGCAAAAGGATGAATTAATTTAGGTTTGCCAAGTGTTTTTAGGCTGGCTAGGGCTGAGGAAGGAGGCCCCATTTTCCATCCATAGAGGAAAGGGTGTTGAAATATTTTGGCCCTGTAAAACCCCATCTCTCTCAGGCTAGCTGAAATATTTTTTCTTTGTCAGAAAATGTTAGCTTTGACTATTTATACAGGTTTTCTTCTGAAAGTAGAGACTTTAAATATGACATTTTTGACTTCCATTTCAAAACAGAGAAAAGATCAACACTTGAAAGTCAAAAGTTTCTTTCTTTTTTTTTTTTTTAAACAATGTTTTGTTTTGACAGTTCCCAATCAAAATTCTCCAGATTCTGCAATTCTGAGGAGATTGTAGCTGGAAATCTGATGCAGAGCAGACAGCTCCAGCACCACTTTGGATGTGAACAGAACTTCAGCTGAACCAGAGCTTTCCTTAGTTCAAGCTGGAGAAAAGATACTATTCTTGGGAGTTCTGCATAATCCAGTGTTTGATGCCATCTATAAAACATTTGTACCTGTAAAGACAGGCACTCTCATGAGTGCATTTGGTGTTTATGAATTTAATTTTGCCTCCTCAGCTCTGCTCCTTGTTGCTTAAGTAATGTGTCCTTTATGCTCTATCCCACGAAACCTAGTCTGTTCCCAGATCTGTGGTTGTACTGTGGCTCCTGCTACCCTGCTGCAGTGATGGTGATCAGACCCACAAGGCAGTCACTGTCAGTCAGTGGATTATATGAAACATTAGAAGACAGAGGTCCTGACAGCTTATCTGGTCCATTTTGCAAGCAACCTGAAGAATTAGACTGACCTAAACAGGGGTCACACTATAGACTGGCTAGAAAACAACTGAATTTTAACATCTGAATTTGTTGTCCTTGCCATCCTAGACAGGCAGCAAGGAAAAGAGTTAATATTTCTGTGGTCTGCTTGCAGAGGTTTTGTTGCTATTATAGCTCAGTGTGTGATTGCACTGATTTCAGATCATGTTCCTGCTGCTGGTAGTAATGAATTGCTCTAGTTGGTGTTTGAGGTATTCTGAAATACCAGGGCAGGTCAATGGCTGCTTTTGATGTTTAAAAAACATCAGTTTTGTGCTATCAAAGACAACTTTCCTGTTCTTTTCACCTGTGGACTCTTCAGACACACACAAGCAGCACTAAACCTGAATCTCAGCTTCAGATGGTTGCTTGTGGTGCATTCCTCAGTGCACCACTCTCCAGTGAGAGAACAGGAATCAGAATTGGAGGGGCACAATAGCTGCAGTTTAAAGGGATTGGCACTGAAATGTGCAACGTTATGGTCCGCTGATGGCTTGGGTTATGGCTGGAATAGGATACTGTCAGTAAGCAAAACTATTTGGCAATTTTGACAGTAGTTCCTTGAATTTATCCCCTTCCTGGATTCAAAAGAAAACAAAAAAAGTAGTAATAAGCATTTTCCTCCCTCATCAGGGAAATACCAGTGTGCTCATGACAGCAAATAAAGGGAATGCTGAGCAGGGAAAGGCCAGTGCTGAGTTTCGTATGGGTTTGCATTGCATGTGAGCTAGGGCCCTGGTCCACTTCAGGTCAAGAAAGAAACGTGGTTGGCATATGAGCTGAAGCTGAGGTCTGGAGCCATGGAACCCAGATAATGTCATACATTGGTACAGGGTGATTTCAATCTGAGAGAAGAGGGAAATACTTGCAACCTGGATGATGTTAGCTGATGCTACCAAAATTAATAGTTACACCCTCTTACACCTTCTTGATCTTGCTACACAGAGCTTCTGGAGGATAGTTGCAGACCTAATTCCTCTCTTCAGACTCATACTTCATGTCCATTCAACTTGACTCCTGGTAAGTTACGTTTCCTGGATTATCTTACTCTTTTGTTGCTGTATGTTTTATTTTCCCTAATTATAGGAGAATACAGCACAGGGCAGCCAGACAGCTTGTGATATGGAGTAAGTCTGACAATCTACAACAGATCTGAGTATATTTGGACTATTATTTTATTTTTGCAACATGTGTAATTTTGTTCAGAGCATGGGAAGAGAATTAGAAATTCAAACACTAAAATCCGTAAAATTTATTGAAAGAAAAACCTTGCTCTGAACCCTAGTAAAAAAAATTATATTTGTATTGGCTTCCTCAATGCTCACATCTATTGAGTTTCTTCGATTATTAAGAGAAGTGGTAAATACTTGGAAACTAATCCATCTCTAAATCAATCTTCTTGTACAGTTATTCAGGATCAGTGATCATAAGTTCATGATGTTGGAAAGAGAATGATATGGCAAGATATGAAGCAACTGGTGCCACAGAGCAGTAAACACATCTGAAACACCTGCTATCAATTACTGCTATTTTTGCAGTGATCAGTTTCACAGGAGGGATTTGGAGACAGGAGCAAGGGAGATTAGAGGTCTTCAACCACAAGAGGGAGAACAGAAAATAAATTAGCATTTGTACTTAAAGAGAGGCTGGATATGAATACTAAAGTGGCACACAGATCTTAGATTTAGAGCCAGCCTTGCAAAAATTGTATGAGCACATGAGCCAGAATTCTCAAGTCCTACAGTAGGTTTGATTTTTACAGCAAGGCTCTGCTTTATTACTGAGGCAAGAAAAAGGAGTTGAATCTCTCTGTATGCAGAAACCTATCATCTTATCCTCTAATATGAAGGTATTTGAAGTCTGAAAGAGCCTCAGGTTTTAATCCAGAGGTTCACAGACACATAGAAATTGTTTCTGGATACATGGAAATACCTACCAGTCTGAGAGGCAGAAACAACCTAAACCTGAACAGATCATGTAAATTATTTTACCCTTCTATGCACACATAAGCTAGACAGGCTGCTGATGGCTGTTCTTTCAAGATGTAAACACCAGAGAATCTGGTCTCCTCTTTGTTTGTATTCAAGCTGGTAGTAAAAGTATTCACCCAGAAAATAGGAGGTCAGAGCTTCCTGGCCTAGGGCTGCAGGGAGGTCTGCTTTCCAGCTGGATTCTCAGCCTGGTGCTGCCTCCTGTGAGTCAGTACCCGTGAGCAGGGAATGGTGCTTTCTTCCAGCCTTGATGGATGGTTTGGCTGGCAACGAAGCTCCAGCCTATTGGAGTGCCTCCCAAACAGCCCTGAGCCTCACTCACCTTCCCTGCCCAATTCACATCCGTGTGTCAGGAGAGGATCAGAACATGCAAGGTTTCTAGGGGCAGTCATCCTCTGCTTTTGGTTTGTGGAGGAACACAGTGCACCCACTAATCTGGAGGGAAAGCAGGACCATGGCCTGGTGCTCAGAGACTTAATCCTGGCCTGAGCTAACTATGAAGGCCTCCTTAGGTTAAACAAGCCCTGGATGAAAACCAGACACTTTGCTACCACCTCCCCACTGGTTACATCCTTCAAGAAAGCAGAGAACTGGGCTGTTTCTGCCCAAAGCCTCATCTGGGAGAACTGGGCTAGGGAAAAACTCGCAAGGCATCTGTGTGTTTTGCTGTGGCTGAGGATGGGGACCCAAATCCCCTTTCCCCAGCAGTTTTTGGGCAGGAGAGAGTTATGGTATGTCCTGATGCTCTGAATCCAAGAGGAACGTGAGGCAAGCATGCTGACTTCAGTCTTGGCCCTGGAGATGAAAACTGACGGGTGTTTTATCTGTCATTTGTGACGAGCGCCACCTTTGATCGATGAGCTCGGCGCAGGCAGTGTGAGACGATGACGGAGAGACTCTCCGGGGAGCGCAGGTGCGGCTCGGATGTGCCGATGTTGGTTGGTGGCAGGCAGGCTCTGCAGAGCCCTGGGAGTTGGATAGCTGATGCCGGGAGACTCCCGCGGGATGGGGCCGCCGTTCCCGCCGTCAGCGCTAGGTGGCGGTACGCCCCCGGCCGAGGCGGTCCCCGAGCGCCGAAGCCAGCGGGGATTCGGGATGCAGGATGCTCCCTCTGCCCGGTCGGGGGGACGCGGAGGCCGGGGCAGCCCGCACCTCCTGGGAGAAAAAAACAAAACCAAACCAAACAACCCAACCGACTGCGTCACTACTACTAGATCAGATCAAACTTCAGTAAGTGAGGGGTTTAAAAATTGCTTTTCCTCCACTTACCTCGGGCTAGAAGGCATCTGGTTTGGCACAGGCGACTGTAGTGAATACAATTAAAATTGATTGAGTGCAAATGTTTTAATTGTATGATGTTTTGTCATAGATAATCTCAATAAGCTAATTTAATTAAAGATAATGGGAACATGTTTGGGGACATTTAGGACCCATTCAGACATAATGGGTTCAAAATGTCTCAGCAGAACCAAATCACAGGGGTTCATTGGCAATGCTCTCCCTGTGTCTGGGGTGACCATAAGCCACACTGTGCTTTCTGCTGGGTTCATGCTACAGGAAAAATACAGGAAAATGTTGCTCCCCAATTTGTGTGGCAATGACTGTGTGTGGGGATACCATGTTCCAGGGCAGCAGCATCTCTTCCAGTTCCTTCAAAACTTCATTGAAGTTCAGCTGTGTTCCTCCCCTTACCATTTCGTTTACAGCCCCCCCATCGTTGTTGGCCTCACCAAATCCTGATATTTTCTGTCCACACTGCTCCTGCTCTGGCTGTTCATAGCACAGGGGGAGATCAGGTGGGGGCTGCTCTGGCAACCATGGGACCCATTTCTATTGCCTTGTCTGAATATAATCTTACTGTGAAAAAATTGACACTTTCTTCACATGTTCTCTCAGCTTTTATTTTCAGCTGACATTTTTCAGGAAAGTTTTTTGTTATGCTTTGATTTTGGTTTGCATTTCTTTTCTTAATTTTTAAATTGGTTGATGTATCTATGTATATAATCATCTTCAGTGGACCTTTTTTGCCCCAGTACACACAAGGATTAAATAATTATATTTCAATAATTTTCAGGACAAGTATTTCCATAATTGAATGTGAGAAATCTATGTTGGGTTCAACCCTCTTCAAGACTGACTGAAGATCGGCAAAGAAAAGGAAGGCATTACAATACTGAGTCCCCTCTTTAGGGATTTTCTATGATCTTACTGGAAATATTATTCTGGGTCCCAGTAGCAAAATTTTGCATAACATTTTTCTCATTCAGAAGTTCCTTTCGCAGCCCTCAGTTTCTTTTAAAAGACCCTTTCTGGTCCCACATTGGTTGTAGTCCTAAACTTCCTGTTAGCCCAAACCCAAATCCTAAGTTAATTCACAAGCCAGGAAGCTAATCCACTGAGACAAATGAGACTGCTGGTATGAGCTTATAATTATTTTTTGAGATACTTTTGCAGGCACTTCAGTACTGTTGCTGATAGTTTTTTTCAGTAGGAACCCTAATCCTCAACTTCAGTTGCCTGTAGGCCAGTTTGCCCCACTTCATCTCCTTCATCCCAAGCCCTCCCTATGTCTCAGATGAAGATCTTAACCTCAGCCCTTCCTTTCTTTCGTGTGTCTCTTACATTCCATCCCTTCCCAGGCTGCAGCTGCAGGTTTTACCATTCTAACATTAACCCATTCTTATGTCAGACTATTTTTACATATTCAATCAAAATATCTTCAAACACACTGGGACATTTTTATCCTAGGAAAGAGTAATGAAAGTTCAATGATTATCCAGTTTGGAGACATCTTGCTAAGCAGTGTCTTGCTAAGTAATGTTTCAGTGGAGGCCCTGCCTTTTCTCCAAGCAGATAATTCTTTCAGATGCACTGCATTTTATGTAATAGTTAAAATTTCATTAGAGTGGGGAGGAAGTGAATTAGCTAGATTGTGAATATGGGAAGAATAATCCAAGCTTTCCCACACAAGGACCAGGGGAGCTTTTGGTGTGACCCGAAGTGCTCAGGGAGATGTGTGTGACCCAGTGCCAGTCAGCAGCAGGTGGCCTCTAGCAGGGGTGATTCAGCAGTCTGGTTTCATCTCCTTCAGGTCAGCCATAAATCTCTGTGACCTGTGAAGAGAAAAATAGATAGAAGTGCACCACATTAGCAGCTGAGGACAGAAAATCAATATAAAGTCCTAGTATACTGGCAAACAAGTAACTGTCTAAAATAAAGGATTTTTTCCTTGGTGCTCTCTGGAAATGTTGATGTTTCAATAAACTCTGTAAACAAACTATGAAAAAAACAGAGGAGAGAAGCTCTGTCCTGAAATCTCAACAGACAAAAGTGGTGCTGTGATTTGAATGTATCAACTGTGATTTGAATTCCTCTCATTATGTAGTCTGATCTAAATATAATTTGCATGTATGATCAACAAATAACATGACTGTCTGTATAAATTAAGACTATACTCACTGGAGGTGAACACATAAAGCCTGAGTTGCCTTCAGGGAACCCCTCAAACTTGTATGTTTTCCTTAGAGAACAATATGACTAATTGAATGAGATCTAGTGTTTAAGAATTACATGTGTCCATAGACCATTAAAGTCCATGATCTGGACTGGATTTTTTTTTTTTCTTTTTTTCTTGTACCCTGAGAAGAAACTTCTAAGTATTGGAACAAAAAAAGTGACTTGATACATCTATACCAAAATATATGAAGACACAGAGTTGATCTCTACCCATGACACCGAAAAAAATTTCAGGAAATTTCTTTGATCAGGAAGACAGACTAGTCAAAATAGATCAAGAATTGTTGCTTACATACACAGGCACTGGTATTATTTCATTTTACTCTTAGGAATTTCTGTAACTAGTAACAGAAGTGGCACATAGGGGTCCCATGCAGACCCATTTGACACCAATAGGTGAGTAATTCTCCTATTTTGCCTGAAGTGAGTATTTGATTCAAGGCACCAGGGAAACACAAAGAAAACCCTAAAGACATTGTTATGCCATAAACCTGCTATCAAAGTCATACGAATCAAACCTTAAACTAAAAGTGGAATTTCCATCCTGGCTAGCAGGAACTACCTGAATGTGAAATAAGTGCTGGATTGCTGCTGCTTGCCCAGCTGCTTGGTGGGACAAGGTGGTAGAGTAGTGCATCTCCATCCCAAAGTCTGCCTGAGCTGCAGCACTAAAATTAAAGTGCTGCATCCAGACAGACTCACATACTTTGTGAAAGGCGTACTCATTTATCTCAGCTGAGTTTCTGTCCTTTTAAATACGCTAAGCAATCACCATTTGTTCCTATGGTACTTGGCTTTGTGGATGCCCCTTGAGCACAGTGACTGGTGTGGTAAGGAAAGTGCCTGATAGGCAAAAATTGTATGTCTAGATCCTAACTGTGTTACTTTGCATTAACATACTTGGAAGAGGGGAATTCAGCTGAGAGGACTCTTGAGAAAACCTCTCATTTCTTTATGACTTCTCTTCATCCCTTTCCCCTACAGAGGGCCAGTGAGGATCTATGGCAGTCCTGGCAAGCTTGCCACAAATTTGATGGGTATGGAGACAGATATGAGTTCACACTACAAAACAGAAGTGTCTCCTCAGGGCTTTGCAGAGGAATTGCCACCAATGAAAGTTAGATTTGTATGTCAGACCGAAGAGCTCATTGGGAATTTTGGAAAACCTATGACCAAGTCAAGGAGAAGCAGAAAATGTTATCTCCAAGTTTCTTCACCATCACTGACAACTTTTCCTAGGTACACTGTGAGCTAATTTCCCCTCCTGCTTTTACACAAAGCATGAATGTGGAGAGCAGGACTTGGGCTTGCAAAATGCAGGGCAGAATGAAGAATTGTGGTTTAGGGGTGGAAGATGGGAAGCCCTGCATATCTCTTACCCACAGATTCCCTCATCTACTTCTACTCTTACTGGAAGAGCCTGGGAGAAAATTTTATATGAGGTATACATACATTTTTTCCCTATCTGTGGGTTCCACTATGTTTTCTTGGAGATGAGCTGTTAATAGGCATGGGAGTTTATCCAAGAGCTTTTATCTGGTGCAGATAATCCCTTAGATTACTTCTTTCCTCTCCTCCTCTTACTAGAAAGTATCTTTGAGAGAAGTCCCTTTCCTGTACTTATCCCAAATGTACACTTACGTACTTATGAAGACAATGTGCCTTGTGATTAACTTCTACTTTTATATTTTTCCTTTTATTTTCTAATTTAGCTGATTAACCACACACCTGTTTTATCTTCCCATTACCTGAAGGAGGCTGTGTATTCTTCTTGTAGAAATTCAGAGTCAAGTATCAAGCCTGTCTATTGTGAGTTTCTCCCTGCATAAATATTTTACAATGAGCTGAAAATGGCACAGCATCCTAAAAAAAAATGAGAAATTTATGTTAGGTTTATATTCATCCCTTTAGGAAAAAAGTAACAGTCAAGGGAAGTTGAATGCTTTAACCAAGTTTAAGATAGTGAGTGAAACAGCTGTTGGTATTTAATATTGCTTTATTGACTTCTTCCACTCATTTGTGCCTTTGGAAGCCAACTGACCTTTTCTTCAGTGGAGATTTCTGGGCATGAAATAATATTGTGGTGACTAAAATAGCTGCTGCTCACTTTTATCAGAGAACAGGAACAAAAAAGACTTAAGTGCATATGTAAAAAGGTCAGTGATGAACCCATTTGCCGAACCTTACACAAGTGCTCTTCTTTTAGCCATGGCTAAAAGATCTGATCAGATAAGATCTGATTTTGCACTCTATTGCCACAAAATATCTAATTTTCCTGGTACTATTCTTCTTTTAGAGGTCCTTGTTTGTCTTCTAACATCTGTACCTTTCTTGCCTGCAGTGTTCTCCCTCCACAACTCACTCCCTTTTTTGTTAGTCCCTGAGGATCTCTTCCCACTTCCCTCTTTCCCCTCTTCCCTCTTCAGGAGGACTGATTTTAACCAAGATGGGCAATAGCAGGAATACAAGAGTGCCATCCTGACAGGAGAGATCCTCTGCCCTCCACCTACTGAGACTCTGAGTGACTGGGGCTGAGTGGGTGGCAAAACAAAGAGATGGAGCTAAAACTGTATTTTTGCTTGTATGAGGAAAAGAATAAATGTGAGTCAAAGGAAAACTTTTCCATAGCCCTAAAGGATGTGTCATCAAAGATAGATGGGGTGGATTGCTTAGCAAGGGCCCTCTGCAAAGAGTTCAGCAGATGCCTGGGCAACTGCTTTAGAGTAGACACAACTCCTAGATAGTTAAAATTAACAGAAACATATCTCACTCTGTATGTATACACAAAAAGAGCAGCCCTTGTCTGGGAGAGCTTACAGTCCGTGCCTAATTGATTGCCATGTGTTTTTCATTTAAACTCATTGTTAAAACAGAAGAAAGAGCAGTGAAATTTTTTTTAAAATGTTTCAAAATATCTTGCATTAGTTTTGTCTTCAGATATAATTGACCAGGGAGAGTGGTAGACCCAAGCTGTCCTGTTCTAGAAGGGCTTCAGACAACTCATATACACAATACTCCTTTCTTACCTTCCCACACCATCCAGCTCCCACCGAAGTCAACAGCCACCTCATGAGGGGTCATTGTTTGGTATCTCTGTGTGTGAAATCTGAAGCAGATGGAAGCTGTAAAGTACAAGGCACAACCATTGTCCTTTTCGACACAGAAACGAGACTATCTAGGCCAAAGTAAATCTTTTCTACTCACAAAAGTCCTAGTTTCCTATATTATGACCTATATCAACAATATTAAAACTCAAAGCTATACTGTTACACTGATGACTTTGTTCCATTGACTGTACAGCTCAGTCAGTACCTATAAAATTGCAGGATGCATTTAAAGTAATTCAATTAGACTTAATTGAATTAAAACTATTATGAAATTCTGCAAAAGGTAAGTCTGTATAATTTTTTTTCTAATAACTCAAAAAGCTCAAGTCTGGATGAGTTTAAAATAATAATACTACGGGAGAGTGATTGAATAAGTAAGAACACACAAACATTTAGAAGTCCAACTAGATATGAAACTGAACTTTATATATCACATAAATCAGTCATTACAGAAATGGAAATCAATTAGGGTGGGTTCACTCAACCTAATTTTTGCTCTGCTTTTAAGTATTTAAAGAAAGATTGATTTCGTGCCATTTTAATTGGCTTAATCCAGCTGAGTGTGGAGGTTCCTGTGTTAACACTAAAAACCCCATTTTTTATCATCTGGCCATGGGGTAAATCTTAGAGTTCTTTCCAAAAGTTGTAGCAATCCCCAACACTGAAGACCTTGCATTTCCTAGTATAGCATTTTTAGCAGCTGCTCTGCTACAGTTTTTTAGGGCTTCCTTATACCCTGAGCCAATCATACACTGTTTTCAGCCAACTGTTCTTTTCATTTCTGTCTCTCTGGTTGCAGACATGTAGTGGGCTGGTCAAACAATAGGAAAATGAATTAAGAGGATTTCAGCCCCAAGATCTTTTTTTTGTGGAGGCAAAAAGGCAATAAGGAGCCATTCCCTGTGGTGTTGGTGAGACTGAAAATTTGTAGCTACTGGTTGTTTTTGTCACAAGCAGGGAGCTAAACACATATGAATACCAAAAAAAGTGCCAGCCTTTTCTGTTTTCCATTGCACAACAGGAAGGACAAGATGTTTTACATCTTGTGTAGCCAGCAATGTTAGGTACAGCTTGGATGTCTCTGATACAGCAAGGGCATGCAACTGAGAGGGACAGAGTGCTGATGGAAAGGAGCTGGGAGTCAAAAGATGGTGTGGGACTGCAGCCTCAGATGTTGCACTAGTTTTGTCTAGTAACCTGTTTTGTCTTGTAGCCTGTCTCCTGGGTAGGTGCAAGGTGTGTATCAGTGAGTGTCTTCCAGCAATTAACAGTAACTGGAATGTGAAGAGGCAGTCACAGAGAAACTAAGTTAGTTGTAGCTTTGCATGGATGCTCATGGAGATGATTTGCTAAAAAAACTATGAAAGAAGAGAGCCTGAGAGACCTGATTTAAAAAGCTTCTATTATACAGTATATATTTATGCAACCTTTGCCACCCGGCTGTTTGTCCAATCCTGCCCCTGTGTTGGCTGCAGAGTGTTGTCTCATCAGATCTCTTTTCTTGCCAAACAAGAGGAGTTTCCCCTGTAGATGGCTCTGTTTTCCTTTATAATTTTGGGAGTTCTCTCACTTTAGAAACACCATGCAAGTGAGACTGAGCTTTTTCTTTATTTTCCTCTACCAGTGGGTGTTGTGTTCAGAAAGCAGTCAGTGGGATCAAATGCTCTTTAACATGCCAGGTCTGAAGACAGCTGGATTGTGGAAAGTCAGTCACTTTCCACAAAATATATATTTTTGGTACTTGATTTAGGACTTGCATTTAAGAGCAAAGGCTCAATGTGAGTGCCTAATAATTGCTGCTTGGGCTGCCCTGGGCTGCACTATCTGCTGTCAAGGTACTGTTCAGAAGGATGAGGGTCTATCACAGTTTCTGTGTTGCATCTCTCAACCTGCCATGAGTTTTTCCTCTACTTATGGCATCTCCAGTGATATTAGGGTGCCTGGGGTTAGGCGACTGAAGTAAAAACAGAGTTTTCAGCTTTTTGTGTGTGTGGAAAAAGAATGTCTTTCTGTTAAAGAAAAAGAGAGAGGGAAAGTTTTCACTAATTTTCTTTCTAGCACCTGCAGAGCAGAAACTGCTGGTGTGGGATGAACAGGCATTGTGACTTCTCAGTGTTAGCAAAGCTTAAATATTTGGTGAAATATTTATTGCTGCTCTGGGCCCAGCAGCGTGAGTGCCCTGGTGTGGCACAACTATCAGGCCCTGAGAAGACTGGCCACAGTTGGGAAGGTGTAAGGAAGAAGATTGAGGGGAATTGCTCCCCATTTGTGAGTCAAATGGACAGAGGGATTGTAATGTTTAAATCTTAGTGTTAAAGAATAGAGTCTGAACCCTAAACCAAATGTAATGATAGCAGTGAGAGCTTTCTGGGGTGCAGAATGAATGCTGTCTAAATGCAGATGAGGGGTTATAATACCTGGCATTAGTTCCTGCTAATGCCACTGCGGAACTACATCAGAAAACACCTTTGTTTTGTCCTCCTGTGTGCTGGTGGTAGAAATTATCCTATAGTGGAGCTAGCAACTCACCTTGTCTGCCTGCCTGCCTGTTAAAAATGATACTTTGAATAAAAAAATATTTGGACGAGGTGAGAAAGCTCTGACAACTCTCAAGCTCCTGAACTGTACATGGCATTTTGTCACTGATGATACACTGAGACATCCATTCAATGCTTGCACAAATTTCTCTCTCTTTAGCAAATGTGATTGCTCAGAGATATTGAAACTGGAGATTATATCTTCTAGTTTCCATCAACAGCAGGAACCTGAGCTGGGAGTGTAGGGTCTGTTGCTTGTGCCGAGTGCTGGGACTTCCCATCGCAAGCTGCTGGCTGGGGCTCACCTCAATGAAATGAAATCACCAGCCTGCACTCATTGAGAAGAAACTTGGCAGAAGGTGCTACATGGAGGTCTACTAAGGTCACTTGAAGTACACTCAGGGCATCAATGTTGCAGAGGTGCGTGTGGGATGGATTTGACTACACTCTCAAACTAATTGTGAATGTAAAACCAGACCTGACCTGGGGTACATCCTGAAGTATTGCCCCAAATACATAAACAATTTGAGGTTGAGCTTAGTCTCTCATGTTTGCAAATATTGCTGCCAACAAAGACCATTCCTAGAGGCATTGTTTTCCTGATAAATCTGCACCAGAATATAAAGGATAGATCATAGAAGAACTTAGTTGTGCAGTGTAAGACTTACTTAAGATTAAATTATTGTAAATTATATGTTACTTTTAAATGATTAACTAGAGAGATCTGAATATCCAAGAACTTTTCAGAGAGGGCAAAGCAAATGATTAGGGGTTGGAAGGTATCTTATAATAGGAGAGATTAAAAAGATTCCAGCTATTTAGTTTAGTAAAGAGACTAATAAGAAGTGACATGACAAAGGTATATAAAATAATCTATGGCATAAAGAAGGTCAGCAGGTGCTTCTATTTATCCCATCCTATGAAAGAGACACAGGAGGATACCTAATTTAATTAAAAGGCAATAAATTTAAAAATGATAAAGAAAATGCCCTTTTATGTCACATATAGTTAATCTGTGGAACTCACTGCCACAATAAGTAAAGACTTTTAGTTGAATTAAAAAATCTTTTAAGTAGCTAAAAAAAGACAGAATTGTCAAAAACATTCAAGTTCTGTTTTCAGGAGTATTTTGGGATTATATGTAGAAAGAAAAGTAAATGCCATGCTGAACTGCTTGCTGGATAATACACAGACCATCCTTATTGCAGGGGCCAGATTTTGGTCTTGCATTTTCAATTGAAGAATTAGGATTTTTTATTAAAATGAACACCTACAAAAAGAAAATGTCCTCTTTTGGGGTACCTAGGAAGCTCTGGGGTGAGGTATGCTGTAGTGGGTCACAAATATTGCCTCAGTCAGAGGAAGGATTTGACTTCAGGTCTGTAATATTTACACTGTGTCTTTGGATTTCCATCCTGCTTATTGTAACCCCTAGGCTGCCATGGAAATTCTTTATTTCTTGGACAGCCTTATATTGCTGGTGTGTATATAGATGTGATCTGGGCACCTCAGCCCTTCCCACCTCAAGGAAGGGGGTCAAATACTTAATTTTGTGAAGCCCAGATGAGCACAGGAATGTGTCAGACATCAAGCCAAAATTGTGATGCTCCGGGATTTGGACATGAAATTGGGAAACCTGAAAATCAACCACAGGTACCCAGGGAAGGCAGGTAAGGACTGAACAGGGAGAGCAGTGTTTGGTTCTGAGTTTGTATTGCATTTTTTTCTTTTATATTTATGTTAGAATCCATGTTTTCAGTATCTTCACTGGAGGGAATCATATATGCCTTACTTCTAAAAATAATATTTGAGCACTTACATAGGCTTTTTGGAAAATGCTGTCCTAATGATGCTTTCATCATAATATCTATGTTATTCTAATGGAAAAATGAGTCAACTGAGGAATAGCAGGAAAAATGGGAATACAGGAACAACTTCCTCAGGACTGCTCTTGTTTTCTATGTCTGCTTTATGCTGCAGAGATTGACTACCTTGGAGCCAAGTGGTTTCAGATCTAAATGGAAAATGTGTTTCCTGATTCAGTCTCCTCTGACTCACTCAGCAGTGGATGCACTACAGGAAAGGAGATGTTCACACAAATAAGGCGTTGCAGGGAGGATTGGGAGTGTTGAGATCAGTTTCTGGCTTTTGCAACTCTACAGAATTTCTAATATCTCCTTTCTTCTAACTTCTGAGTGTTTAAAACATGGATAGTCCTTTTTTGGTCTTTCTGTCATGCTCATTCAGTGTACAAATGCCAGGAAACAAGAACTTTCTATGTGAATGTAATTCTGTAGCCAACACTGGAAATAGAAAAAAGTGTAACAAAAAAGCATCTTGAGGCTTCTACAGGGGCTGAAGGGACTTAGGTACTCATCTAGTTCTTGCTTTTCAAAATTCTACCTAAAAAGCTATTGGCATGTGAGTGATTAGCTAGAGATTTTCAGTGACTTTATCGTATATTATTATATTTAGTAATTCTGGACTCAGAATAAGGAAGGTCCTCATGGATCATGAGTTCCAGACTCCTGATATTTCAGGCAGTCACATCATATATTCCTCTTCATTTATCAGGCTGAGTTTTAAAACTAGTTAGGATTTTTGCTTCCCACCCCATTGTAGGAGTTGAGTCTGTTCCAGAATTTGGCTCTCCTGGTGCCTGAAAACTCTCTTGAAACATGATGCAGAGGGCAAATAATTATGACAATTAGTGATAGACAGGATTACTTATGAATACTCATGTGATAGTCTGTGAAAGCAGAAAATACAGGGAAATATAGGTGATCCATTTCCAGCAGAGGAAGTAAAAGCAATATCCTGGGCAAAACATTGGTGCAACTTCATAGGAAATATTGCACATGGCCCTAAACACCCATGAGTACAAGAGGACAGGACAGATAGTGTGCCCAGACAAATAAAAACCTTTGGAGAGGGAACTGCAAGAACAGCATTTACAGGGTCTAGCAAAAAGACTTCTGTGAAGAGACTGTAAATACTGTCTGCATCCATGAGAGGAACAAAGAGCAATGAGGAAAAATTGTTGTTTAGCCTAAAATAAAATTGCGAACAACTGACCACAACTGGAAATTGGAAATTGGCAGTAGGAGTGTTCTGGCATGGCTTTCCAATGGCAGCAGGGACAGCAGCAAATCTACCTCCTCTCTAGATTGCCCTTGGTCGAGTCTCTGAAAGAGTGAATTTGCAATATTCAACTATGACAGCATCAGTGATCCAGAAACTCTCTACTGGCATAATTGCTAAAATAAATGTATGTAAATCTCACTGCAACTTTACAAAGCTGGGTTTTATATATTAACCCAACAAAATACCTCGGCTTCCTCTCTTCTAGCACATACTGCTCTGCTGTCATTACAGAGAGAGTTATCACCCCTCTTAGTCTTCGTCCTGCCAACCTACAATATAAGAAGCACTATTTATAAGACAGGTTCACTCAATCCAAAACATCTGTAATGTGAACCTGGCTAACTTGAACAGATATTTCTTGAGATTATGAATAGCCAGAGCAATTTTTTTCCCCATCTTTAGAGTTAATATTTTTTCTAGTTCTTGTATCCACCATCATATTAACTCTGTTCATTTGAGTACGTTGAGATAAAATTCAGTTAAGAAAATAATTAGTGTACATGAGTTGATACATTCAGTGCTGGAGCTGGTTTCCATACAAAGGACATAACAGCCTAATTCCAGTTTATTTTCAGTACTCTGGTTTGTAATGGAAATGTCTGACATCTGACAGTGCTGATGGGTACTCTAACAGTATATATTTCACCAATTATCTTTTTAAGATAAGAAACATTCTTATTGAGAGCCTTCTCATATTATTTGGAAAATTGCCATTTGATCCAAGACATCTCTGGTTTTTTGGAGGCAAAGAAATGTACATAGGATTTGAATGCAGTCAATGGGAAAAAAAGCCCAAATCTACCTCAATAAAGTTCTGTTCCTCTCATAGACTGGTGGCTTCTGTGATTCCAAACATGCAGGTGACATGACCCAGGTATTCACTACCCAATGGTACACTGGGTCAACTTAGGGAGAGGAGTGGAAAGACTGCCAAGAAGATTTCCACACCTCAGTGGGGCACAATGCTGAGTTTTGTGCCCTCATCACCAAAGTTTGGAAAGCATGCATGTAGCACAACAAATATGAGGGACCTAAGTCCTGACAGAGATTCTTATTCCTGAGATAAAAGAGGTGAAAGTTTTAACTTTTCTTTCACACAAACTTGAGTTCTGAAAGGACATAGGTGTTTTCCTGTGCCAAAGGAGGAAAAGAGCTATTAAAGTGCAAGGAAAAAATAAAGTGCAAAAACAATCCAGAAGTTAATTTCAAATAGACTTTTCCATAACAGTTTGGTCTATATCTCTGTGAAGTTCACACAGAGGGAACAATCCCCTTTTATTTTTTTCCTTCTGACATCATCACAATGAAATACATGCATATGGTATAAATGGTCTTTTTTACACGGTCTGAATGTATGAACCAATTTTATCATCAATGTACAAAATAAGAAGAATAATATTATTCCTTACTCTTTCAGTACTCAAAATGCTAAAGGGAAAGGAGATTTACCAGGATTTTAGATAAGACCTGAGAATCTTCCCACAAAGTGAGGCAGGCAAATGGGATGAAGGGCTTTGGGCTCTTCAGGAGGGACAGACAGAGCACATGAGATGTAGGAGCTGCAAATGTCTGTAAAGGAGAGGTTTTGACTGCACAGCCCTTAATGTTAGGGATGATGTGATTGAGAGCCTCTGGGTGAGGATCAGGGACACAGAAAGCAAAGCAGGCATCATGGTGCCTATTATCTATTGCTCAGCCAAGATTCTTGTTGAAGATTGGCACCTGACTAATAGGCATAAAGAAAGAGCAAAGACATTCAATGCTTTCAGTTGTCTCTATCTCTAATAATACTGATAGACCTTGGGCTGCCAGGTCCTCTGAGCCAGAGAACCATGAGTATGGAAGCGATGATTTTCCTTTCATGGATAATGAGCTTGTAGGAGACCAGTGGTATCAGCTGAATGTTTGCAAGGCCATGGAGTTTTGATGGGCTTCATTCTGGAGTAATGGAGTTACATGGAGTTAGTGGGTGTCATGGCAGGAACCTCTCAATCATCTACCAAATATCTTGGGAGTCTGGGAAGATTCCTGCTGACAGGAGTCTAGCCAGTATTACTACAGCATAGAAAAAGGAGATGAGGAGAGACCCAGGAAACTGCAAACTGTTAGTCTAACCATCATGGAAAAATGATGGAGACTATCATACTGGGTGCTGCTGAAAGACATTTAAGGAAAAATGCAATCGTCAGACACAGCCAACATTGGTTCACAAGGGGAAAGTCTTGTTCAATTAATTTAATATTCTTCTGTGATTAGGTCACCTGCCTAGTGGATGAAGGGACAACAGTGGGTGTAGTTTTTCTGGATTTTAGGTAACTTTTTTATACTGTGCATCACAGCATCCTTCTGGACAACTTGTCCAGATGTTTTGCAAAATGAACAGGGAGACATTACACTGGCTGAAGAACTGACTGGAGGGCAGAGCTCTCAAAGGGTTGACATGACTGGGGTTATAAACGTCACACAGCCAGTCACCAATGTGTTGATTCTCTTGAGGGACAAGAGCCCTTGCAGAGGAACCTGGATAGACTGGAACATTGGCAGATCAGTGGCATAAACCTGTACAAGAACAAATGTTGGATCTGCATCTAAGGTGGAGTAACACTGGATGAAAGTCCAAAGCTGGTGAGAAGTTGCTGGAGAGCAGCCCCACAGAAAGAGGAGTGGGGGTGCTGGCTGACAGGAGGCTCAGTGGGAGCCAGCAGTGTGTGCCCTTGCAGCCAGGAGGGAAAACCTCATCCTGGAGTGCATCAAGCACAACACAACCAGCTGGTCAAAAGAGGGGATTATCCCACTGTCCTTAACACTGGTGCAGTTCTGTGTGCAGTTCTGAGCCCCATCACTTAAGAGGGGTGTGAAGGTCCTTGAATGCATTCAGAAGAGGGTACCAAAGATGTGAAAGGGATGGAAGGCATGACCTATGAAGAGTGGCTGAGGATAAGGTTTGTCTAGTTTGGTGAGAAGGCTGAGGGACAACCTCAGGTTTAAATCTGCCTCCATCAGGGAAGTTTTGGAGTTGACATGAGGAAACATATCTATTGAGAGGGTGCCAAATCCTAGTGCAGGTTTCCTAGAGTGTCAATGCCCCAAACCTGTTGGTGCTTAAGAGGTAGTTGGATGATGCCTTCAACTTGTGGTCAGGTATTTGGACTAGGTAATTAATGTATGTCCCATCCAGCTGAACTCTGCTCTCCCTCTCCTCTTCAGAAGGACAGTGGCACAAGTGAGCTGTGGAAGTTTTACCCTTTGGCTGAAATTCATTTTGTATCCTATGTAAACACAGCAAATTGGTGTGTTTAACAGAAGATCTGTGCAGCTTGGTTTCAGTGGGGAAAGGGAGTATGATAGTAATAGCAGAAGCGGGCTATTTTTTGCCATTTGGAAATGTAGTTGCTTGCCTGGCTCTGCTTTGGGCACAGATCTGAATGTTCTAGATCTGAAAATTACCAACCTTTCTACCACACCAGTGTAACCTCCACTCACTGGTTTTTCAAAGCCTGTGTTGTTTCCATGGTGGTCTTTTGGCACTGGCCAGCCCAGCCCATGGCTCTGGTTATTCTTTGTCTTTTATCCAGGCTGTGGCTGCAGAAACCACCCCTTGTATCCCCCCCAAAACTGAGTTTGTGTCTCCAGTCCTCACTGCATGGCCTCATGGAAATTATCCCTCGTCTTCAGAGAAGGAACAGCTAATAGCAGCAGTCCCTGGGCCACAGGGCTGGTTTCTGCCATGGCCTAAGGAGAGGAGTACCACAAGGTTAGCTCCTGGGAGCTGAATGACAGAAGAGGCATGAGGAATGCCCAGCACCTGTACTTAGTGCATCAGTGTGTGTGCCTCAGTGTGTACTTCTAGGGAAAGGAGGAGACGCTAAGAATGGCAGAAATTAGTATAGTTCAGCCAAAAGGGTCCTATAATGACCATCTAGTCCAGCTGCCTGACAGCTTTAGGGCTGACCAAAAGTTAAAGTATGGTTTTCAGTGCATTTTCTTAAAATCTCCTAAATTCTGCCAGGATTGGGACACTCCTTGTATAGCTCTTGTGGAAAATATATGACTGGCCTGGGTGGGATTATGTCTGCCGAGTTCTGTTGCTATTCACTGTGCTGCAAATCTTGGTGTAGTTTGGTGTCTGCCATCGGCATAGCTGAAAAGAGACACACGGTTGGTGGATCAAGGTTGGAAATGCACAGTGCAGCTGTGGGCTCTCTATAGGTCTCCATGTGGTCACGGTCTTCTGATCATATGGTTTGGTTTTCAGCTCTACAACTTGGGTGAAAAGACTGAGAGGAAGGCAAGGGAAAGTCAAACAGAAGAATTTGGGATCTCGTATTTCTCATGCATGCAGGAGAGAGGATGGATGCTTCTGCATTGTGACAGGATTCTTCCAAAACTGAGTACAAGGTACTGTACCCTCAGGGAAATCCATCCCTAAATCACCCTCTATGTTTGTATGCTTGGTAGAAACTTCATGCAAACCTCTTAGATTATACAGTGTCACACTAAAGAAATTTTTATTACCACCAGAATTTCTCATGGTGTAACTATTCTGAGGAGGATGTAGATATACAAAAACCATGTAAAGCAAGAAATGGGCACACTTAAAATTCCTATTATTTTAAAGGGGGGATAAAATGCTGTTCTCCTTTACAGAGCTTTCCCAGAGCCCATTTTCAGAGAAGGAAGGGTGGCTCAAGAGGATAAATGATGAAAGAGTTCAGTCTTTCAGCTTGGGAAGGAGTAGATTGTCCAGATTTATATGTTAATCCATTTTTACCCATAGGAGCAAGAAGTTTTTCAGTGAAAAAAGTAGAAATGTACCATCCCCAGGTGTGTTAAAAAATGAGTATATGTGTCATTTTGTGATATGGTTTAGTGGGAATGGTGATCTTCAAAGGTTGGACTTGATCTTGCAGATCTTTTCCAAACCTAATGATTTTAATTTTCCTCCATTGAAAGTCTCTATGGAAAAACCTGCTTGAAAGAAATCAGACTATATTAATTTGCTTAGCTGTGCCTTTGATGCACAGAAGTTTGGAGTTTGTTTGTATATACTCAGAAGAGATGCAAAACGTCTCCTTCACCATATGCCTTATCAAGAATAAGGTGAAGGGAGCGATGGAGCTGAGGATACTGGGAACCCACCAGAACAAGAGAAGTGTGTCCTGGCAATAGGACTCCCATGAAGGCACAGCAGACATACAGCTGCCCACATGGAAAAAGTTCAGGCCTGCTTCCCTGACAGGGATTAGAGAAATCTTCCCTAATTTTCCAGCCCACACAGAGGTTTTCAACCCACAAGTGTTCCTGCCGACAGCCCTAAAGGCACCACAGACCGACAGAGAGGCATTACAATTCTGTAGTATTTTGCCTTGTGATTTCTCTTTCCATTTTCTAGCTGACTTGTTCTGACTGGGAAGATTTTTTTCCCCCATAGTTTTGAAAGGTGATATTTCTTCTTAAATGATCATGAGAGCAAAGGGTCAAATCCTTGCCCTGTTTTTGTTTTCTCTTTTGTGTGTTGGATGCATTCACTGGCTCATGTTCCAGAGTTGTGATTGGCATCAAAGCTGGCAGTGACAATTGTCTCTACTGATCTCTAGACTTCATTAAATTAGATAGTTAACATTCAGAAAAAGGCTTTGCTAGTTTCTGCCAAAGTGAATTTCCTTGATTTCCTCTCCAGGCTTTTTCCTCCCCTGCCTGGCCTGGTTGTGGTTTTCTGAGCTGACACAACACAGTAATGGCTTTTTGTGAGTTTCCTGCAGGTCACCTTCCAGCTTGGGGCTGGAGCAGAAGATTGAGGTAGGCAGGACTCAGGAGCATGCCCCAGCCCTGGGGGGCTGCACAGGCAGCTGAGGTAGCCCCTTGTCTTGCAAAGGAGTCAGGGCATACTACTAGCCTTTTTTTTTCAGTTTGACTTCTACACCTGG
Source organism: Poecile atricapillus (assembly GCF_030490865.1). Classification (NCBI taxonomy): domain Eukaryota; kingdom Metazoa; phylum Chordata; class Aves; order Passeriformes; family Paridae; genus Poecile; species Poecile atricapillus. Next base: position 47,134,438 of record NC_081250.1, on the reverse strand, counting down.
AGAAAGAGATGTTGTTTGCATACTACACTCCTTGGAAATCCTGCAGGTACCACATAGCAGGTAATGCCTACCTTTAGTAGAGAGTTAGAGGCAAGGATCTTTCTTTTCTGTACAGACAGGAATTTACTGCTTTTGTGATAAAATTACTTCTAAGGACCCATGACAAAACCCATGATAGGAAAATAATTTTTCTTTAGCATCCCATTAAGTTTTCACTTATTTTAAGACAATCATAATGGAACACTGAGGTCCTGTAGGCAGTGGGTTTCCTTTCATGCAGGGATGTGATCTATTCATTCTGCTAACCAGAGATGGTAATGATGTCAAGGCTTTCACTCTTGTCACCCCAAAGCAAGTTCATGCAGCTGACCTGCAGGAAAATTGTTTTAACTCTTCATAATTGTGTGTGTATGAGAAATCACAGAGAAGTAAGCACACAACTTCATTATGAAAGTGAGGTGTTGCACTATTCCTACAGAAGCATGTGGAAAGTCCATCATAAGAAAACCACTCCTGACCTGGCATTCAAAACTCCTCCAGCAGAAAGGTTGCATGCATAGAATAGAGGCTAGATTGGGTCTCAAGCCTATTGCAAATCAGAACAAGTACGAAAAAAACTTCTTGAAATACATGCAAGGTTCATGGCATGCAATACCCTAACTGAAAATATCTGGTTTTGCTGATATGGTTTTTTGGATATTGATAATAAGTGATGGAAGTGCTTGCACACAGGATAACATCAGCTATGGCTTTTCCAGTCAGAAAATCTTCACATGTACCAAGACCTGCTTCAATTTGCAAAGCTGTAGTAGTTGTTCATACTTATAATGAGGAGGTTTTAAAGATTATTGATCAGTGTTTGATGTTAATTAGCATTTCTAAAAAGGTGGTTTTTTACTTACTGCCTATCTTTTCTAGAACATGTCCCACTCGGTAAGGTAAGCATTGACACGGTGCTCATCCTTCATCCTCATTAAAAACACTGCATGAACTCTGCCATCCTGATCACTGTTTTTGGCAGGCTTCTGTGGGTTCTTTTTACTCACTCTTTGCTCACACACTATAAGCACACAGCTGAAGCATACACACATATTAACTGGGTAATGTAAGAATGGCCTCCAAATTAGGGTTTCCTAAATTTGGGTTGGTCTTTATATGCAGTTGGGCACCAGTTGGATATGGTTGTGGATTTTTGGAAGTTGTGCTAGTAGTCTATAATATGTTAGAAAAAGATTACCCCTAGTGCAGTTGTGCTGGAGGGTCAAAATATGTGCGAAACAGGAACTGAGAAACTGAATTAAGCTTTATGATTATTTTAGTCTAATTTCATATGGAAATAAGGTTGAAGACATCCCACTTATTTGGGTGTATGTACATGTGTTTCTTCCTGCTCCTTGGGTGCTTTCTGAACCTACTGGTCTGATAGTGAAGATGGATTATCTCCTGGTTAATTAATGAATGTAATTAATGGACATGGTGGAAGAGAAAGGAGGAGCAGTATTGGTGCCTTCTCTTAGAAGAGAGGCTTCAAAGTCAATGCAGTTCTTGCTAGAGATGGGATAAGCCACCCCGGAGCACGGTGCCTTGGGAAAACACCCATCTGAGCTCCTGCTGCTCACTCCCCTGTGCCCATCCTCACAATCAGTGGCTGTGAACACCCATGGTGGTGGCTGGAGACTGGTTCTTATGCAGATTTGTGGACCTTATTGTTATTGCCACAGGTTTCATGGATGCACTTTCAACACTACTGCACATACACAAGCAGGACAGTGTAATTTACTGAGTGTTTTGGGATCTATGTGTTTGGTGATTTTATTCCAGTACAGGGAAAAGGCAAACTAAGACCAATTTTATTTCAAAGGAGAATGGTCTGGGTGATGCCAGTATTGAATTTGGTGACAGCAAGGCTGTGGTAAACATATTGCTCCAAAAATATCGAACTCTATGCTCAGACTGGAAAGCAATGATGAGTGATGCTGTAGAAACATAATTTATTGTCTTTGACATAATTCATATGTTCATTATAACTGCTGAATTGTCAGTGCTGTGTTAGCCAATGCAAGATGCAGTTTCTAATTATAAACACTTTTTCTGGTGGCTTTAGACTGTATTTGTTGAATGTAAAATATTTGTGCTTTTTTCTTTGTGTCAAAGAAATTGAAGGTATCTCTCTACCTACAAAGGAAAAAAAAAATGTCCCCAGGAGAGTATCAGATGATCAATTTTTCAGCATGGGATTATACAGTTTGGCTGTATAGGCTTAAGGCTTTTAATTTGCTTACACATAGATAGACTTACTTGAGCTCTATACATCACCAGATCAATGCAAATCTATTTAATAGAAACTTGGGTCAATATTAAAAGAATTCCATTAACCAGCAATAAGGACCCTGGAATAATATGATTACTATAGGCTTCCAAGCACACATAAAGAATCAAGGATTTTCTTCATACTAAGATGAAACAATACCATTGTGGAAATCCCTCCTCTGCTCCCTGTCTTCTAACAAGTAAGAATGAAAAAGGATAGAAGAGGCTGCACAGGATTTTTTATGTCATTAATATTGTCTCTTTAGGTTAGCACCTCTGAGACACACTAATAGTGAATGCTTCTGCAGCTTGTGGTAGAGGAAGTGTAGATGGGCAGAAAAGGTCTGGACAATTACTCCAGGGGAAGAAGAGAGAAATCAATGGATTCTGAAGGACACAAAGCAAATCTGACATTTCCAGAAGATAAAGTTGATTTTCTTTTTTTTTTTTTTTTTTTTTTAATTCTTCATTTTAGCCATGGTAAATAAGGAAAAGAATAAATGTTGTCTTCCTATTGTTTTGAACAGCAAGTCCCATTTTGCGGTCCTACTGAATTAACTTCTGAAGGATAAGTTTCCTGTGACTGCAGGCCACAAATATGAAATCTGCAATGCAGAATATAATTCTGAGACCCATAGTTTGGTAGTAGAAAATCAAAATTGTCCTGGAAAAAGTTACAACTTCGCCTGAAGGGAGACTACTGTTGGAAACCCCCACTGTTTTATTTTGTATGATAGTTTTCTTTACTTATAAATGGCAAAGAGACCTAAAGAGGCTAAAATTACTTCTTGTTAGATTAAGCCTGGGGATCTGCAAGCAAATTGCAAGCAGTGCACTAGCACTCTAAAACAAAGACTTCGATGCCTAACTCTCTTTAACCAATCTTGAGTATCCCCTCTGCTGGAAAGAGCAGAATGAGAATTGGCCAAAACAGATACTAGGAGGAAATAAATACAGTATCCTGGACATCTGCATTGAACTGACCACAAAATGGTGCTGTCTGCCAGTACAAGGTTTCTGTTAGAAACTCAAAATTAGAGGCCAAGTAGGAAAAAATGTGAAGTTTACACGGTGCAGAATCAGGTGAAGAATCGTGCTTTAGGTCAGCAATCTGCAGGCATTTGTTGTACCTTCTTTGAAATGGGTTAAAAAAGGATTTTGGTGTGAAGTTTGGGGAAGTATTGGAGGTAGATGTGCAGATTTGAAAAGTATAAGATCATGGGACTGGTTTGCAGAGAGAGTCACGTCATTCCAAAGAGGGAATGGGCAAGAGGATTTTGGAAGGGATTAAGGCAGTGGATCCATGCTCAAAATTTGTATTTGACATACAGCATCTGTGAGTTAGGGAAGGATGAGAGTGGAAAGAGTAATTTGCACCTGGACCTCCTAGAGAGGGTTTTAAACTTTTCCATTAGAAGGCACAGAAGGCCACAGCCTCCACTTTCCCCTATTTCCCAGGATCTCTGCTGCCCCCTGAGTATTTTACATTTAAGCAATTTTCTCCTCAGCTTCAAGTAAAGAGTTTCTTCCTCTTCCTTTTCCTCTTCCTTTTCTTCTTCCTTTTGCTCTTCCATTTTCTCTTCCTCTTCCTCTTCTGGAGGGTGTATAGAAATCAGATGCAGCCACACAGGACATTGTATTGTGAAATGCAGTCTATGAAACAGAGTACTGCCTCCCCAGGCTGTCCAAGAATGCCAAGGATGGTTCTAAATACCAAGATATTAACCATTACCAGCAAAGCCAACACCGTTCTCTATCAGGTTGCAGGTGCAGGCAAATGGTTCAGCAGAAGGTGAATTCTTTCTCCTGCTTGGCTTACTTGCTTGAAGGAACTTTATAGGGCTATAGAAGCCCAAAATCTCCTTTTTCCTAATATAAGGTTGTGCTTCCAGTAGGGAAACTTACTGGTAATTTTAAAATTTTCCCTTTTCCAGCAAGCCCTAATATAGGCAAGACTTAGATAGATAGACTTCTCCAGGCTAATTTAAGCATTTTTGTCTTCTTGCACTTTAATTTTCAGTCTATATTTTGCTACTTGGTCTGCATTTCTTTAAAGAGAAACCTACTACTTTAGCTTTGTTCCCAACCACTGCTCTGCTTGCTCAGAGCATCTTGGACTTGAAATTTAGAGATAAAATAACTTCCCTCATGTTAACTCTTTCATTTTTTAAAAAAAGTATTTGTATTTTAAAGCATTTCCATCTACTTTCTTGTCTTTCCCAAAGTAAAAGTTTTGCAAAGTGAACTCCATAGAACGAAAATATTGAATAAGTAGGTATTTTTATTTTCTTTTTTTTCAAACCAGCTGAACTTTGCTGTCCCAGAGATACCTGAATGAGCCATATTTTATGTAGATTTAGAAAATAGGCTCTGTGAAGGGCAAAGCTGTGTTCCTAAGAAAAATAACTTTTCAATAGAAGTTTTAAGGATTTTCTATGTAACCTGTGAGTAGCAACTCATTCATTTGAATTATAATATGGGATATTATGTCCTTGATGACATGACAGTCTTTGGGTTTCATGGCAAGCTATCTGTCAGGCTGTGAGAAAGCTTATTCTGGAGGTTTTTCACACTCCCCTAGCCCCATTGGTGCTGGGACTCAGGGTGTCCTCGTGAGAAGTGCTAATGCAAAATGCATTGGCACTTGCTGGTGAGAGAGTTGGGCCTCTTGGTACGTGGGTCACTTGTCCCTTTTCAGCCCGGGGAATACAGGTCAAATCTCTCATTACAGGAGGAGAGAAGGGCAATAATCCCTTGACTGTGGTGATGCAGAACAACAGTATTGTTTTAAGATGTTTCTCTGTTCATTTCCCCATTTTTCACTTGCCAGCATAGATACTTCTGTGGTCTCAAAATGGAAATTGATGGATAAATAAAAGCTGGAAGATTGGTCTCTGTGCAGCCATCTAAAACCTTAGTATTGAAAACTAATGTCTATCAATAATGTTAAGTATTTAGATTTGGACAGCATTTGGGCAGCAAGGACTGTCTCTAATACATTCTGGCCTTGATGTAGGTGTTTGCTGAGAATGAGGCTTTTATCTGCTCTTATAATGTGTAACAAACTGTTAAAAGACTGATTTAGCTATTCCTTCCATCCATGATTCCTAAACTGTACATCTTAAGCAGTCTTTTCCTTATGAAAGTCTGATATTTATGTGCTTGTTTTCATAAATCAAGCTGCTTTCATTCAGATTCCTCAATATGGATCTAGAAAGCTCAGTGGGTATCTTCATGTACCTGTCCTTATTCTCCCTGTCCTGTGTTCTCTTACTGAACCATAGCCTCCCAAACTCTGCTCTTGGTGGTCTGTACTGCAGCAGCATCCTTGAACACCCTCCAAGACAGGACATATATAAATAATTAATCATAAGGCCTAAGTGCTAAATACAAGAGGGTAACTTGGTTCCAAAGTGCCCAAGATAACACCTGCTGAATAATGCCGCTTTCATGCAGTCTAATTCTTTTGCATTGCTCTCCAAGAGGCAGCCTAAACAAGCCAGAGACCTAAAGGCATTTTTGAAACTTTGCTGCCCAGAAGAGTCTTTGTCATTTCACTCTGTTGCAGAAATCAGAGCATTTGGAAAATTTTCCTTCCAAGTTGTAGCACTGCCTGCTTTATCTAGCATAACCTTTAATGCAGCGCCCATTGATTCCTTAAGGACACTTCCTTATGTCAGCTATGTCTCATTGCTGGGGAATTTGTTCTGATAAATACTGCAAATGTTACTGTGTTAAATTTTATTCCTTTTCTTGTAATTGTGTCCCTTTGGACAACCTACACCCTTTCCTTTTTAGAGCTCTGGAGGGCTGTGGAAGATGAACACCATTTTGTGAGCACTTTATTCCAGATGTACTCTGTATCCTCACAGGGTGAGAGCAGTGCAACACAGTTCTTTGGATATTTTCCTCCTGCTTTAGATTTTCAGGCACCTCTGGAAAGATAATTACCATTTTGACATCACCTATCTGGGAATGTTGATTACTTAAACACTGTCCTTGTTGACTTTATTCGTTTTAGCTGTTTTCGATCTAGACATGCTTTGCTTTTTCTTTGCTTGTGTGTCTCAGAGACAGGGTGTGTTTCTTTAAGATATGTATTTTCCCATTTATTAAATCTTCATATTTTGGCAAGAGACATCTCTGGTAAAAAACCACAAAATATTTAAGAAAACAGGGTTGATAATGTATGGAATTGATTCTTTATGGTGTTAGGTATTCTGTGTTGATGTAAAGTCCTTTTCCTACCTGAGAAAATCAGACCTATCACTCTAAACCAGAATTTATAACCATGAATGTGATTAATTCATAAAAAGAAATATTATTTGGATTTCAAAGAAATGTCATGCAAGAACAACAGAGTGAGAAAAGTAGCATAGCAAGTTGAAATCTGTGGTTTAAGATGCACCTAGTGGGGTACAACTGCCTGCACAAGGTTTGCATGGGGATGCCTCTGCAGTGGGTTGTGATTGAAAAGATCCTCTTGTTGCTATTGGAGCTGGCAATTCTTGCCATACTTGCTTTGGTTGGGTTTTTCCCTCCACTGAAAATAGATTACTGTTTCCCTCAAGTACTTTGTTAACAGTGGAATAATAAACAGTATGTCCTTTATGTGACAGGGTACCTGTAGGACTTAACCATACAGACAATAAAAGGGTTAAGATGTGCTTGAGCTGAACATAAACACTGGAAAGGCTAATGTTTTTCACTAAGTGCTTTGTGCTTCTGGCTAAGCAGAGTGGATACTATGAGCCACTTGCAGAGATGTTCAGGGTCTTTCATAAGCAGCTAAATTAAGCCTAT